>NC_044033.1:374220130-374524125 GCF_901765095.1 Microcaecilia unicolor | reverse complement strand
CGGGCAATGGAGGGTTAAGTGACTTGCCCAGAGTCACAAGGAGCTGCCTGTGCCGGGAATCGAACTCAGTTCCTCAGTTCCCCAGGACCAAAGTCCACCACCTTAACCACTAGGCCACTCCTCCACTCCTTTTTTCTTGCTCTTATCACTATTCTCCACTACCAATCTCTGCTCTTCTCATGCCCAACATGAGCAACACAGAATCCAGATTTTAAAGAATGTTCTTGTTGCAGCAAAATAATGAATACCCAGTATACCTGAATGTAACTCACCTTGCGCTACTACTGAAAAAGGTGTGAGCAAAATCTAAATAAACAACAGATAAAACAGATTCCCATGACTTCTGCCTCTGGTGCCATCACACTTCCTACATCATTGATTTCTGCCTTCACTACAGAAGAATGTCTCCCCAAGCATGACACTCAAGTCATACCTTTCAAGATTAGTTCTCCAGCCATGTCCCCTCAGATCAGACTTCCACTGCTTTCAGTTTCACCTCCTCCAATAAGGCTGCTGCAGCATCTGGTCATGTAGATGAGACACCAACAACATCCATTGAGACCCTCTCCGGCAAGGCCCATGATGCTGTCAACCTTGCAGGCCTAGCTGAGGCCTTCCCCACAACCCAGGATATGCCAGGGCTCCAGTGCTACACCCACTTCCACATACCACTCCAGCAGCATCTTCATGCTGACTCTCCTCTGCATGGTTCTGAACTTTGACTTCTCTCCCAGCTTTAACCAGTTGGTTCCCATGATGCAGCCCTGGATCCTAAAAGGAAGGCCAGCCCCCATCCCCTGCAAGAACTGTATCAGCTATCTCCATGATCCTGGTGAGCTCCCGTCCATGCTACTCAAGGCAGACCACCATGATAATGGCAAGCACCTTCCTTCCATGTCCATGGTGCCAGGGTCCTCCCAGAGCTCACCTACACGATGATGAAGACAGTGGTAGGCGCCACCTGAGCTCCAGCCTCTATGTAGGATTACACAAGGAATTGACCAGACACCACCACACCAAGGATCAGTACGAGTCGAGGCCCTCTCCGCACAACCTCAACACTGAGCACAGGTACAGGCCCCAAAGATGAACCAGCAGTCACACTTCCTCTCCTGACCATCACTAAAAAAAATAATATACCACCTTTTTGATGATCAAATCAAAGCAGTGTACAAAATTGTTTTAAAAGGAAATAAAAATTAATATACCTCCTTTTTTGACGATCAAATCAAAGCAGTGTCTAAAAATTGTTTTAAAAGGAAATAAAAGCAGAACTCCATAATAAAATATGAAACAATCATCCAAAAAGAAAGCAAGATACACACTCTTGGAAAAACTGTAATCTTGCTACTGAGCACTACAGCACACTCATCCTTCACAAAAGGAAAAGTTAATCAGCTATTGTGACAAAACGGGTTTTCATGCCTGCGATTTGTATTAGTTTTTATGACATGTATTTCTCTTGTTTGGCCATTAGGTGGTGTCTGTCCTCTGCTTTAAAGCTGTTGACTGTTTTCCTTTCGCATAACCCCTGAGTGAAAGTAACCTGCAGTGCTATTGACCAAATACCTCTTAGGGGGATGCATCAACCAAACGTTAAAAAATCTAAATCGTAAAAGTGCTTAACGAATTTGAAACAACGAAGAATGCACAAAAAAAACAGCTCAGAAATGTTCGTGCGGTATTGAAAAGTACAATGTATCATATTTGTAATCCCCTTCAGTAATTGGCCCCTTAAGCATGCGCAGAGCAGCCAAGCGTTATGCTGGCTGCTCTTCGCATGCCACAAACAGTCAAACAAAAAAAACACGTGGCTCCCAAAATAAAAACAAAACTCAAAAAGGATCAGGGGGGGCAAAGGCGCTCGTCAGGAGCGTCCTGTATGGACGGCCTTGCCGCCCCGCCCCAGGTCACCGCTGCTCCCCGCTTCCCCCTGCATTATAAATTAAAAAGCAAAACAAAAATCAGCAGACTCGGTCGGCCCCCCTCCCTTCCTCTCTACTCTTTCGCCCCACAGCTCCGCCTCCGGACATCCTCCGCCCTGTTCCCTGCCCCCTCCTGGGGTCGTCGCTGCCATTCCCCCCCCCCCCTCCATCGGGCCCCCCTCCCTCTTACCGGCCCGTGCAGCGCTTTGTGAAGACGCTGCACGGGCAAGAAGAACAGCTGATGCCTCTGTCTGTGCCCAGTCTTCCTTCGCGTCTCTCTCCTCTTGGGCCCGCCCCCGTCTGACGTAAAAGCTTAGTGCATCTGGCTCTTAGTGTGCTACTTCTCTGGGCTCTGATTGGCCCTGAAGTACAAAATCCAGCCAGAATGTGCTGGATTCCCCTAGTGTAAGAGAGGAAGTGTGGAGAGTAAAGATCTCTGCACAGAGACCCTGTTCAAAACCTGTGAGCAGTTATTTTCCTGAACTCTCTAGGTACTACTTAAGTAGTAAGAAAGTGTCTAATTAGTTTTAATGTTGATACCTGTTAATTTACCTGTTATTGTTTGCTATTTACACCTTTTTTTCACCGTTCACTGTTCCACTTTTCTGATAATAAACCTATTAGTTTATTAGCTCTGTTGTCCTGGATTGACTAAAAATCCTGGTGGTTTGTGTTCTTGGTCTGTGGGAGTTTTCTAGTAACTGTGGGACCCCTGGGATTGTGGCCCCAATGTCCTTAGAAGCCACCAGGAAAATAACTTGCTGGTGGGAGACTGGCTCAGGCAAGAAGAACCTTGTGCGGTGGGGTGGAAGGTATGCCAGTGTAGAGCACGTGCACAGATGCAGGCATGCCTGAGCAGTGCTGGGACAGACCCTCTCCTTTAGATGACCACAGAGTTAGCCTCAGATGGGTCCTAGGCATTTCTTGACAGCTATAAAATCTGCTTCAAACAGATAGGTCTTTAGTGCAGCACGAAAAGTAGTGTAGAGTTCCAAAGGGCATGTGCCAAAAAATAAAATGCTGACCTTTTGGTAGAAGCCCAATAGGCTTTAGAATGATGAGAGAGAACAAGTCTATTATGATTTAAAGATCGAAGAGTGTGTGTAGGTGACTATAGGATAATGAGAGTAGATATGCTGGTATACCAGCATGCAAGATCTTGTGAACTAGGGTCAGTATTTTACATTTTGTCCTATATTCTATTGGTAACCATTGTAATTGCATTAGTAATGAATTTTGTCAAATCCTCGAAAATTGTTGCAGTAATCATATCTGGCATTAATGTATGCATAGAATAATATACAGAGAATCAGTCTCTATGTAATTATGGACAGCTCTGTTTGCAAAGAAAATAAAAACCGTTCTAAGTATGTTAGAGATTTCAAGTGAGAAAGAAAGTGATGATTCAAGAATAACAATGAAAAGATGTAATTGGTAGCACAGGTTTATCAAAAAGTATTGGAGTCAGTGACAGTGGTGAAGCAGTCCTTGATATCCCACAGGCCATTGTTTTCTCTATTGTCTTTGGAGAAGAGATCACAACTGACAAGTGGATCATAGAGATCATCCACATATTTTACAGCTGCCTTTGTGCATCGTGTCCTATGTGTCATAGTAGACCATACACTGAAATCTTCTGTCCAGTGTGGGTGGCAGCCAAAAGCAAACAAAATGCTAGGAATTATTAGGAAAGGGATGCAAAATAAAACAAGAATATTATAATGCCTCTGTATCGCTGCATAGTGCGACCATACCTTGTATTGTGTGCAATAGTGGTCGCTGTATCTTAAAAAAAAAAAAAAAAAAAAAGCAGAATTAGAAAAGGTTCAAAGAAGGGTGATCAAAATAATTAAGGTGCTGGAACTCCTCGTGTATAAGGAAAGGCTACAAAGATTAGGACTCTTCATCTTGGAAAAGAGACAGCTGAAGGGGGGATATGACAGAGGTCTACAAAATACTTTTAGGAGTCCTTTTACTAAGGTGCTCCGAAAATGGCCTGTGCTGGTGTAGGCACAGGCACACAGGTCCATTTTCCAGCACGTCTGTAAAAAAAAAAAAAAAGAAAACCCTTTTTTTTTTTTTTTTTGCCGAAAATGGACGAGCGGCAAAATAAAAATTGGTGCGCGTCTATTTTGGACTTCCAACCTTACCGTCACCCATTGACTTAGCTCTAAGGTCTCACACGTTAACCGGGTGGTAATCATCAGTGCACATACACTGCTGATTACTGCCTGGTTAGAGCGAGGTAGAAAATAAAAAAAAATATTTTCTGAGGTGAGTATTGGACGCATGTAAAAAATGAAGTTTTTGCCAAGGGCATGCGGTAGCCGGGTGGTAGTTTTAAATGGACGCGTGTAGGCCTACACGCCTTAGTAAAAGGGCCCCTTAGTGATATAGAACTGATAAGCGTAAATCGATTTTTTTTCTTTCAAAAAGTACAAAAACTAGGGGACACTCAAGGAATTACATGGTATTACTTTTAAAATGAACAGGAGTAAATATTTTTTCACTCAACCAATAGTTAAGCTCTGGAACTTGTAGCCAGGGAATGTGGTATTAGCGGTTAATGTATCTGGGTTTAAAAAAAAAAAAGGCTTGGACAAGTTCCTAAAGGAAAGGTTCATAGACTGCTATTGAGATAGAAATGGGGGAAAGCCACTGCTTGTCCCTGAGATCAGTAGCATGAATCTTGCTACTATTTGGGATTCTGTCAGGTACTTGTGACCTGAATTGGCCACTGCTGGAAGCAGGATAATGGGTTAGGTGGACCACTGGTCTGATCCAGTATAGCTATTCTGCTGGTTTTGTCATCCCATTTAGGGTTGCACCCTACAGAGTGGGAACTATTGACTTATCTCCACAGAGGGTTTTGAGGTATTCATGTATTGCTATAATTTTTTTTTTTGCAGTCAGCTGTGCAGTTTTGCAGTAAGGTGGGGTATCCATGCCTGGTGCGCCCCTCTTATGTGCTCAGTGGAGCAGCAATGAACGTGGCATACTCAGACAGTGATCTGGAGAAATTCCTCAGCAGTGCTGTAGCTGTGTCCAAAGAATACCCTGTGGTCATCTCCAAGTTCATTCAGGAGGCCAAGGTAAGCACACAAATCTTTAGGGAGTCTTGGGAGGGAAGGGAAATATTATAGGTCTTGAGCACAGCTCAAATTCTCCTTAATTTATTTTCTGGGGCCCCTAGCACACGTTCAATCATGCATTTACATCTGAAGGGGAGGTGTCTGCCATGCAGTTCTGCATGGCGTTCTGCTTGACTGCACAATGCTTGCCCCATGTAGAAAGCTTGTAGTGCATCATAGAATCAGCACAACCAGCCTGTGATGTTCAGAAATGTTGTTTATGGACCAATATAGTTTAAAAAAATAAAATTCTTTAGCATTGGCAGCAGATGAATCCAGAGACTTGTGGGTTGTGACCATCTACCAGCAGGTAGAGATAGAACTAAACTCTACCTTATAGGACAGTACCTTTGCTGGCCAGTCAGTATATCTCATCTCCAACAGGCAGTAGACAGTTCTGCACAATCTCCTGGTTTCATCTCTGGTATTAACACTTGAGTTTCCCAGTTCTGTAGAGCTTGGGGGTGCTTCAGCTGTCTGGTGCCAACTTTAGGGGGGTACGCCTTGCCAGGTTTCTCCCCCACCCCGTTACCCTTTCTAGCCCTTTTTCTCTACTCGTTCCTCACAGAATGTGTCTACCAAAAAAAAATGGCCTTGGAGAGAGAGACAGACAGCTTTTGTCTGTTGTGGGCTGTTTATTCAGAAAGGGAGGTTGATGCTTGCTGAATTTGGCGGTGACTGCACCAGACAGGCGAATTTATTCATTCCCCTGCATAACAGGTGAGTGTCTCTTTAAATCTTTAGTTGTGCTTAGCACTCCCAGTTTTCTTTTTCTTTTATTGCGCTGGCGGCTGCGGCGGTAAAGCGCTACTCCCATTGTGAGAAGTGGCGAGCAGCTTCTTGAAACGTTTGGGGACTTGCACCAAATGTTCTCGTCAGAGGGGGTCCCTGTCATGGAGGAGCAGTTTTCCTGCATAGATGGTTCTCTGGTACAGTCCTTCAGTGGTCGAGTTCAGACATGGGTCCTTCTCTCCCTGCAACCGTGGCCATCTTGTCTCCGCAGCTGGTGTCTCCCACAGGGGCAGTGTTTGAGGGACAGGGTTCTCTTTCTTCCTCGGCTGTTTCTCAGGCTGTTGGGCGTTCTGTGTCCTCAAAGGTGTCTGCTACTGGTGCAGGCTCAGCATCTATGGCTCCTGGAGAGTTTTTACTCCAGAGTTTATCCTACTGCTTCATCAATCATATTTGAAGAGGTCTCATCATCAAGGGGGTTCCTGAGCTACCACAGCATGTGGATTCAGACGAGTTCTTGTAGGCTGCTCAGCTTCTGCAAGGTGATCCTTTAAGAAGAGATGGACATGGTTCCTGAGGCAGGGTCTCTGCCTCCTCCCTCTCCTCCTTGGTCAAGCAGGGTTCTCTGCCTCCTCCATGCATGGGGTTT
Organism: Microcaecilia unicolor; assembly: GCF_901765095.1. NCBI lineage: Eukaryota > Metazoa > Chordata > Amphibia > Gymnophiona > Siphonopidae > Microcaecilia > Microcaecilia unicolor. The sequence goes on along the minus strand of NC_044033.1, from coordinate 374,517,691 downwards.
TTTCTGAGGGTTTGGAGGAGGGTGAAGTCCTGTGTGATGAGGTCAATGATCCGTCTGCAGTGCGCAAATTTGGCTTTGAGATGGCAGAAACGAGGTTGGATTTTCTTTTCCCTGGGATGGGCTGATGTCTGCTGCTGAATCTGTGCAACAGCATTTGAAACTGAAACGTGGTTGGGTGGGTGAGGTTTTTGATGTGTCCTCCTCTGCAAGAAAAGGGGGTGTAGCGGTTCTTCTTAATAAATCCTTAGCTGGTGCCGTTGAAGTGTTGGCCACAGACTCTGCAGGGCGGTATCTTCTATTGAAGCTTTGGTTACAAGATAGACTGCTATATCTGATGGCGGTCTATGCCCTAGTAGTAGTTGGTGATATGAATCTAGTCCTTGACCCGAACATAGATATGAAGTCTGTGTCTGAGGGAACGAGGACTGACTGTTCGGGTCGTGGGGTGTTGTCCCATTTCTGTACTTCTCTAGATCTCATTGATGCCTAGAGATTGCTTCATCCCATGGAATTAGACTTCACACACAGGTCACAGGCACACGGCACTCTTACTAGGCTGCTAGATTACATTTTCATGTCTTCATCTTTGCTTCCAGCGGTTACAGAGGTGGTGATTGGGCCTTAGACAGTGTCCGACCATTCCTTACTTTGGGTTGACTTAGAGGCCCCGGGTATTTTCTGTGCTACTACAGGTGGCGGTTTCCTACATATCTAGCCCAAAAGAGAAACTTTTGTAAATATTTCGTAGGAAAATGGGACTAAGCGCCACTTGGACATCCCAAACCTCTTTTGGGAAACTGCAAAAGCGGTGTTAAGAGGTGAGATTATCGCCTATGTTGTGGCTCATTGCAAAAAATTGGCTCTTGGTATAGAGGCGTTGGAAAGTCAATTAAAATTAGCAAAAGCTGCTGATGTGCGTAATCCTACAAGTACTTTGAAAGATACTTACTTAGCAGCCCAAATAGCTCTAAATAATACATGAGCAAATATACAGGAGTACCATTTACCAAAAGTACGGATTTTCTAAGTATGGAAACAAGCCGGGTAGGATGTTGGCTAGAATAGTGAAGTGGTAGCCAGGTAATTTCCTCTCTCAAATTGCCATTGGGTAGAGTAGTTACTGACCACACAAATTATACAGGTCTTTCTCCGAGGACAAGCAGGCTGCTTGTTCTCACGACTGGGTTGACGTCCACGGCAGCCCCCACCACCAGCACGCAGGGCACGCCCACTGCGCATGCGCGGCCGTCTTCCCACCCGTGCGCGACCGTTCCCGCTCAGTTTTTTTCTATTCCGCACTGGAGAGAGACGTATTGCCGTCTCTTCTCTCTGTCAGCCCCGGAAACCGGATGAGCTTTTTCTCACTTCGTACGCGTTCGCGTATTTCTTTTTTTTTCATTGTGTAAAAAAAAAAAAAGAGCCCCCTCGTCGTTTTTAGTCGCGAGGGCGCTTCGTTGCGGCCTTTTCTTTTTCGGATGTGCTTTTCAGCGCCACCATCAACGACTTTGACTTCACCGACGCGATTTTTCGTCGATGTCCTCAAAGTCCCGAGCGGATTCAAGAAGTGTGGTCGGTGCGACCGGCAGATCTCGCAGACCGATACCCACGCTTGGTGTCTCCAGTGCCTCGGGCCGGAGCATAATACCAAGACGTGCACCTTGTGTCTCGGCTTACGGAAGCAGACACAGGTGGCGAGGAAGTTCTTCGGGACCGTCTTTTTGGAACTTGCGCCGGCCCCTCGACGTCGACGGCATCGGTGTCGACGGGGATCTTCGGTACCGGTACCGATGTCGACGAAATCGGCCGACGATGGCACCAAGCACAGGTACGTTGGGCCGCGGGCCTGCCGGCGGGAGTATGTGGCCGCGCGGGCAATCGGCCCCGGCCACTTCCTCTACCCAGGGCCATCGGGACCGAACCCTGTCAGACCCGATTCCTCGAGGCCGGGGGGTTCTACCTTCTCTTCGTCTCTACCGCCAAGCGCCGATGACGGGCACCGAAAGAAAACTAAGAAGTACCGTCATCGGTCGCCCACGGCACACAGGGCTGCCAGCTCCGACACCTCGAGGGATGACTCGACGCCGAGGAAGTGGCAGTGCCGAGAGGAGCGTTCCCCCTTGGTTGAAGAGGTGTCGCTGCGTCAGTCCGCGGGTGCTTCGGTACTGTCTCCTGGACCCGAGCAGCTTCCAGCACCGACACCTACATCGGCCCCCCTGCCTTTCTCGACAGCTGGCCTTGACGAGTGCCTCCGAGCCATCCTTCCGGGGATTCTGGAAGGGCTGATGCGCCAGGCTCTGCCGGCACGGGGTGCTTGCGCCCCCGACGCCGTTGATGGAGGTGCCGGCGTGCTCTAGCCCGATGCTGAGGCCTTCGACGCCGCTTGCGGCGCTGGTGTCGACCGCCACGCAGGTGGAGTCCCTGTTGACGTCGATGGAGGGAGCTTCGTCCCCGCCGGCGCGGGAGTCCACCGCTCGACGCCATCACCGAGGACGTGGGTCCTCGCAGTCGAGAGGGGCCCGGTTGAGGTCTGAGCTTCAAGAGCTCATGTCCGACACCGAGGAAGATGCCTCGTGGAGGGAGGAGGAGGACCCCAGATATTTCTCCTCAGAGGAGTCTGTGGGCCTTCCCTCCGACCCCACTCCGTCACCGGAGAGGAAGCTCTCGCCCCCGGAGAGCCTCTCCTTTGCCTCCTTCGTCAGGGATTTGTCTATTTGCATTCCCTTTCCCGTGGTTTCTGTGGATGAGCCGAGGGCTGAGATGCTCGAGGTCCTCGACTATCCATCACCACCTAGAGAGTCTTCCACGGTGCCGTTGCACAATGTCCTCAAAGAGACACTGCTTCGGAACTGGCTGAAGCCATTATCTAACCCCACCATCCCCAAGAAAGCGGAGTCCCAATACAGGATCCACTCTGACCCAGAGTTGATGCGGCCTCAATTGTCTCATGACTCGGCGGTCGTGGACTCTGCTCTCAAGAGGGCACGGAGTTCGAGGGATACCGCCTCGGCGCCCCCTGGGCGGGAGTCTCGCACTCTGGACTCGTTTCGGAGGAAGGCCTACCAATCTTCCATGCTCGTGACCCGCATCCAATCATACCAGCTGTACACGAGCATTCACATGCGGAACAATGTGAGGCAACTGGCGGACCTGGTCGACAAGCTCCCTCCAGAGCAGTCCTGGCCTTTTCAGGAGGTGGTCAGGCAGCTGAAGGCGTGCAGAAAGTTCCTGTCCAGGGGTATCTATGACACCTGTGATGTGGCATCCTGAGCTGCGGCCCAAGGTATAGTGATGCGCAGACTCTTCTGGCTGCGTGCCTCTGACCTGGACAACTGCACCCAGCAACGACTGGCGGATGTCCCTTGCCGGGGGGATAACATTTTCGGCAAGAAGGTCGAGCAGTTGGTGGACCAACCACACCAGTGGAAAACCGCTCTCGACAAGCTCTCCCACCGGGCGCCTTCAGCATCCACCTCTGCAGGTGGACGTTTTTCCCGGGCCCGGCAGGCTGCGCCCTACGCCTACAACAAGCGTAGGTACACCCAGCCGGCCCTAAAGGCCTCACCAGGCACAGGGACAGTCCCAGCGCGCTCGTTCCCATCAACAGCGTGCGCCTAAGCAGCCCCCTGCGCCTCCACAGCAAAAGCCGGGGACGGGCTTTTGACTGGATCCATGGAAACATAGCCACCATCAAAGTGTCCATGCCGGACGGCCTGCCGGTCGGAGGGAGGTTGAAAGTTTTTCACCAAAGGTGGCCTCTGATAACCTCCAACCAGTGGGTTCTCCAAATAGTGCGGTGCGGGTACACCCTGAATTTGGCCTCCACTCCACCAAATTGCTCTCCGGGAGCCCAATCCTTCAGCTCCCATCACAGGCAGGTACTTGCAGAGGAACTCTCCGCCCTTCTCAGCGCCAATGCGGTTGAGCCCGTGCCACCCGGGCAGGGATTCTTCTATTCCAGGTACTTCCTTGTGTTTAAACCCCTTTGTTTAAACTGTTTACTGAGTATTTCCATAAAAAAAGAATAAAAATGAAAGCAGAAAAGTTGTATAATTTTTGTTTTTATTCAACTGTCAATTCCATGACAGAGCTATGCAAGAATATTACATAGGAAGCAAGTACGGAGAAACAATCTCATCAGTTACAGAGATGAAGTTGCTTGCTAATAGAAATGTCTCCTTTCTTATATATACATAATTCTGGCATCATCACATCCCTTACATGTTATTTAGCTCTTTACTAATTTATCTCAAGCCATCTGGCGTCTAACTTTCTCTCCCCTTTTTTTCCCTTATGCAGTACTATCAGACACAAGTTTCACATGTCTTGCCAACCTTTGTTCTTACTTTCAACTCATGGTCATGCTGTAGACATCCTGTTCCTCTACCCCCTTCTTTCTCAGGACTCTCAGCACATTCTTGATAAGGTTATTATAATGTCAGATTTTCAGTGTCAGCTATTCCAGCTGCACTTCTGGAGTCCATTTTATATTTGTGACTCCATTTTGTCAGTTTTAAATATACACTTGTGGAAAGAAAACAGGGGGGATGCGCCCCATCCTAGACCTGAGAGGCCTGAACAAATACCTGGTCAAAGAGAAGTTCAGGATACTTTCCTTGGGCACCCTTCTACCAATGATTCAGAAAGACGATTGGCTATGTTCCCTGGATTTAAAGGACGCTTACACTCACATCCCGATACTGCCAGCTCACAGACAGTATCTCCGATTCCGTCTGGGGACACGGCACTTTCAGTATTGTGTGCTGCCCTTTGGGCTCGCCTCTGCACCACGGGTGTTCACGAAGTGTCTCGTGGTGGTTGCGGCGTATCTACGCAAGCTGGGAGTGCATGTGTTCCCGTATCTCGACGATTGGTTGGTCAAGAGCACCTCAGAGGCAGGAGCTCTTCGGTCCATGCAGTGCACTATCCACCTTCTAGAGCTGCTGGGGTTGTGATAAATTACCCAAAGTCCCATCTCCAGCCATCCCAGTCTCTGGAATTCATAGGAGCTCTGCTGAATACCCAGACGGCTCAGGCCTTCCTTCCCGAAGCGAGGGCCAACAATCTCCTGTCCCTGGCTTCGCAGACCAGAGCGTCTCAGCAGGTCACAGCTCGGCAGATGTTGAGACTCTGGGTCATATGGCCTCCACGGTTCATGTGACTCCCATGGCTCGTCTTCACATGAGACCTGCTAAATGGACCCTAGCTTCCCAGTGGTGTCAAGCTGCCGGGAATCTAGAAGATGTTATCCGTCTGTCCCTCAGTTGCTGCAATTCGCTGCACTGGGGACCATTCGGACCAATTTGACCCAGGGACGTCCATTCCAAATTCCGCAGCCCACGAAAGTGCTGACGACGGATGCATCTCGCCTGGGTTGGGGAGCTCATGTCGATGGACTCCACACCCAAGGTCTGTGGTCCCTCCAGGAACAAGATCTTCAGATCAACCTCCTGGAGCTCCGAGCGGTCTGGAATGCGCCGAAGGCCTTCAGAGATTATCCTACCAAATCATCCAAATTCGGACAGACAACCAGGTTGCAATGCATTACATCAACAAGCAGGGGGGCACCGGATCCCGCCCCTGTGTCAGGAAGCCATCGGGATGTGGCGTTGGGCTTGCCAGTTCGGCATGCTTCTCCAAGCCACATACCTGGCAGGCGTAAACAACAGTCTGGCTGACAGACTGAGCAGAGTCATGCAACCGCACGAGTGGTCGCTCCATTCCAGAGTGGTGCGCAAGATCTTGCAAGAGGGGCACCCCCTCGGTGGACCTTTTCGCCTCTCAGACCAACCACAAGCTGCCTCTCTTCTGTTCCAGACTACAGGCACACGGCAGACTGGCGTCGGATGCCTTTCTCCTCCATTGGGGGACCGGCCTCCTGTATGCTTATCCTCCCATACCTTTGGTGGGGAAGACCTTACTGAAGCTCAAGCAAGACCACGGCACCATGATTCTGATAGCGCCCTTTTGGCCCCGTCAGATCTGGTTCCCTCTACTTCTGGAGTTGTCCTCCGAAGAACCGTGGAGATTGGAGTGTTTTCCGACTCTCATTTCGCAGAACGACGGAGCGCTTCTGCACCCCAACCTTCAGTCTCTGGCTCTCACAGCCTGGATGTTGAGGGCGTAGACTTTGTTTCGTTGGGTCTGTCTGAGGGTGTCTCCCGCGTCTGTCTTGCCTCTAGAAAGGATTCCACTAAAAGAGTTACTTTTTTAAGTGGAGGAGGTTTGTCGTTTGGTGTGAGAGCAAGGCCCTAGAACCTCGCTCTTGTCCTGCACAGAACCTGCTTGAATACCTTCTGCACTTATCAGAGTCTGGCCTCAAGACCAACTCAGTAAGGAATCACCTTAGTGCGATTAGTGTTTACCATCATCGTGTAGAGGGTAAAGCCATCTCTGGAGAGCCTTTAGTCATTCGATTCATGAGAGGCTTGCTTTTGTCAAGGCCCCCTGTCAAGCCTCCTGCAGTGTCATGGGATCTCAACGTCGTCCTCACCCAGCTGATGAAACCTCCTTTTCAGCCACTGAATTCCTGCCATCTGAGTACTTGACCTGGAAGGTCATTTTTTGGTGGCAGTTACTTCAGCTCGTAGAGTCAGTGAGCTGCAAGCCCTGGTAGCTCATGCTCCTTATACCAAATTTCATCATAACAGAGTAGTACTCCGCACTCACCCTAAGTTCTTGCCGAAGGTGGTGTCGGAGTTCCATCTTAAGCAGTCAATTGTCTTGCCACATTCTTTCCCAGACCACATACCCGCCCTGCTGAACGTCAGTTTCACACATTGGACTGCAAGCGAGCGTTGGCCTTCTATCTGGAGCGGACACAGCCCCACAGACAGTCCGCCCCCAATTGTTTATTTCTTTCGACCCCAATAGGAAAGGGGTCGCTGTCTGGAAACGCACCATCTCCAATTGGCTAGCAGATTGCATTTCCTTCACTTAAGCCCAGGCTGGGCTGGTTCTTGAGGGTCATGTCACGGCTCATAGTGTTAGAGCCATGGCAGCGTCAGTGGCCCACTTGAAGTCAGCCACTATTGAAGAGATTTGCAAGGCTGCGACGTGGTCATCTGTCCACACATTCACATCACATTACTACCTCCAGCAGGATACCCGACGCGACAGTCGGTACGGGCAGTCGTGTGCTGCAGAATCTGTTTGGGGTTTGAATCCAACTCCACCCTCCAGGACCCGATTTTGTTCTGTTCAGGCTGCACTCTCAGTTAGTTGTTCTTCGTAGGTCAATTTCTGTTATGCCCTCGCCATTGCGAGGTTAAATTGACCTGGGTTCTTGTTTTGAGTGAGCCTGAGAGCTAGGGATACCCCAGTCGTGCGAACAAGCAGCCTGCTTGTCCTCGGAGAAAGCGAATGATACATACCTGTAGCAGGTGTTCTCCGAGGACAGCAGGCTGATTGTTCTCACCTATCCTCCCCTCCCCTTTGGAGTTGTGTTTTTCCTCATTCCTTTGCTTGTCATTCAACTGAGCGGGAACGGTCACGCACGGGCGGGAAGAATGCCGTGCATGCGCGGTGGGCGTGTCCTGCGTGCGGGACCGCCCGCAAAGTTTTGTTCCGGTTGGTGGGGGCTGCCGTGGACGTCAACCCAGTCATGAGAACAATCAGCCTGCTGTCTTCGGAGAACACCTGCTACAGGTATGTATCATTCGCTTTACTGACTATTTTCAACATTTGTATAAGGGACAACCCAGGGTGGAGCAGTTCTTAATTGCAGACTTTTTGCGCCAAGTACGCACTCCTAGGTTGTCAGCAGAAGCTATACAGAAATTAAATATGCCAGTGCAGGCACAAGAGCTACAACAGACCATTAAGAAGCTGAAGTCCCATTTAGCCCCGGGACCCAATGGCTTTACTGGGGAATTTTACAAAATGTTACAGCTGCAGATCTTAGGCCCTTATTGGACTATCATCATCATGTAGAAGAGATGGTCACATTTATTTATTTATTAAGATTTATTTACCACCTTTTGAAGGAATTCACTCAAGCGGTGTACAGTAAGATAAATCAAACATGAGCAATAGGCAATTACAGCAGTAAAAGTATTCAAATAATACCAAGTATGGCATAGTATACTTACAATGTCAACACAATACGTAATAGAACATTTTAATTGACAGTGAAGGGTATAAGCAAAGATAGAACATACAATAGGTAAAAGAAGAGTTAGTAAGGTGACTAAAGAAAGTTGCATATGAGGTCAGAGAGATGGTTAACATATAGATAGGTAAGAGAGTAAGAGGAGTTGGTGACTAATTCAAAGAAAGGTGCACATGAGGTCAGAAATATGGTTAAATATTATATCAGGGTAAGAGTGGATAAAAATATCATGTTGCAGTATGTGCAGCCTGTCACTCACTCCTTGTATGTGTGAGACTAGCAAGTTAGTTACTTCTTCCATTAAAGGCCTGGTTGAAGAGCCAAGCTTTCACCTGCTTCCTCAAGTAGAGATAGTCTTGTGTTAAGCAGAGACTTTCAGGCATTGCATTCCAAAGTGTGTGGCCTACTCCAGAGAAGGCTCGCTTTCGGGTATCACATCATATAATGTCTTTTGGAGAGGGTGTGGTTAGTGATAGTCCTTGAGAGGACTTTAGTGTCCTTGGTGGTGTGTAGAGGATCATCCTGTTCTTCAAGTACTCGGGGCTATTTCCTTTAAGTGCCTTGAAGATTAGATATAGAGTTCTAAATTTAGCACTGTATTGTACTGGTAGCCAGTGAAGTTTTTGTAAAGATGGTGTGATGTGGTCACGTTACTTGCAACCTTATATGAGTCTTGCTGCAGCATTCTGAATCAATGGAAGCTGGTGCAAGCTCTTTGTAGTCAGACCATTGTATAGTGCATTGCAGTAATCCAATCTTGATGTTATCATGGCATGCACAACTGGGATAAGATTTACCTTCTCATGAAGAAGTGACGTCATCACTAGAAGATGGACGCATGAGACCCTAGCTCCGTTGGAGTGGCTAATAAATTGCTTTTACTCCTGGTCCCCTGAGCCTTGCCTTCTCCGTTTTTGTGCTGGAAGTAGACTGAGCGGTGCCAGCCCGAAAGAGACTGGAAAAGTATAAATTCACTGTGGATATCCGTGACTAAGCGTCCGGCTCAGGTTGGACACTGGCAGAGCTCCGTGCCAAAATGGCGGCTGCAGATTTGGGGGTCTGACATGGAGGACCTGGTCGAGATTACAGAGGGTGATGGAGAGCCAACTAAGCGATGTAGCCAGATGGTTTAAGGCATTGAAGGCTGAGATGTCAGAGGTGAGGAAAATGATTCATACTGCAGTGGCGGACATGTGGAGAGAGATGCGCGGGGTGGGAACCACATGGAGCAGGCCGAGGAAAGATTTGAAAGCCTGGAAGGTGAAATACAAGCAGTGTGTGCAGAGCTTCACAGTGAAAAACAGGAGCGAGAAATCTTAAAACTAGCGCTGGAAAACCGTTCCAGGCAGTGCAACTTGCGCTTTAAAGGAATTCCAAAATTGGACTAGAATAATGACTTCACGTACATTATTTGGGAGATTTGCATCATGCTCCTGTCTTCAGCTGCTGGGGGCAGGGCTTGGAACCCCTGCCCACAATTAAGCTTGATTGGGTCCATAGAAGTCTAGGGCCCCAAAGTGACTCACTTCCCAGGGACATTATAGTCTGCTTCCACGATTATACCATTAAAGAGTCGATATGGAAGAGGGCAAGATCCCTGGGGGAGATCCCATGGGAAAACCACAATGTTACAGTTTTTTCAAGATCTGGCAAGAGGAACATTCCAGAGGCGGAGGGAATTTCGAGACCTCAGTAAATATTTACAACAGTTCGGCAACCTGCTGTTATACTGATGCTGTCACTAGAAATTGTTTTTCTCTACCTCCACTGGGATGAACTGGTCTAACTGGACTCAAGGAAAGGAAATTGACAGGCAAGAATACATTTCACCATAAATTTTACTCTTGCAACCAGCAATTTTAGTTCATGAGCTTTTGAGACCACATTGAGCCTTTCTTCAGATGTGTCTGAAGGGAAGAGGGCTGTGAGGTTGGAAAAGTCATGTGCTATGTCCTTGATGGTCCTTTTTAAAAGTTATTATAACACACAATCTACATACTGTACCTGAATGTAACTTACTTTGAACTACCAGTGGCGTTCCTAGGGGGCTGAAACCTGGGGTGGATCGCCGATGTGCCCCGCCCCCCGGGGGCAGCCCCCCCCCAGAACAGCGTGACCCCCCCCCCCCCCCCCGGCGAAAGAACCCCCTGGGGGCACGCCGCTGGGGGGGAGGGGGGGTGCGCGCCTGCCGGCTCTTCGTTTTCATGCTCCCTCTGCCCCGGAACAGGAAGTAACCTGTTCCGAGGCAGAGGGAGCATGAAAACAAAGAGCCGACAGGCGCGCGGCACCCCCCCCCAGCGGCGTGCCCCCGGGGTGGACCGCCCCCCCCCCCCCCCCTTGGTACGCCACTGTGAACTACTACTGAGAAAATGTGAGCTAAATCCAGATCTCCTACAAGGATTGTAATTTTGTTTAAGACCAATATGGCTGCTAGAACTCTGCAAGAAATAACAAAAAGGACTTTAAAAATCCTAAATATATGTTTTTAAACGCTGCAAATTGCCAGTTGGTGTCATCCAGTAATCCAGTTCTTTTCAACCAGTCCTCAGGGCATACCCAGCAAGTGAGGTTTTCAGGTTATCCACAATGAATAATCATGAGAGATTTGTATACCTTCTTCCTTGGTATGCAAATCTCTCATACATATTCATTTTGGATATCCTGAAAACTTGAGTGACTCAATATGCCCTGAGGACTGGGTTGAGAAGCACTGTGTAATCTCTTAGTAAACAGTGAGGGAATATGGTAACATTTGCACTACAGAAGGAAGAACATAGAGGCGCTGTCCCTCTTGGATTGCAAATGAACCTGTCCAGACATTTCTGTGAATATCCTGATGTACATAAGTAGCTATTTTATAGGATTTTAATATGGATTCTGACGTTTGCACTGATTTCTTTTCCCTTGTCTGACAGGAAATTGATGTGGATGCTGTAGCTTGTGATGGAGTTGTTGTCGCAATTGCCATCTCTGAGCATGTGGAGAACGCTGGCGTACATTCAGGGGATGCTACCCTGGTAACTCCTCCCCAGGACATCACCCCAAAGACCTTGGAGAGAATCAAAGCCATTGTCCATGCTATCGGGCAAGAGCTACAGGTTACAGGGCCATTCAATCTGCAGTTAATTGCAAAGGTACAGTGATGGAGAGGGACCCCTTATGGTCATCATAGCTATAGTGGCAGTGGATGAAACAGAATAATTACTTGTATTTATATAGTGCCTGTTAATCAGGATTCATAAGAGTTGTACAGTTCTGTAATGCTTCAGATGCACATGCTGCCACCACTTCTGGTACATCAAACCAGAAGTACATTCATGCTATCTTAACGGAGGCATAGGGAAGTAAAGCAAGAAGCTATTCAAGGGCTACAGTTAGTTTAGAATGGAGAACAGAGCTTAGAAACTGCATAACACAGGTTTATTTATTCCTAGTTTAGTACCCCCCCCCCCCTTTAATAGCTGGAATGAAATCAGAATATGAGAGCATAAGAAATGCCATATCAGGTCAGACCAGAGGCCCATCTAGCTCCAGTATACTACCTAACAGTGGCCACCCCAGATCACAAGTACTGGCAGAATTCACAAAAAGTAGCAAATTTCATTTTTACTCATCCCCAGAGATAAGCAGTGGCCTTACAAATTTCAAAGCTGAACTACGCTTTGAGTGAAAAAAATATTTTTTCCTTTTTGTTTTAAAAGTATTACTGTGTAACTTCATTGAAGGTCCCCATTGTCTTTGTATTTTTGAAAGCGTAAACAATCGGTTTACGTCAGTATTTTGTAAAGCTTGGTCACATCTCCCCCCCCCCCCCCCCCCCCCCCCCGTCAGACATTTCTCTCTCAGCCCTACCCTCTTTAGCCTTTCCTCTTAGGAGAGTCATTCCATCCCCTTGTTCATTTTGATTTGCCCTTCTCTGTATCCTTTCTAATTCCATTATATCTTTTTGTGATGATGTGACCAGAATTGGACCGGTGTAAGAAACAGCAGGAGGAAATATTTTTTCACTCAATGAATAGCTGAGCTCTGGAACGCTTTGCCAGAGGATGTAGTAACAGTGGTTAGCATATCTGGGTTTAAAAAAGGTTTGGAAAGTTTGGAAAAGTTCATGTCTGCTTTTGAGACAGACATAGGGAAGCCATTGCTTGCCCTGGGATTGGTAGTATGGCATCTCGCTACTATTTGGGTTTCTGCCAGGCACTTGTGACACAGATTGGCCACTGTTGGAAACAGGATACTGGGCTAGATGGACCATTGGTCTGACTCAGTATAGCTATTCTTATGTTCTTAATTAAATTGAAGAGAGAAAACCACCAAGGAATTGAAATATTAGTCCAAAGTTTTATTGTAAACCATCAATTCGTCTGGTATAAAAAGACACGTCACAGCCATGTTTTGGCACATGTAGTTTGTTGTCAGGAGTCTTAACCTCCCGAATACTAATCTGCAATCAATGATGGATTTAAGAGGTCTTCGAATTTTATGCAAGAGCAGTTCATTTCTTATGCAAGAGCAGTACATTTCTGTGGATACAACTAAAGCATTTTACATACTACATGCAGGTACTTTCTGTCCCTAGTGGGCTCACAATCTTGTACCTGGAGCAATGGGGGGTTAAGTGATAAGAGTCACAAGGAGCTGCAGTGGGAATTGAACCCAGTTCCCCCAGGTTCTCAGGCCACTGAGTTAACCAGTAGGCTACTCCTCCACTCAAAATAGCCCTTAAATCCAAAATTGATTGCACATGTGTACATGGGAGATTACAGACACTTGATGCAGTCAACACTTGCTGAAATACTGCCATGTTGGGTCTTTTATACTGGACAAATGGATGACTTTTACAATAAAACTTTGCTCCTTGGCTGTTTTCTCTCCATTTTAGTTCACTATGGTTTCGTACACTGGTTGCACTATTGTGGAAACCGCTTCCTTTTTTATGGACCAGAACTGCACACAATACCCGCAGAGCGATCTCACCGTGGATCAGTACAGAGGCATTATGATATTCTTTGTTTCACTCTCTCTTCCTTTACTAATAATCCTTAATACTCCGCTTGCTTTTTTGGGCCGATGTGGCACACTGAGCAAAAGATTTCAATATATTGTCCGTGATGACCCCTAGATCTTTTTCCTGGGTGGTGACTCCATTAATGTGCAACCTAGCATCCTGTAGCTATAATTTGGATGATTATTCTTGATATGCATCACTTTGCACTTGTCCACATTAAATTTAATCTGCCATTTGGATGCCCAGTCTCTCAGGGTTTTCCAATAATTTCTCACAGCCTGTATGTAATTTAACAGCTTTGAATAATTTTGTCATCTGCAAATTTGATCACTTCACTTGTCCTTTCTACTACTACTACTACTATTTAGCATTTCCAGATCATTTATAAAAATGTTGAAAAGCACTGGTCCCAATACAGATCCCTGTGGCACTTTACTGTTCCTCACTCCAGTGAGAGAATTGGCCATTTAACCCTACTCTGTTTTCTGTCTGTCAATCTCCCATTCCACAACAGGATATTGCCTGGAAGCTTTCTGAAAATCTAGATAAGCTGTATCAACTGGCTCACCTTTATCCATTTTATTTAGACCTTCAAAAAAAATGTAACAGATTGGTGAGGCAAGACTTCCCTTGGCTAAATCCATATTGACGCCCATTAAACTAAGTTTGTTTATAATCATTACTATTTTGCCCAGCACTTATGTAAGGCTTACCGGACTGTAGTTTCCTACATTACTCTTGGAACTCTCTTAAAAAATTGGTGTTACGTTGGCCACTTTCCGATCTGCAGGTACTGTAGATTGCATTTCTTTTTTTTAGGTCTTTTAGTACTCTGGGGTGTATACCATCTGGCCCAGGTGACTTGCTCTCTTTAAGTTGTCGATTTGATCTATTATCTTCCAGGTTTACTAATATTGTTTCAGTTCCTCCATATCGTCACCTTGAAATACTGTCTGTGGCATGGGTAGTAGCTCCCTTACAGTCCTCTTCAGTAAAGACCTAAGCAGAGAATTCATTTAGAGTGTCCCTTTTACTCTTGATGATCTAATGGTTCAGTTGACTTCCTCACAGGCTTTCTGCTTCAGCTGTACTTGAAAATGTTTTTACTAAGAGTTTTTGCCTCTATGGCAAGTATCATTTCAGATTTTTATTAGCCTTCTTATCAGTGCTTTTTAGCCTCCTTATAAATATCACAGGGATCTGTACTGGGACTGGTGCTATTTAACACATTTATAGATGATATAGAGAAATCAGTACGTGAGTGAGGTTATTAAATTTGCAGGTGACACAAAACTGTTCAAAGTTCTCAAAACACATGTGGATTGTGAAAAATTGCAGGAAGCCCTTAGGAAACTGGAAGACTGGGCATCCAAATGGCAGATGAAATTTAATGTGGACAAATGCTAAGTGATGCACATTGGGAAGAATAATCCGAATCATAGTTACTTGATGCTAGAGTCCACCTTAGGAGTCAGCACTCAAGAAAAAGATCTAGGTGTCATTGAAGACAATAGGCTGAAATCTTCTGCACAGTGTGTGGTGGCGGCCAAAAAAGCAAACAGGATGTTAGTAATTATTAGGAAAGGGATGCAAGATCATGAATATTATAATGCCTCTGTTTCGCTCCATGGTGTGACCTCACCTTGAGTATTGCGTTCAATTTTGGTTGCCGTATCTCTTAAAAGATATAACAGAATTAGAAAAGGTTCAAAGAAGAGCAACCAAAATGATCAAAGAGATGGAGCTCCTCCATATGAGGAAAGGCTAAAGAGGTTAGGGCTCTTCAGCTTGGAAAAGATGGCTGTGGGGGGGATATGATTGAGGTCTATAAAATCCTGAGTGGTAGAACGGGTAGAAGTGAATTGATTTTTCACTCTTTCAAAAAGTACAAAGACCAGGGACACTCAATGGAAATATTTTTAAAACAAATAGGAGGAAATATTTTTTCATTCAAAGAATAGTTAAGCTCTGGAACTCGCTGCCGGAGGATGTGGTAACAGCGGTTAGTGTATCTGGGTTTAAAAATGGTTTGGAGAAGTTCCTGGAGGAAAGGTCCATAGTCTGTTATTGAGATGGACATTGGGGAAGCCATTGCTTGCCCTGGGACTGGCAGCATGGACTGTTGCTACTAATTGGGTTTCTGCCATTTACTTGTGATCTGGATTGGCCATTGTTGGAAGCAGGATACTGGGCTAGATGGACCATTGGTCTGACTCAGTTTGGCTGTTCTTGAGTTCATATCTAACTTGCTACTACTTGTGCTGTTCCTGTTTCTTCATTTTGATCCTTTTTCCATTTTTTGAAAGATGTTTTTTGGCTAAACTAAGACGAAATAAATTTAGACCTAATAAGCTATTTAATACCTACATTTTAATGTTTTAAGACTGTTACAACTAAGTTTAGCCTAAGGAAAGAATTTTTATACTATTTAAACAAGCTAATCATGGAATACTCTGAGAATCCAAGATGGCGCCTAGAGCAAGATGTGCGTTCTGCGCTCACCTGAGAAACTTTGACAGTGGCCAGAAGCTAAAGAGCTCTCCCCATACTATACTATATGGAAAAGAAAAGGGAAGCCAAGGGTCTTACCTCCTCCAACCTGGCTATGACCCTTTCTGCGCACCAGGCAACTTTGGAAATTTCGGGTAAGTAAGAGCGCTTGAGGAGTGGAGACTAGCCTCGATGGGTTCCACATCTTTGGACGCAGACCATAGCATAGAGGGAGCGTCATTGAGCCCTCCCTCTAATACAGCTCCCCTGCTACCCAGAAGAGAATTGGCGCCGGCAGAGTCACAGCAAGCAGGGGTCAATGAGGACCTCGCGACCGCTCAACCCAAGCGGATTGACAATGGAGGGGATGCAGGGAACGCTGCTCTCCTCTTCTTCTGCCCATGGTTTAACTTCTAGTGGAAACGGAGGTTTGTCAAGACCAGCTGTGGTGATGAATGGAGTCGTTATGGGACGCTGTACAAGGTTTGAACTCCACTTTAACATCAGTTTCTAACTCCTTTAAAAGAGAAATTGTAGAATTGAAACAAACTACTCAAAATCTGTCCGGGAATATTCAGGATCAAGTAAATCAAATATCAGCTTTGAAGATGGAAGTTACTCAATTACTATTGTTACAACAATGCTTGTAAAAGAGAAGGATATCAAGCCCACAGGCATGAAGTCCCCTGTAACGTGGGAGATAGAGAACATCTGAGATCTGCTCGAAATGGTACTGTGCAGCAGTCTTTATCCTTGGTATTCTCTCTGTCTAGCATGTGGATGGTCATAACCATGCAGCACTGGACTAATTAGCTCCTGGCTGTGCCTGCCCTGGGGTTTCCTGTGTTGCCTCTAAAAAAAAAAAAAAAAAAGAGAGAGAGAGCCATCAGGAAAAGACAAACATGCAGGGTTTCTGCTGCTCAGCCTACTGCCGGTTTCACCAGCTGACCAAGGTGTGAGGGATGAGTCTCTGAAGCTTCCTGGGGTGAGTAACTTCGGTGCATGGTGGTGCCAGCAAAATTGGTGAAACGCTGCTCCCGGTGGGATCTGGAAGCAGTGTTGGGAGTCTGCATCCCGTGTTGTGGCTCCAGGCATCACATAGCTGGAGTCCGTCACACATCCTCGGTCCGCGGAGCGTTTGCACACTTCGGAACCCGTTTTGGTGGGTTCAGTTTGAGATGCACATCTATGGGTGCCATGTGACATGGCTGAGATGCCAGCAGTGGAGCACTCTGGGGGGCCTGATTCCTCTGCGCTTCCCAGTGCTGTGGAGCCCTGCCAGTGGACTCAAGTGAAGAGGACATGCCATTCTCACCAGAGTTTGTCCTGTTGATGCACAGGGCCTTGGGGGCACAGGCCCTCCTTTGCAGTAGGCACCGGTTGCAGCCCCGGGGTCTCTCCGCTTCCCAAGAGGCAGAGGTTTCAAGGCGCATCAGGATCTGGAGGAGGTTTTCCTTGGTCCTGATGTAGATGAGGACCATTTTCTACTGAGTCATGTCGGGGCCTGTCGGACACCGTGGAAGATGGGAAACTACCTCCAGAAGTGGGGGATGACCTTGCTGCCGCTTGCTTGTTTCGCAAGGAGGAGCTTCCGGCGTTTATTGTCCAGGCTCTGGAGGTTCTGGATATTTCACCTCCTGATTACCAGGTGGCTGGGGCCCTTGCTCCTTCTGTCAAGTTGGGCACCAAGAGACTTCTGAGGACCTTTCCCGTTCCTGAGGCCATGAAGGTCCTGATTTTGACACCTGGAATATGCCGGTTGCAGGTTTGCGGGTGGCCCATGCCATGCCCCACTCTATCAGCTTCCTTCCGGGGAGCTTGAGGCCTTGTTGCTCCATATGGTGAACTCCCTGATCACTGCAGTCACCAAAAGACCACCTTGCCCGTAGAGGGCAGCATGGTCTTCAAGGGATGTGCAGGATAGGTAGTTGGGAGTCATCCTTCAAGATGGCTTTTTGAGGTGGCGGCCCTGTCTCAACAGACATCGATCTGTGGCTCTTATGCAGCCCTGGCGTGCCTTTCCTCGGTCCAAAGTTGATGAGCTGGTCCAAGTACTTCCATCTCTGGAGTCTAGCTTGGCATACTTAGCTGATCTCCTTTATGATCATCTCTGGGCTTCGGCAAATAGGTGTGCTTGGTGACTTCTCGCCACTGGCTGTGGTTTTGGCACTGTTTGGCACTGGGCGGCAGATATGGCCTCTTTTTTTTTTTTCTGGCTCGTTTGTCCTTTTCAGTTAAATTGCTGTTTGGGTACGAGCTGGAAAAAATTGTAAGGATCTGGGAGAGTCGAAAGGGCAGTGGTTTGCTCGAAGATAAGCAGTGGGTCCCTTTCCGAAATGGGCAGCCCTGGTTTTGGGAGGCTAAGTGCTACCGTCCTGGCCATACCGGTTCCTTTCAGAGGGCCTGCTTTCAGCAACAGCAGCAGCCCTTTTGGGGTAAGAGGTGATCTGGCGCCTCCTCCGCTCGTCCCCCCCCCCCCCCCAGCTGCCCAGGCGGCCCAATGATGGGCCTCTGATCCATTCTGCTCGGAATATCGGAGGTCGGCTGTCCTCCTTGAGGGAGTGGGCCAGGGTTACATCAGATGAATGGTCTTAGAAGTGATCCAAGATGGCTACAAGCTGGAATGTTCCTGCCAAAGTGGAGGCTGTCTGAGGCACCCTTACCGCTTTGGTTCGACTTGGGGCGGTGCTCCCAATGCCGCTGGCGGAGTACAGCCTTGGCCGTGACTCCATTTATTTGATGGGCGGAGCATTCCAACCCATGCTGGATCTCAAGTATGCGAACAAGGTACTTTGAGTCCCATCTTTTTCGTATATGGAGACCTTGTGGGTCATCATAGCAGGAGTCCAACCAGGAGAGTTCCTGACCTCCCTGGATCTCAAGGAGGCTTACTTGCACATTCCTATTTGGCTTTCACATCAGTTCTTCCTTCGCTTTGCAGTCCTGGGACAACACTTCCAATTCCGGCAAAGGTCCTTTGGCCTGGGCACAGCGCCTCAGACCTTGTCCAAGGTCATGGTGGTGGTGGCAGCCTTCCTCCAGAGGGAGGGGGTCTGGATGCACCCTTTCCTGTACGACTAGCTGATACGGGCTTCGTTGTTTGAGGAGAGCTTGCGGACGGACCGGGTGATCAGCCTGCTGCGTTCGCTCGGTTGGGTGGTCAATCTGGAGAAGAGTCACTTGTCTCCGTCGCAGTCCCGTGAATACTTGGGAGTGGCCTTCGATAACCAGTCGATCATGGTGTCCTTGTCCCTGACAAGACAGTTGCGTCTTCGCAGCCAGGTGACACACCTGCTCAGCCTGTCAGCTCCTTGGGCATGGGAATACATGCAGGTCCTGGGCTACATGGCTGCAACCTTAGAGGTAGTCCCTTGGGTGTGAAGCCATATTCGGCCCCTACAGTTGGCCCTCCTAAGTCATTGGTCTCCACTTTCAGGGGATTACCTGGAACGGCTGCCCTAGTCAGCGCTGGCCCAGTTTGCCATTCGCTGGTGGCTTTACCTGACTCATCTGCAGCCGGGAGTCCCCCTGGCAGCCCTGAGTTGGGTGGTAGTCACTACAGATGCCAGTCTTTCAGGGTGGGGAGCCCATTGTCAGGACAGGAAGGCCCAGGGGTCCTGGTCCGCCAGTGGAAGCCTCTTGGTCGATCACCAGCTTGAGCTTCAAGTGATTTCTCCTGACCCTTCGGGAGTTCTCGTCTCTTTTCCGAGGCCAGACCATGTACGTGTTCTCAGACAACGCCACGGCAGTGGCCTATGTCAACAGGAGGGGTACCAAGGGTACTCCTCTGGCAAGGGAAGTTGCGTTGCTTTTCCTCTGGGCTGAAGGCAACCTGGCCCCGTTGCCTGCAGCACACATAGCAGGTTCCTGCAGTGTCCAGGCAGACTTCCTAAGTTGGACTTCACTGGACCCCAGGTAGTGGAGCTCTCCGCGGAGGCTTTCTCACAGATCATGGCTAGGTGGGGACTTCCAGCAATCGACCTCATGGCGTGAAGGACCAATGTGAAGGTGCTCCACTTCTTCAGCAGGGAGTGGGGCTCGGAAGGCATCAGTGCTCTGGTTCAAGTCTGGCTGGTGTCACAGCTGTTGTAGGTGTTTCCTCCATGACAGCACGCGTGTTGAGCCGTATCATGAGACACCGGGGATGGGTGATTCTGGTAGCGCCCGATTGGCCAGGTGCCCATGGTACGCGGACCTGATCAGGCTACAGATTGACTGTACTCTTAGTCTTTCTTCCGCGAGGGGTCTGCTTGTGCAGGGTCCCGTTCTCATGGAGGATCATTCGTCCTTTAGTCTTACGACTTGGCTCTTGAGAGGGCGTGCCTGAGGAAGAAGGGTACCCTGATCAGGTGATTACCACTATGTTGCAGGCATGGAAGCAGTCCATATCTGTGGCTTATGCAAGTGTCTGGAGGACCTTTGAGTCCTGGTGCTCAGAGGTGGGACTCTGTGCTGAGTTGGTCTTGGTGGCTACCATTCTCTTGCAGGCAGGTCTGGACATGCACCTGTGCTTGAGTTGGTTGAAGGTTCAGGTTGTGGCATTAGCCTTCTTTAGAGGTCATGTGCAGAACATCTGTGCTCACCTGGACATTGTTTATTTTCTTCGGGGGGGGGGGGGGGGGGGGGGGGAGTAAACCACTTGTGCCTGCCTCGTCAGACAGTTCTTCCTGCATGGAGTTTTAACCTTGTCTTTCAAGCCTTGCAGAGGCCACCTTTCAAGCCTCTGGATCTATTCTCTTTGAAGGATCTCACTCTGAAGTCGGTCTTTCTGGTGGCCATCACCTTGGCTTGTCACGTGTCAGAGCTGTCGTGTTGGGATCCCATCCTCTGCTTTATGGAAGTGGTGGTGTGTATTCGGTCAGTTCCATTGTTTCTGCCTGTATCCCGGTTTCACCTGAATCAGCTGTTGTTTCTCCTGGCTTTCCACAGGGAGGATTATCCAGAGGACTTACCGGGCTCTGCGGTGTTTGGATGTGTGGTGTATTCTTCTTTGCTACTTGGAGGTTACCAATGATATTCATCATTCGGACCATTTGTTCATTATTTTTGCAGGTTGAAAGAAAGGGGAGCAGGCTTCTAAGGCCACAGTTTCCTGGTGAATTTGGGAAGCCATTGCTTCAGTGTATCTTGGTGGGGAAGTCACCTTTGCTGCATTTAACGGTGCATTCCATGAGAGCACAGTCCACTTCCTTTGCCAAGTCTTGAGCGGTATCTGTTGAGGAAATTTGCCGCTCGGCTACATGGTCCTCAGCCTACACTTTTTCGAAGCATTACAAGCTAGATGTTGTGGCACTTGGGGATGCTGTTTTCAGGGCTTTGGTCTTATTGGCCAGGATCGATGGGTTCCACCCTACTTGAAGACTGCTTTGGTATGTCCCACAAGTCTCTGGATTGATCTGTGGGATGTTATGGAAGGAAAAATTAAGCGATATCTGTTGAAGAAATTTGCCACTCGGCTATGTGGTCCTAGGTCTACACTTTTTCAAAGCATTACAGGCTGGACATGGAGCGATGGGATGCCGTTTTCGGGGCTTTGGTCTGATTGGCCAGGCTCACTGGGTCCCACCCTACTTGAGGACTGCTTAGGTACATCCCACAAGTCTCTGGATTGATCTGTGGGACACTATAGAAGGAAAAATTCATTCTTACCTGTTATTTTTCTTTTCGTTAGTCCCAACAGATCAATCACAGGCCCGCCCTTTCTGTCTGTTCTTTACCTCACTGTGGGGTTTCCCTCACATCTCTGTCGCTCGGTGGTTGTGGCTCCCTTTGATTCTGCATTCTAGATTTACAGGTTTTGGAGTTACGTTAGAGTTATGTTAGAGGCAGGAGAATGCTTGGCTCTACTGCTTGGTTCACTGAGATAAAGACTGCTGCACAGAACCATGTATAGCAGGTCTCAGATGTTCTCTCTATCTCCACCTGCTGGTAAGGGGACATAACACAGAAGTCTCTGGATTGATCTGTTGGGACTAATGGAAAGAAAATTAACAGGTAAGAATTATTTTTTCTATAGTTCCTGATATTGCTCCTGAAATGTACTGTTCCTTTTTTTCACTAGCTGAAAATTCTTGAGCCTCTAGGATGGATAAATTATGTGTTTGGCTTGGTAATAGTCACCTGACATACTAATACAGTATTACTTTTCCTTTCACATATTTAAGACTCATATCTTTTGTGTTACCCCTCATTTAATCTGTCCCTTTCTTTTGTTCTCTCCTTTTTCACCCAATCATAAATTCCTAAAACAAATAAGAATTCCTTTTTTTTGTCATATTTTAAAGCTGAAGTCTTGTGCTCACTCTTATCCCTGGCCATCATACTGTTACCCTTAGACCTGGTGTTAATGTATCTTGAACATGTATGTAGAATATTCTTCTATCTCTGTCTCAGGATGACCAGCTGAAAGTGATCGAGTGCAATGTGAGGGTTTCACGTTCGTTCCCCTTCGTATCCAAGACTCTGGGGGTGGACATGGTGGCCCTTGCTACACAAGTCATCATGGGAGAGGAGGTGGAGCCAGTTGGACTTATGACAGGAACTGGAATTGTCGGTGTGAAGGTGAATGAATCAGCCCTAGGGCAGATGTTTATTTCAAATGTCTGTATCTTTTTAGGTCCAGAACTACTCTTTGAGCTGTTTCTCTCTTACGGGATTTCCTTGTAAACTATGACTGGATCATGTTTGGCTTACTTTTTATCTTTTGGGGATCTTGAACGGTCTACTGCTTTTAGAGCAGGAAAAGCTTCACTGGTGGTGTTGGTGTTGTTTCAGGTTCCCCAATTCTCATTTTCTCGATTGGCTGGGGCAGATGTGGTGTTGGGAGTAGAGATGACCAGCACAGGAGAAGTGGCCTGCTTTGGAGAGACCAGCTGTGAGGCTTACCTTAAAGCTATGCTGAGCACTGGCTTCAAAATACCGAAGAAAAACATTCTACTCACCATTGGGAGCTACAAGGTGAGAAGGAGCAAGAAAGCTGCTATTTCTGTGGGAAGATTAATCTGAAGTTCTGATAAATTTGGCATGGGATGGGAGCATTGACAATTATTTTTCTCCAAACATTAAAAAGCAGAATTCATGATGTCTTCATGGGGCTGGGGGGGGGGGGGGGGGGGGGTGTAGAATGATCCAATGTGTGTTTCCTGTTCTATTTTGTCAGGGTAATGCAGGCCGATCCTGTTAGTGAAACTTGTCTTTGGGAGGAGGTAGTTTGTTTTCTGAAGGGATTATTCTTCGCAGACTTGGAGTTTTATGTACTACTTAGTCTTCTGTTTGTGTATATGTGTAAGGGATGCAATGTCTGGATTTGCAAGAACTGGGTTTGCTAGATTTATACTTTGAGGCAGTCACTGTCTGGTGATAATTTTCCTTTGTGTGTGTTTTTTTTTTTTGTTCTTATCGCAGAACAAGAGTGAGCTGCTTCCTACAGTGCGAACTCTCGAGTGCTTAGGATACAGTCTGTACGCCAGCATGGGAACTGCTGATTTTTACACTGAGCATGGGATCAAGGTAACCAGAAATGTGGCAGAGGGGCTAGCTGTAGCCATAGGAAGGATGTAAAGAAGGCAGTTGACCAGGGTGGAAGTGAAATATTAAAAACAGGTCCCTGTACTCTTCATGATTTCCAGACTAACAGGAAGACCTCAAAGGAAGAGGAAAAGTAGTCATAGACCCCACACTGATTTCCACAACTGGACATGAGTCACAGTGGAGGACCAGAGGGATGGGAAGCAGCCATGTCTTGGTGACATCATCCACTGAGGGCCCCCCTCCCTTCCCAACACTTTTGGGATCCTGACCCTCAGTTTGTGAACCACTACTATGAAAACCAAATACAATTCATTCAGTAACAATATTAGCACATTCAGAAGCCTATTTTACATGGAATGTTAGTCAAAATTCAGGCATCCAAATCAGCACATGCTCAATTCTGGCAGTAGTTTACAAAAGATTCTGCCATGTGTGGGACCTTATGGCAATACATGGAAAAACAAAAGACTATAGAAATGATGTGCTGCATCTCACTGTGTAGGGAATAGAATCCTTGGTGAGAAATTCATACAATATGTTTTAGGCATTTAAACTAGAAGGTAGAAGTAGGTCAATTCAAGTAGTCACCCCCAGCAAAAGACAAGCTGTGACAGTAGTAAAGAAAGCAATGTAAACAACAATCTTAATTCACTTCTTAGCAACACAGCAGAAGGTGAGACTAAAAAAGAAAACTATACAGAAATTGAGACTTCTGAAAAGCAATGCAGTCTAAGCAACAAAGTTCATGATTTGCAAGTCCTGATGTTAGAGGCAGATTTAGATATTGTTGCTATCAAAGAGACATGGTTCAATGACTCCCGTGAATGGGACACAAACATACTGGACTATAATCTTATTAAGGAAGGATACAGATAGTCGAAAAGGTGGAGGAGAAACAATATCAAAGCAACTGAAATGCAGGGGGCCTGGGAAAAGGAAGAAGCAGTACGGCTCGCCTTGAAAGGAGAAGATGGAACCTCTGTCCACATGGGTGTTATCTACAAACCTCAAGCACGATCGGAGCAGCTTGATAAAGATCTGGTAAAGTTTGGGAAAGAAAGGAGAAGTATTGTGGGTGGGAGATTTCAATCTGCCGAATGATTGGAAAGTTCCATCTGCGGAATTTGAAAGATGTAGAGAGATTGTGGATGCCTTTCAAAGTGCTCTGTTCAGACAAATGGTGACAGGAACCCACAAGGAAAGAAGCAATGCTGGGTTTGATGCTCATAAATGGGTAAAGTTCGTCTAATGTCAGAGTGGGTGCCCACCTGGGCAGTACTGATCATAAAACAGTTTGCTTTGATATAACAGCTAAAGCAGAAGGCAGCCACTCAAAACTTGTCTGTATTTCAAACTTGCTGACTTTAATAAAATGGGGGAGTACCTGAAAAAAAGAGCTGATGGAATGGGAGGACATATGAGAAGTGGAAAGACAGTGGTCCAGGCTGAAAGGAGCTATGAAAATGGCTACTGACCTTTATGTGAGGAGAGTAAATAAAAGCAAGGAAAAAGGAAACCAATATGGTTCTCCAAACAAGTGTCTGAGAAAATAAAGGTAAAAGAGTTGGCGTTCATGAAATACAGAAAAACTTAAGAACTGGAATACAAAAAGGAATACTGGATGAAACTGAAAGAAGCCAAGAAAGAGCGATCTGGGAAAAGCACAAGCGGAAGACAAAATGGCTAGAAATGTAAGGAAGGGGAGGCAAGAATTTTTTCAGGTATATTAGTGAAAAGAGGAAGGCTAAAAATGGAATTGTGAGACTGAAAGATGCTGTGGACTGCTATGTGGAGAGTGATGTGGAAAAAGCGAATGTGCTAAATAATTCTGTTCTGTGTTCATTGGGAAAAAATCCTGGAGAAGGACCACAATTGGCTGGCAAAGGTACATATGAGAATAGAGTAGATATCGCACTGTTCACGGAAGAAAGTGTTTATGAACAACTTGAAAAAATTGAAGGTGGACAAAGCCGTGGAACTGGACGGGATCCATCCCAGGATATTGAGGGAGCTCGGAGAGGTTCTTGCAGACCCTCTTAAAACATTTGTTTAATAAATTCTTGGAGAGAGGAAGTGACGTTAGCACTGTTAATGGGAGCCTGA
Organism: Microcaecilia unicolor; assembly: GCF_901765095.1. NCBI lineage: Eukaryota > Metazoa > Chordata > Amphibia > Gymnophiona > Siphonopidae > Microcaecilia > Microcaecilia unicolor. Next base: position 374,492,453 of record NC_044033.1, on the reverse strand, counting down.
GAGATGAACTCCTGGGCTAGTAATGCTGTTTTAAGCACATACCTCACTTGCTACTTGTGTTCAGCGTGCAGGTCTTAAGCACGTGACTCCCTGACACCCAGATCGGTGTGATGGCAGCCCACAAGCGTTAGACAGACTTTAAATCCTTCTTGCAAAACAGCAGTTATCACTCGGGGCGGCACGAAGCCAAAATGATGACAGCTGATGCAGACACTACTGGAGCCATGGAGCTGTACTCGCTGGATTTTTCTGCTCTGCGGGATGAGCTGTGAGGATGGTTCCAGGAGTTGAAGGCTGACCTTACAGGTGTGGAGTGAGATTCAGGATGCAATTAAAGGGTTAAGAACTGATCTGGGTGACATCTGGCGTTGAGCAGCTGAGATGGAAGGCCTTGGGGTGGAGCACAGGGAGGACTTAGGGTGTGTGCACAAACAGATGGATGCTTTAGAGTTCTTCTAGGAGGAGTTCTCCCTAAAACTAGAGGGCCAGGAGAATCTCTCCGGTTTCTGTAGTCTCTGTTTCAGAGGGGTCCCGGAAACGGTGGTGGAGGCCCGCTGTGCAGAGGTAGTTCAATGCTTGTGCATCTCAGTGCTGCAGGAGCATGGACTCTCCTCTGCAGAGCTGCCAGCTGTGATGTAGGATCACGTGCATCGGGTGGCAGACCCCAGGTCTAACAGTCATCTTCGGGACATCATTGCCTGATTCCACCACTATCAAGATAAAGAACAAGAGTTGTGAGTGGTCCATCAAGCCCAAAATCCTGTTTGCAACAGTGGCCAATCCAGGTCACAAATACATGGCAAGACCCCAAAAAAGTTCAATACATTTTATGCTGCTTATCCCAGAAATAAGTCAATATAATAATGGTCTATGGAGTTTTCCTATAGGAAGCTATCCAGACCTTTTTTTAAATCCCGCTAAGCTAACCACTTTTACCACATTCTCTGGCAACGAATTCCAGAATTTAATTACATGCTGAGTGAAGAAAAAATTTCTCTGATTCGTTTTAAATTTGCTACTTTGTAGCTTCATCACATGCCCCCTAGTCCTAGTATTTTTGGAAAGAGTAAACAAACGATTCATGTCTACCTGTTCCCCTCCACTATTGTATAGACCTCTATCATATCTCCCCTCAGCCGTCTATTCTTGCTGTGATGGGAAGATCAGGAGGTTGAGCTGTATTTGGATATAGCACCTGCGACCCTCCGACGCCACCAGGATTTTCGTATTTGGACAGCAGTGTTCCATGAGAAAGGGGCTCGGTATCACTAGCTTTTCCCCATTGGGCTCTCCTTCACCTTCAATGGCACGCTTATTCAGGGATTTCAGCTGTGGCGATCAAAAAGCATCTGGAAGCAGCCGGTTTGATCTCTTCAGTCCGATCTTCTGCGGAGGCTACTCCCCCCCACCCCCTTACCTGCATGGTCACCTTGGACAGGGGGTGGCAGAAGGTTCGCTACTTCTGGTGCAAAGCCTGCAGCAGGGTTGTGTAAAGAATGACTGTATGATACTATTTGGTCACCCTCCGCTGTAGTGGAGGGTGGCATGCTTCCCTGCCTACTGTTATGGTAATCTATTTGTGTATTTGTGGTTTTTCTTTTCTTATATTGAAGTATCTGGCTGTTCTAATTTCCCTAAAGCTTAGCCTGTGGTATGCCTTTGCTCACTTTCTCTGTAGGTCCACTATAAGGCTGGTGGTCCTTGAATTTAGTTGGTAGGGGTGGTGGGAGATGAGGGGGATGGGTCTGATTTGTGGTGTTGGGAGTGGCAAATTGTGTAGGATTGGTAGTGTGTGTCTGGCAGGGATGGCCATTTGCAATCTGGGTGAATGCATAGTGTGCTTGTTTCTTGGGATTGGGGGGGGGGGTTGTGCATTACTGGGGGCCCCGGGATTGCATGGGATAACTGGGTCTTACCATTTTTTGTACTTTGCTCTCCAAGATGGGGTCGGTTTTGTGTCCTATAATGTGAAGGTTTTTTTTTTTTTTGTTTTTTTTTTTGGGTAATATTTTTTTGAAATAAACACATCCAACAAAGCATCTTGTACAGCTATAATTAAAGCATTGTAACCCTCAACCATCCCTCCCCTCCCCCCTTAATATGAGAGATGATATGCATATGGCCACTGCTAGTCCATTTCCAGTTCTCGTTCAAGTGGGTTCAAAGAATCAGAGGCACTATCTATACCACTGGGACCACCAGCCGGAGGCCATCCAATTCAATCCCTGATAGAGACCTCCACTCTCTGTACTTGCCCCAGAGTTTATAAAAGTGAGTCACCTGCCCAGATCGAATAGCCTTAAGTTTTGACATCTGATATAAATAGTCCATTTTGTGAACCACCTTTATCACTGGTGGTGCTTGTGGGTTTCTCCAAGATAAAGCCAATGTTATCTTGCCCGCCACCAGAAAGGTCAAGGCCAAGTGATGCAAAGCTGGTCAGATCCCTCAGGAGCGAAAATGCAATAGACAGTGTTCTGCAGTGGCTGGATAGTCTTTTCCCAACATCTGGCCAAGCTGCCGAAGCAACTCCACCCAATAGATTTTTATTTTTGGACAGGACCACCAAATATGAACTATATCTCCTACTGCCTTACAGCCCCTCCAGCAATGGCCCGAAATTTGTTTAAACATTTTTGCTAATCGATCAGGTGTATAGTACCAGCGATACAAGTTCTTGTAGCCATTCTCTATCAAAGAGCTATTTATAGATACTCTTAGCATACAGCCAAATGCTCGCTCCCAGCTCTACATATCATGACTGACCCCCTAGGTCACGTTCTCACCGCTGCGTGTATTTCAAGATTGGTAAAAGCACTACATAGATTCGAGAGACACATCCTCTGGCACTCCCCCCCCCCCCCCCCCCCCCCCCATTGCCCACTCTAATCCTGTCTCTTCTAGCTGCAGCTCCTCTTGTGCTCTGCGAAAAATATAGTCCCTTATCAGGTTATAGTGAAACAGATGGTGGGAAGGGAGGCCAAACTTCTTCTGCAATTCTTCAAGATAGTAACGCCCCCTCCTCCCAAAGCTACCCCCAATGTCTCAGGCCCCTCCGCTCCCAAGCCTTATATACCGCATCGTATTCCCCCCAAGAAAAACCAAGGGCGCCTCGTATAAGCATTTGTCGAAAATATTGCCTTTCGGGGTGAAATTTATGGTGTATGTCACACCACGTTTGGAGGGGGAAATGGACCGCTAGAGGGGACAAGTTCAGCCAGGGCCTGTATTTGTGACCTAGGTAGCCATAGTGTTGAGGCCAATTGTGTAAGTCTCCAACCATTGTTTTTCTATTTGAAGCTAAAGTTTATTACTATCAGTGGCCCACCCCACCAGTAAGCGCAGCTGAGCTGCTTGAAAATATAGAGAAAAGTTTGGAACACCCATTCCCCCCTTCAACTTGGATTGGTATAAGATCTCAGCTCACACCTGCGGAAGCTTGTGTTTCCATATATATGCAAATTACTTTTGTTTTAATTGGTGAAAAAAGCTTCTAGTGCCAGAAACAAATATAGAATTTTTAGTATCATCATTTTTATGGCTTGTATTCTACCTAACCAGGAAAGTTCCATCCCTTCCCAACGATCTAACTCCTGAAATAGTTCCCGTAGCTTAGAGGGAAAGTTTGCCCTAAATATGCCCTGTAATGTAGGTGTCAAGTCGACTCCCAGATATCGAAGAGAGCGTGTGGTCCATCTAAAAGGGAATCGTTGTTGTAAGCTTTGTGTCATCTCAGGTGGCAGGTTTTTTTTTTTTATATATTTATTTATTAAGGTTTTTTGAACAATTACATATTGACAACCTCCTCATAACAATCATATGTCACATACAGAATGTGAAATGAAAAACAACAAAGCAGTGGAATCAAATGTATTTATTGGAACAATACCCGACGTGGCCACGTTTCGCCCTCAGGCTGCGTCAGGGGTATAAACTATTAAAAACAAACAAAACACAAGTATAAAAACATGTATAACCATACATATTAACAATGTCATAAGCATGATTCAACTAATAAAAGGCAATTATATAAAAAAGAGATTCAACATATATAAAACAATCCTTTAAGAGTTCTAAAAAAACATGTATAGACATACATGATATCATCTGTAAAACAAATATTTATAATTATCATTAAAATCATACATCACATAAAATATTTTATCAGAACATCTACAATTACTCATATCACATTTATAACTCTCAATAAAAAATGTTAAGATCATACAATTAGAATCAAAACATTTCAATGAAGAGGGGAAGAAATTTCTTTATACATACCTATCAAAAGTGTATGTAAATATATCATACACACTAGTAGTTCCAAAATCTAGTTCTACACAGATATAAAAACAAAAGATAAAAATATCATCAGACAAGAAGTATATCTAAATGTGCACAAAACCTTTAAAAGACTCTAGACATTCTAGTTTCTCCACTGATATTCTTAACACAAAACCAAAAAACCTCCTTAGAAATAAATAACCAGTCCACATTACTGCTAGAGGCAGGAAGCAGTTCACTAAATAAAAGACTTCTCACAAAAATATAACAACAGAGGAAGCACTGCAAGCACTCAATCTTCAAAACAACATCTAGTAGGTCTCCATCAGATCACAGCTAGACTCCCTACATATTCCAAAGATGTGCAAGATGAACAGAAATAAAGCAAACACTTTAAGTACCATTCTCTCAAAGGCTTGTATCATCGGATTTATCTGGACCGTGCTCTCTCTGCTGTTACATTTTTGTGAGAAATTTTTCATTCAGTGAACTGTTACCTGCCTTAGCAGTAATGTGGACATTACTTATTCCTAGAGTTTTCGGTTTTGAAAGCATTGTGTTTATACCCATTTGTAAGCTTTTATTGATTTAGATCATCAGTTTTGTAATCTTTATGAACATTTCACAATTAAGCACTGTTTATTTTAAAATCTGGCTCTCCAATGTAAAATAGCTATCTGGCCCTTTAAGATACTTGCAATGTGCTTGGAGATGACCTTTAACCTTATGATGATGCTATATGAGTCATGGGTCTCAGAAGCTAGTAATGCTAATGCATATCAGTTTAGTTGGAAGTAGCAGATAAGTGGGTAAGTGTTTGCTTTATTTCTGTTCATCTTGCACATCTTTGGAATATGTAGGGAGTCTAGCTGTGATCTGATGGAGACCTACTAGATGTTGTTTTGAAGATTGAGTGCTTGCAGTGCTTCCTCTGTTGTTATATTTTTGTGAGAAGTCTTTTATTTAGTGAACTGCTTCCTGCCTCTAGCAGTAATGTGGACTGGTTATTTATTTCTAAGGAGGTTTTTTGGTTTTGTGTTAAGAATATCAGTGGAGAAACTAGAATGTCTAGAGTCTTTTAAAGGTTTTGTGCACATTTAGATATACTTTTTGTCTGATGATATTTTATCTTTTGTTTTTATATCTGTGTAGAACTAGATTTTGGAACTACTAGTGTGTATGATATATTTACATACACTTTTGATAGGTATGTATAAAGAAATTTCTTCCCCTCTTCATTGAAATGTTTTGATTCTAATTGTATGATCTTAACATTTTTTATTGAGAGTTATAAATGTGATATGAGTAATTGTAGATGTTCTGATAAAATATTTTATGTGATGTATGATTTTAATGATAATTATAAATATTTGTTTTACAGATGATATCATGTATGTCTATACATGTTTTTTTAGAACTCTTAAAGGATTGTTTTATATATGTTGAATCTCTTTTTTATATAATTGCCTTTTATTAGTTGAATCATGCTTATGACATTGTTAATATGTATGGTTATACATGTTTTTATACTTGTGTTTTGTTTGTTTTTAATAGTTTATACCCCTGACGCAGCCTGAGGGCGAAACGTGGCCACGTCGGGTATTGTTCCAATAAATACATTTGATTCCACTGCTTTGTTGTTTTTCATCTACTGTTTTGTAAGCAGTTGTGTGCCTTTTTGTTTTTTTTTTTTTGTTACATACAGAATGTGTAAACTTCAAAAACTGAAAGCGGTATCTTCCCCTTTCCTCCCCTCCCCCCTGTCCCTTACCACAATCCCCCCTCCCCCCTTGTTACCAGTGGAATATCCTAATATGAGGGTTGTGTCATTGCAGTCATAATCTTGGTATAATCAACTTAGGTGCATCCAAGTCTATCCCATTTTGTGATCGCCAGCCTCGATATTGTTCCCATTGCAAGTTAAATTTTGTTATTTGTCCCAATCGTATAGCTGTCATTTTGGACATTTGGTAGAGGTAGTCCATCTTGTGTGTCACCTTTATCGCTGGTGGAGCCAGCTGGCTTTTCCACGCCGATGCCAGTGTGATTTTCCCAGCTACCAGCCAAACTGTTGTGAGTCTGTGAACCGACAGCCGAACTCCTGGGGGTCTTATGTGCAGCAGACAAATCTCCGGTTTAGTTGGGTATCTTACCCCAGTCACTATAGCAAATATGTCCAACAGTTCTGTCCAGTACGTTTGGATCTTAGGACAGGACCACCAGATGTGTAGCATATCCCCCACCATTGAACAGTTTCTCCAGCACTGTGCAGATCCCTGTCCATACATTTTACCAGCCTCTGTGGTGTATAGTACCACTGATACAGTATTTTATAGCCATTTTCAATCATTGAACTAGATATGGAAACCCGCAGCAAGTGTCCCAGTGCCTTTTCCCATTGTGTGTAATCTATGGTAACCTGTAAATTTCGTTCCCATCGTTGTAGGTAATATAGTATGGGTCCCTTGTCGTTAAGCAATGTAGCATATATGCGAGAGATACACCCCCTATGGCTTCCCACTCTCAGTGCTCTTTCTAGGGTCGTCTCTTCTATGAGTAATTCTGCTTTGGCTCTCTTGTTTATATAGTCTCTAATGCGAGTGTAGTGGAACAAATGTGATAGTGGTAACCCATAATCTTCCTGTAATTCTTCGAATGAGAATATCTGACCCTCATCCCATAGCTGGCCTAATGTGTTCAAACCTCTCTTCTCCCATTGTTTATATATTGAGTTATCCATCCCCAGCGGACACCCTGGGGCTGTTTTTATTGCCATTTGATGGAAACAACGGCGATTAGGAAGATACTTCCCCCTTATGGCCAACCATGTCTGTAAAGGGTATTGCACCGCTAAGGGGGCTCTCTTGATATATGTCCGTAGTTGGCCCTTTGGTATCCATAGTAGAGAGCCCAGATTGTTTAGTCCCATCCAGTGTTGCTCTATTTGGAACCATGCTTTTACACTACCAGCGCTCCATCCCGCTAGCACACGCAATTGCGCCGCCTGATGGTATAAAGTAAAATTTGGTACCCCCATACCTCCCATCTTTTTGGACTGATACATTATAGTTGCTTTCACTCTGGGTGGTTTATGTTGCCATATGTATGCGAAGACCTTCCGTTTGAGTTGCCTAAAGAACCCCTTCGGCATTGGTAGGGGCAGCGCAAGAAACAAATATAACAATTTGGGAAGGATCATCATTTTTATCGCTGCCACTCGTCCCAGCCAAGATAATTCTAAGCCCTCCCATCTATCCAAATCTTCAAACAATTCCCTGAGCTTCATGGGAAAGTTAGCTTGGTATAAATCTGTCAATTTGGGTGTTAAGTGCACGCCCAAATATTTGAGGGATCTCGTGACCCATTTGACCGGGAATTGTTGTCGTATTGAAGTTTCCTCTCCCACTGTTAACCCCAGTCCTAAGGCTTCTGATTTGTCCATATTCACTCGGAACCCAGAGAGTTTACCATATCGAGTTAGTTCCTGTATTATCTGAGACATGGAGTTGCTCGGGTCGACTAAGGTTAATAGGATATCATCGGCGAATAGCATGATTTTATGTGTTACACCCCCTATAGTGATACCATGTATATGTGGGTCCTGCCGAATATGCTGAGCTAATGGCTCCATTGTCAGAGCGAACAACAGCGGTGATAGAGCACACCCCTGATGTGTCCCACGTTCTAATGTTATCGGGTCTGAACTGTTCCCATTGATCCTCAGGGCAGCCATTGGTCTGGTGTAAATTAATTGAAGCCATGTTATGAAACGACCTGTGAATCCCATATGTTCTAGAACCTTGAACATGAAACCCCAGCCGACCCGATCGAACGCCTTTTCTGCATCCAAGGAGAGAAGCAACATGGATTGTCGGGTATTGCCTGCCTCGTGGATCAAGTGGAGTGCCCTCCTTATGTTATCAGTTGCTTGTCTGCCTGTGATAAATCCCGTCTGGTCCTCCTGTACCAATTTCGGCATTAACTTTTGTAATCTCTTAGCTAGTATTTTGGTAAAGATTTTGTAATCAGAGCCAAGGAGGGATATTGGGCGATAGGAGCTGCAATATTGTGGATCTTTCCCTGGTTTGCGAAGGACCACTAGATCTGCCAATCTCCAAGAGTGGGGCAGTTCCCCCTGGAATTCTAACTCATTGAATGCCCGAACCAGTAGAGGGATTAGCAATTTGTTATAGCGTTTGTAAAATTTATTTGTGAACCCGTCTGGTCCCGGTGCTTTCCCATTAGGTAGATCTTTAATTGCCCATGCCACTTCGTCATATGTAATGGGGGCTGAGAGCATCTCCTCCTCTAGTGGTGTTAATTTTGTGAGCTTGGCTTGAGCCAGGTACCTCCCGGAGTCCTGTGGATCCGGGTCTCCCTCGGCCTGATAAAGCCTTGTGTAGAAATTTGTGAAGGCTGCCCGAATATCCTCCCGTGTGGTGCACAGTTTCCCCTCTTTGTCGTGTATAGCTGTGATATGTGTGTCGGCCGACCATTTTTTCAGCTTGAATGCCAATAGCCGGGAGGTCTTGTTCCCATATTCATAATACGCCTGTCTCACCCGTTGAAGTTGTTCTGCTATCTCTGCCATTTGGATTTCTCTAAGTTCCATCCTTAATGTATGTATGCGATGTTGTACCGTTTCTTTGTCTTGCTGACAAGTTTCCTGTGCACTGAGGCTTGTCAGCTCTGTGTGTATTTGTTGTGTTCTTGCTCGTGTCTGGCGTGCAAGATGTACCTGTAGCGCTATTACTGTCCCTCTTATCACTGCCTTGCAGCCCTCCCATAATATTCCTGATGTCACCTCTCCATTATCATTAAGGGTGATGTAATCTTTAATGGCCTCTTCTAGATTGGTAGCGATGGCCAAATTTGCTAGTAATTTGTCATTGAAGCGCCATTGTGGCACCCCAGGGTTCGATATCCTCAGTTTCACCTCTAGCACCACTGGTGCATGATCCGACCATGTTCTCGGATGTATCTGAATATCTATGATATCTGTCATTAGGGTTGGTGGGCCCATCCAAAAATCTATGCGAGAGTATGAGTTATGTGCTGCCGAGTAGAATGTGAATCCTCTGGTTTGGGGATTTTTATGCCGCCAGATATCTACTAAATGCCATTGCCTCATAAATTTGTGCAACTGGGATCGAGCGGATTGTGAGTAGCGAGCCCCCTGCGTGGTGTTGTCTAGTGTTGGGTGCAGCGTCAAGTTGAAATCCCCACCTATTAATAAGGTGCCTACTATGTGTTGGGGGAGGAGCGCTGACAGTTCCAAATAGAATGCACCCTGCTGGTCATTAGGCGCATATATGTTTAGGAGTGTAAGTGTTTCCCCCTCTATTTGTACTATCATTAAGAGATATCTACCCTTTTTGTCCCTGATCACTTTCTGGACCCGCCATGTGTATTTTTGGGATAGCATGATCAGGACACCATTCTTTTTCTTTTCTAGCTGGTTAGATGCACAGAACACCTGTTGCAGTCTTGTACTTTGGCAATATCGCTCAGCTGACTGGAGCAAATGGGTCTCTTGAATAAATGTTATATCTGCTTTTAGGCGCTGCTCTTCTTTGAACATGAGTTGGCGTTTGCCTGGTGAGTTAAGGCCCTTTACATTTAGGGTCATGCATTTAACAGCACTCATCTAATCTGTGAGAATGCCCCCCTTAGCTTCAATCTTTGTTTGGTCCTCCAGTTTATCCTCTGTGTTTTTCCCCTCTTTATGTGGTGTTTAAACATAGTCAGTCTTTTCCCACTAGCAGCCCCTTTACCCTCCCTCCCCATTTGAAGACATCCTCGTGCCGTGTGCATAAGGGTGTCAAGAAGGATAGTGATCCACCCCCCTGATTATCCCCTTTAAGTTACTGGTCCCCACATCATTAACCGGTACATTGCTTGTTGCACATCATATTTGTATCCCCTTTCAACATTGGGTAACGCATTCTTAACAACATCAACTCTACAAAATTCAATTACATAGTCACCAAATTGCCATCTACATCTGGATTCCGATGCCAAGGATACAGGCTCTGATTATTTCTTTACCCTGGCGCCTGTTTTTGTTAATTGCGTGTCCGATTGCTGGCGTTGTAGTCTGCCTTTTCCTGCGACGACTCTTTGCCAACGTGGTTTTTTCGCCAATCGTGGGCGATTGTTTCTTTAATGCAGTAGTTTCTCCCTGTGGTCCTTCTTCTGGGAATATTTCAGCCGCGTCAGCTATGCTTCGCACTTGATACTGCTTCCCTTCTTTATAGAATCGTAGCACAAATGGGTGGCCCCATCGATACTTGATGCCCTTGTCTGCCAGAAATTTAGTGAAGGGCTTGAGCTCTGCTCTTCTTTTCAGTGTGACTGCAGCTAAGTCCTGGTAGCATTCAATATGGTAAGAATCCCACTGGAATCCGGGTGTTGATCGTGAGGCCCTCATTATTTGTTCCTTTAATTTAAAGTCATTGAAACAGGCAATAATATCTTTTGGACGGTTAGTTATGGTATTTCCTAAGGCTCTATGTGCCCGTACAAGTTGGATTGTTGTTGGTTCTTTAGATATCTGCACTTCCTTTAGTAGAGCGCTTGCAATGCTCTGCACTGTTGCTTCACAATCTGTGTACAGTGGCGTGTCTGGAAGGCCACGGAACCTCACATTGCACCGTCTACTCCGATTCTCGAGATCTTCTACCTTGTCCCAAATTTGCAGTGTTTCCTGTTTGGTCTCCCTTATCTGGGTATCCATAGCCTGTATTATTTCAGTTTGTTCGTCGATGCGATCTTCTGTTTCTGCGACTCTGATGCCCAGCGCGCCTATTTCTCCTCGGAGCTCCGCCCCCATTGCCACGAGGTCCGCTCGCACTGCGGCGATAATTTCAATTTTTATTTCTTGCAACCACCCGCGGATCTCGTGCATGCGAGTCTCCTCCGGGTTGTGTCCTTCTCCCGTTATAAAAAGTGGCGGGGAGAGCAGCGGGGGACTGCCTTCACGCGGGCTGGCCGGGCCTTGCTCAGGGGACGGCGCGCTCATATTCGCGGCTGGGCCCGTGTATGCAAAAGCTTGTAAGTCGATCGAATTAGTTTTTGAATTCGACATCGATCGCTTACCCTTGGCTTCCGATGTTGCTTTCATGTAGTTAATGATTATTTTTATGCACTCGCGTCTCCGTGGGTGTCTTTATAGCGAGGGGCTGATCGGAGCTCGTGGCTCAGGCAGCCATTTCAAGGGATGACGTCACTTCCTCCTCAGGTGGCAGGTTTAAACCCATGATGTCCGACTTGGTCATATTGATCTAAAGGCCTGATATAGACCCAAATTGTTGAAGACTCTGCATCACCACTTTTTTTTATCATATATGGGATGTCTGTTCCTGCTATCTGCTGCAAACAGGCTGATATCTGTTGCCAAAATGTTGAATATTAGGAAAGTTCCTCCATAATTGAAGAGAAGTACCCGTTTGACCACTGTCTCCAGCATAAATCTGAGGTGGCAAACCCCCAAATTTTAGTTATAGAATTTGTTGGTGTGAGACTGTATTTTTTCTACATTTAGAGAGATCAATTCATATGCTCCACTGTCAATCAGTATACAACTGAGCACTCACTGATCAACCCCTGATGAAGGCTTTTTTAAAAGCCGAAACACAGACCGTGTAGGATCCAAATAAAATTGTCTATTGGAGCATCTTACCCTTGGTTTGGACTGATCTCTTGAAGTTGAAGTTGGTTTCTTTTCCACTTTCTTTTGTGCTGTTGAACTTTTGTGGATATTGTGAACCCCTCTTGATTTTTTGCAATTATAGAGGTGTAACATAATCTCTCATAATTACTCTGTTTTATATAATTAACTTAGTGCTGGAAATAGAGCACTTCAATCGCATTATCTAATAATTCTAAGTGGAATCACTTTTACATACATATTAAAATTACAATGAACACAATAATCAGACAATCCTATTACACTGACACGAAAAGCAGTATCATTAAATATCCTGCTTCAGTCATATTGTACCGAATAAAAATTTCCTTAGCGTCCCTCCGGACCGGACCAGGATTGGACTGATGGGTTGTGCTCGCCTACCAGCAGGTGGAGACTGAGAAAATACTGGTCCGGTCCGGAGGGACTAAAGGAAAGCAAATTAGCAGGTAAGATCTAATTTCTCCATAAGTTTCATCACTCCTGCATCCCATAAGCTTGATGGAAAAGATAGGTCTTCAACTCCTTCTTAAACTGGGTAATATTTTGCACTGACCAGAGCTCAAAAGACAGTATGTTCCACAGTTTAGTACCAGTAGAGAAAATAAGACTTATTCTCTTCCAATCACACCGTACGATAAAACAGCACATCAAACATCATCTTCTGAGAAGATCTCAGCGCAAGTACTGGTTGGTAGAATTTGTGTGGCACAGAGAGTGGGAGAAACGTTAAGGGCTTTAAAAACAAGTAATAAAATCTTTAATCTACAGTGGTGGAAATAAGTATTTGATCCCTTGCTGATTTTGTAAGTTTGCCCACTGACAAAGACATGAGCAGCCCATAATTGAAGGGTAGGTTATTGGTAACAGTGAGAGATAGCACATCACAAATTAAATCCGGAAAATCACATTGTGGAAAGTATATGAATTTATTTGCATTCTGCAGAGGGAAATAAGTATTTGATCCCCCACCAACCAGTAAGAGATCTGGCCCCTACAGACCAGGTAGATGCTCCAAATCAACTCGTTACCTGCATGACAGACAGCTGTCGGCAATGGTCACCTGTATGAAAGACACCTGTCCACAGACTCAGTGAATCAGTCAGACTCTAACCTCTACAAAATGGCCAAGAGCAAGGAGCTGTCTAAGGATGTCAGGGACAAGATCATACACCTGCACAAGGCTGGAATGGGCTACAAAACCATCAGTAAGACGCTGGGCGAGAAGGAGACAACTGTTGGTGCCATAGTAAGAAAATGGAAGAAGTACAAAATGACTGTCAATCGACAAAGATCTGGGGCTCCACGCAAAATCTCACCTCGTGGGGTATCCTTGATCATGAGGAAGGTTAGAAATCAGCCTACAACTACAAGGGGGGAACTTGTCAATGATCTCAAGGCAGCTGGGACCACTGTCACCACGAAAACCATTGGTAACACATTACGACATAACGGATTGCAATCCTGCAGTGCCCGCAAGGTCCCCCTGCTCCGGAAGGCACATGTGACGGCCCGTCTGAAGTTTGCCAGTGAACACCTGGATGATGCCGAGAGTGATTGGGAGAAGGTGCTGTGGTCAGATGAGACAAAAATTGAGCTCTTTGGCATGAACTCAACTCGCCGTGTTTGGAGGAAGAGAAATGCTGCCTATGACCCAAAGAACACCGTCCCCACTGTCAAGCATGGAGGTGGAAATGTTATGTTTGGGGGTGTTTCTCTGCTAAGGGCACAGGACTACTTCACCGCATCAATGGGAGAATGGATGGGGCCATGTACCGTACAATTCTGAGTGACAACCTCCTTCCCTCCGCCAGGGCCTTAAAAATGGGTCGTGGCTGGGTCTTCCAGCACGACAATGACCCAAAACATACAGCCAAGGCAACAAAGGAGTGGCTCAGGAAGAAGCACATTAGGGTCATGGAGTGGCCTAGCCAGTCACCAGACCTTAATCCCATTGAAAACTTATGGAGGGAGCTGAAGCTGCGAGTTGCCAAGCGACAGCCCAGAACTCTTAATGATTTAGAGATGATCTGCAAAGAGGAGTGGACCAAAATTCCTCCTGACATGTGTGCAAACCTCATCATCAACTACAGAAGACGTCTGACCGCTGTGCTTGCCAACAAGGGTTTTGCCACCAAGTATTAGGTCTTGTTTGCCAGAGGGATTAAATACTTATTTCCCTCTGCAGAATGCAAATAAATTCATATACTTTCCACAATGTGATTTTCCGGATTTAATTTGTGATGTGCTATCTCTCACTGTTACCAATAACCTACCCTTCAATTATGGGCTGCTCATGTCTTTGTCAGTGGGCAAACTTACAAAATCAGCAAGGGATCAAATACTTATTTCCACCACTGTAATTGTATAATGAATAGGGAGCAAGCGAAGAGAATTTAAAATAGGGGTAATATGACTAAAACGAGAAATTCCACAGATAACTCTAGCAATGAAATGCATTAATAGCATTTTTCTTAACTCCAACAAGGACACCATTGCATTAATCCATTATAGGGCAGACAATAGATTGAACCACCTTGAGAAAATTATCAAGAGTGACATAGGGCTTAACACGTCTCGCCAATCTCAGTTTATAAAAAACGTTTTGAACTACACTAAAAACTTGTCTCATAGGAGTTGAATCCAGTTGAACTCCTAAGTTTCTTCTCTCTAAGAATTGGAATGTCAACAGTATCTATCTTAATTGACAGAGGGAAGTTGTCATAAACAGCACTAGACAGAATTAAAATTTGAGTTTTTGAAATGTTCAGACAGACGATTGGCTCTCATCCACTGATTAATATTGCCGAGACAAAACCTCAGCATATCAGAGCTCTTTTCATAAGTTGAATCAACGGGCACCAGGAATTGTATGTAAATCTGCATATATCTTATGTTGCAGATCAAGACAACGCAGTAAAAGACAAAGAGGGAGAAGAAAAAGGTTGAATAATACTGCAAAAAAAGCATAGCATGAGCTTTGGGGAACACCAGTAAAACAAGATTTAATTTCAGATGATCTTACTCCATCACATACACAAAAACATCTGTCTGATAAAAAAAGAATGGAACCAGTATAATACTATACTACCCAGCCCAACTGCCTGTAAGCAGTTCAATAAAATCTCGTAATTGATAGTGTCAAAGGCTGTTGATCTATCTAAAGTAACCAACAAAAAGCGCTTACCTTCATCAAAACCAGCTTTAACACCATCAAGAAGCAAGATTAATAATGTCTGTTTCATGGTGTTCACGGAAACCGAATTGATGTTGGTCCAAAATATCATTTTTCTCTAAATTCTCTTCTAATTGCATTAAAACAACTCAGTCAGTTATTTTTGCAAAATGACTTGCAATCTAAGGGGCTTAATAGGTAGTAATTTTAAATTGTGCTTACACCTCAATCAGTGATTGCAATCTTGAGGAAACATGATCTCTAGCCTTTAACCTACCTAACCTGCCTACTGTATTTTCAATTATTGTAGCTTTTTTACTCGCTTCTTGGGGAAACCAGATATTTATATCATCACATATATAGTTCAGACATGACATAAGTGCTCGAGTGGCCAATGTAAAATCAGATTGTTCTCAAAATCCTGAGGGGACAGAATGCTGAAAGCCATTAATAGCTCACTGTGGAGCCAAAATCTTGAGAAAACCGTGTCTCTGGCAACAGCTTCCATTAACAGAAAACAGAACTTGAATTCTGCAATCAAAGGGCCTTCAACTTTGCTATGTTAAATATTAATCTGTAGATTGTAAGTCAGTAAGAGACCTTTTGCCAAAGCATGTATTTTCATCATATCCTGTTAGCTAGTCCCCTTGTTTGGACAAACTAATTAAATATCATTCTCAAGGTGATGGTAAGAAAAATGCACAGATTGGCTGGATATGAATATTAAAATAAAGAGACATTAAAGGGCCAAAAGAATCCAACCCTGCTTATTACAGTGAAATTTCAAATCGGAAGAGAGACCAGAAAATACCTGACAATCTTCAATCAGTCTGCCATATCAAAGAGAGGTCCAGTGGAATCACTACAGCATTTCCATGCTATTTCCAGTTACTCAGTTTATCATTCATAACAATTAAAATTGCAGTTTCTATACTGTAAAGGTTCCTGAAAAATGACTGAAACTTAGCCAGGAGATTCTTCTGTAGGTAGTCAGCCAATGGTGTGGTTACCACCTTCTTAGTTATTTTCTTTAAATAAGGAAGATTAGAAATGGATGGTAATTAGCTTTATCAGGAGCGTTTAGTGCGGTCTTCAGCATAGGGGTAATGGGATTTGATATACTGCCTTCCTGTAGTACAAAGTGGCTTACATTTATTAAATGTAGGCAGTTTCTCCACCCTAGTGGGCTCACAATCTAAGTGTTTTGTTTTTTTTTTACCTCGGTCAATGGAAGGTTAAATGACTTGCTTAGGGTCACAAGGAGCTGCATTGGGGAACTGAACCCAGTTCCCCAGGTTCTCTCAGCCCACTTCAGTAACCATTAGGCTACTCCTCCACTCATCACAGTATGCTTCAATTGATCTGGGGAATAGGCCTGCTAATGAAGCATGCATAGATGTATCTGTACTTGGGAGAATTGTGCTTCCCAGCAGTCAGATGCATTTCTGTGCAGGATATCTCGTGTGCAAATCCTCGACCAAGGTTAAACATACACTTTTTTTGTAATATTAGGTATCTCCGGTCACTACCCTGTTACAATGGGCTTCTAACAGATTCTTCATCTTCAGACCATTTCCTCCCCTGCAGCCCTACCAGAACCTCCCCAGTGTGCACCATGCCTCTTATCCTGGGTGAATTTTCATAGCTTAGAGAGTAAAGCAGAAAACACGATCCATTATAGTAAAGAATTAAATGAAGATAGAATTCATTCCCTTAGAGAGCAGATGATCTGCAGTGTCCAGCAGCTAATAAAATTAAATCTAAAAAAAAAATTGTTCACATCATTTTCCTATCAAGCAACACAGATGTGGAATGACTTCCCAGTTTCAATTAGATTGCAGAGAAAATACAAGTTTAGAAAGGCTGTTAAAATATTCTTTTGAAAATGTTTGTTAATGAAATAGATGTTATAAGAAATCAATGTAGATGACTTTGAAAATTAATTATTGTGTGATGTACTGTATATCTTTGGTTTTTATCCAAGCTTCTTCATTTGTTACCCACATAGAACCTTAATATGTGATTGTGGTTTATAAGAACAGAAATGTAAATTGTGTCCAGTGTAGATATTTCCATTGTAGGGACAACTTTCAGAGTACTCGGGCTAGAAGTAAGTGTTTTAGTTGAATTAGCGGTGCTTACCGCATGAAACAGAAAGATGC
Organism: Microcaecilia unicolor; assembly: GCF_901765095.1. Classification (NCBI taxonomy): domain Eukaryota; kingdom Metazoa; phylum Chordata; class Amphibia; order Gymnophiona; family Siphonopidae; genus Microcaecilia; species Microcaecilia unicolor. The sequence goes on along the minus strand of NC_044033.1, from coordinate 374,475,145 downwards.
AGCACATTTCATGTGACAGCCATCTGTTTCAGGTATATGCTCTTACCTGCATCCTTTTTTTTCTCTCGCTCCTCTTTCTCTCGTCGAGCAGGTGAAGGCAGTAGACTGGCCCTTTGAAGAGAATGACAATGACTGCCCCCTGAAGGAAAAGCAGAGGAGCATCATGGACTACCTGGCTGAGAACCATTTTGACATGGTGATCAATCTCTCCATGCGCAACTCAGGGGGCCGCCGCCTCTCCTCCTTCGTTACCAAAGGTTACCGCACTCGTAGACTGGCTGTGGACTACTCTGTGCCACTCATCATAGATATCAAATGCACCAAGCTGTTTGTAGAGGTAAGGGCACGAAAGGAGGCAATGGTGATTGTGGAGCATGGTTGCAAAAGCAGCGTAATGTGCCTGGGCCATGAATAGAATGAGGACTACAACTGGACGTTGTGGGGATGAGTTGCATGTGTTTTGGATCACCTTCCTTTTCATAAATCAGTTAAAACAGCATTACTAGCCTAGGTTGAAGCAGACTCAATTGCTGTACTATTCATGTTACTGATTCAGGCTGATTTGGGGGGGGGGGGGGGGGGGAGATGGGGTTTCTCCATCCCATCCATAGGAGTACGCTGCTTTGGGAATCCTAATCTTTCTCAGCCTCTGCTTTCCCTCAGGCCCTGCGGCAAATAGGCATGGCTCCTCCAGTGAAGACGCATGTGGATTGCATGACATCCCAGAAACTCATTCGGTTACCAGGTAACGGGATTTTTCAGAACCATAAACTGCCGTACTGGACAGTGAAGAGCAAGATGAACCTTCACCTGGTCAGCTGCCATTCTAAACTCTGTCCTTATTTTGTAAAATGCTTTAGTAGATTTATTTTTTTTTATTTTATTTTTTTTAATTTGCAAAACATTTTATTAATGCTTCAAAAGTACAAAGTCATGGAGAACAATTCTCCTATAGAATTCAAAAACAGCAACAGTCAAGCATTGTCAACATTCATTTTTCCCCTCCCTTTTATTCCTCCACCCCCCCCCCCCCAACAACCCATCCCTCCTCCCTCCCCCTTTCCCTTCTTTCCCCCCACCTAACCCTCCCATCCAAGAACCCCCCCCCCCCCTCCTCTCCCATTTTAAGTCCTTATTTCTTGCTCCCCATCTTTCCCCTTCAATATCCCCTCCAATTGCAACCATTCCTCTGCACTGGGCTTATATTTTCCCCTACGTTTATCTGTCATTTTTTCCATTCCCATCAATAAATATAGTTTGTCTTTCCAGTCTTGTCTCATAGGGCCTGTTCTTTGCTTCCATTTCAATGCTATAGTTGTTTTGGCAGCTGCCAAACACATACGCTTTATTCTAGTTGGCCATGCCTTCCCTCCCTTGTTCCCATAACCCAACAAACAACATTTAGGATCACAGGGAAATTGAACCCCTACCGCTAGTGTGTTTAATCCCGTAACTATCTCCCAAAACTCCTGTATGATTGAGCATTCCCACCAGATATGAAAATATGTCCCTTTCTCCTCCCCACACCTCCAGCATATATCTGAGGCATTTGGGTACATTATTTGTATTCTATCTGGTGTATAATACCAGCGACTCATAATTTTATACGCATTCTCCTTGACCAGCACACATATAGATGCCTTTTTAACCTCCACGCACATCTTCTTCCATTCTCCCCAGCTAAATTCCTGTTTAAGATCTTGTTCCCAAGCTTTCATATAGGATAGCTTTTCAAAAGTGGTTCCTCTAATATGTTCATACAATTTAGAGATCCCTTTTCCTCCCTCACTTAAAGTCCCCCACAGGTTTTCAAACTGTTCACTCTCTAACCAGTTATCCTTATGCCATTTTGCTGTCACCATATAATTTTTAACTTGAAGGTAAGCATAGAGATCTGTCTCAGGAAGATCATATTCCCTTCTGAGCTCTTCGAAAGTCTTAAGATTACCATCTGTCGTGAACTCACGGAATCTAATTAAACCTCTGTCAAACCATGAGGCCATTATCTTATTCTCTTGTCCCCCAGGGAACCCCGGTTCCCGTGTAAGCCAAGCATAAGTAGATCTACTTTGTGCTCTCCTTAGTTTCTGTTTTAGCCTACACCAAAGTGTGAACAAATGTGAGATGAAGGGGTTTAAGGTCAGGGTTTTATATGTTTGTTCTGGGATAGATCCCCAAAGTAATGCATCCAGCCTTCCCTCCTGTACAAAAATCTGCTCCAGCCGTGTCACCGGTAAGAGATCGACTCTACTCCAGACCTCAATTTGCCTCAATTGCGCTGCCCAATAATACCAGGTGATATTAGGGATTCCCCTTCCTCCTTGCTCTACCGTTCTCCACGTTATTTTCCTTGACAATCTAGCTGGGTGTCCCCCCCATATGAATCCCCCTAATTCCGCCTGTATTTTCTGCAATTCCCCTTTAGGGACATCAGTTGGCAGCGTTTGAAATAAAAATAACAGCCGGGGAAGTATATTCATCTTAACCGCCGCTATTCGGCCCCACCATGAAAGCCAGCCTTCCTTCCATTTATTTAAATCTCTTCGAATGGCTGAAATAAGTGGTGTATAGTTCAATTGATATAAGATATTAAGGTCTCGTGGTATATGTATGCCCAAGTAACGAAAACTTCTGCTCGTCCAGCGAAAGCCATATCTCCTTCCTGGTCCATTACCGTTATCACCATGAGCTCAGATTTATCAAAATTTACTCTGAATCCGGACAGTTTCCCAAATGAATTCAATTCTTTTATAAGCACCGGTAGCGTTTCTAGTGGTGATCCTATGAAAAACAATAAGTCATCGGCAAATAATGCTATTTTATGCTCCTTCCCACCCATGCGAACCCCTTTTACTTCCTTCAGTGCCCTTACTCGCTGGGCCAAAGGCTCAATGGAAATGGCAAACAACAGTGGAGATAAAGGACACCCCTGTCTGGTCCCCCGTTGTATGCTAAATGGACTTGACCATCCCCCATTAACTTTAATCCTTGCCATCGGATGTTCATACAACCTTTTCACCCAACCTACAAAAGAGCCTCCCAACCCCATTTCCAGCATCACTTCCCACAAATATGTCCACTCCTCCCTATCAAACACCTTTTCAGCGTCTACTGTTAGTAGTGTCATAGTCTCCTCTCCTCTGTGCCCCCCACATCAAATTTAAGGTTCTTCTAATATTATCTGCTACCTGCCCGTGCCTGGTGAAGCCATATTGATCTTCATGTATAAGAGATGGTAAAATTCCATTCAGTCTATCGGCCATTACTTTGGCTAGGATCTTAACATCTATGTTCAGCAGGGATATTGGTCTATATGACCCACATAGCATGGGATCTCTCCCAGGTTTCAGCAATACCGATATCCCTGCTTCCTGCATACTAGTCGGAAATCCTTTCCCCGCAAAGCAAGCATTACCCAGCCTCACTAAGAGAGGTCCCAACTCTTGCTGGAAAATTTTATAATATTTGGCGGTGAATCCATCCAACCCCAGGGATTTCCCCCCTTTAAGCCTCTTATAACCCCTACCACTTCTTTCAGCGTAATTGCGGCTTCAATCACCCCTCTCTGCTGAGCCGTCACCCTCTGTAGACCTAGTCCCTGTATATAGTCCCTAATGCCTTCTACGGACGCTGTGGATTCTTTTTTGTATAAAGTTTTATAAAACTTCATAAATTGGTCCCTAATTTCCTCATCATTATGGAATATCACATCTTTTGGGCCCTTAATTTTAGTAATCGTGTTCTGAACCCTCCTGTCCCGCAGACCTTTAGCTAGCAGTTTCCCAGCTTTGTTGCTGAACTCGAAGAATTTCTGCTGCATTAATTGCCTATGGAATTCCATGGTTTTCATCTGAATCATGTGCAACTCCGTTCTCCATTTTTTCAGCTCTTCTACTTGGTGGGATCCCCCCTCCCTTTGATGTAATGCTTCCAATCTCGCCAGTTGCCTCCGAACTTCCAACTCCCGCTCTACCCTCAACTTCTTAGGTGCCCCTTTCTTAATTAACACCCCCCTTACAACCGCTTTTAGGGCATCCCAAACTATCCCCTCCGATACCTCCCCGGTATCATTTATTTCCAAGTAGTCATTAATGGTTTGTTTGATTTCCTGACAGTCGGTCTCCGCATCTAATAAAGATTCATTGAGTCTCCAGATGTGCCCTGTCACTTGTCTGCCCAACCCTTCTAGGGTAACCCATACAGCTGCATGGTCAGAGGCATGTATGTTCTCAATCTCTGCATCCTTTGTGTCTCCCCAGACACTCCGGCTACCCCAAATTGCATCAATTCTAGCATATGTCCCCTGCACATGCGCATAATGTGTGTATTGCCGCTGTCCTGGATGTTTCAGTTGCCATATGTCTATGAGGTCTAATTCGCGGAATCAGTCTAAGAAATTGGCGCCCATTGTATCCTCTCCTACCTTCCCGCCTATCAGAGTGATCAAGGATCCCCACCGGGTGATTAAAATCCCCTCCCAGCATCACTAATCCCCCCCCCCCCCCCCCCCCCCCCCACACACACACACACAAAAGGAATCAGTTCTGCCCTGATAGTTTCAAAGAACCTCCCTTGTTTGGTGCATACAGATTTATTAGGGCAATATTTCGGTTGTTTACCTTCCCCTTGACTGCTAGGCAGCGTCCCTCCTTATCTTTATACACAGACTCTTTGACAAACTGCAAATGTTCTTTCACATAAATCACTAGCCCTCCTGTTTTATTCCCCCTAGAATCAGCCAGTGCAAACCCCTCCCCCAATCCTTTATTCATAATTAGCGATTCATCTTTCTTCCTAATATTTGTTTCCTGTAACATTATGTCATAGTTCAATCTACGCAGTTCTCTAATAATTATGCTTCTTTTACCCAGATTATTTAGTCCATTGACGTTCCATGACCCAATGCACAGCCTTCCACCCCTTCACACCCCTGTCCCCCCCATTCCCTTCGCCCTCCCCCCCCCCCAAATCCCCCTTCTGCTGGCATCCTCCATTTCGTGCCAGTTTCACCTCTAGGAAGCAAGCCCTCCTCAGAGCATGACTACCCGATCCAACAACCAGCTATACATCCCCTCCCCCTCTTTGTTTACAACTTATACAAACATTTCCCCCTACCTCAATTCCCATGTTTAACCCCTCAACTGCTCCAAACTTTTCACCCTCTCCCTACAGTGGGAGGCTCACTCAAAGTCCGCACTCAGTCTGTTACAAATTCAGGTGCCATCTTCTTTCTCCGCTGCTTCCCTTACGGTTCGTGATGAGAGACGGTTTTACTTTCCCTCAACCATCTGCCAGCCCATCTGTTCCTTTCTCTCGGAGCTGCGCAGAGGATGCTGTGTTGATTGTTCCATTCTCTGGACATCCGCACACCCCATCTCCTTTAAGACTTCCCATGCTCCCTGCGGTGATTGAAGACGGCGAGTGACGCTTCCCACCGTTACTTGTAGCCCAAACGGGAACAGCCATCGATTACGCAGTCCAGATTTTTGTAAATAATTTGTGATACCCTTAAAGTTTCTTCTGCGCTGTAACGTTTTCCTGGCCAAGTCCTGGTATATCCGGAGCTTAACTGTTCTCCAAGTAATATCTCCTAGTTCTCTCGCTCTTCTCCATACCTTCTCTTTGACTGGGAACCTGAGGAAACAAGCCACGATGTCTCTAGGCAGTCCATTCCTCGGCGACCCAAGGGCTTCTGTGCGCCTGTTCTAGTTCTACAGGTTCTTTCCCCAGTCCTTCTCCTTCACTTGAGTCCTGGTTTAGCAAAAAGGCACAGATTTCTTGCACCACCTTCTCTGAGTCTTTATATTGGTCATCCTCAGGAATGCCTCGAAATCTCAAGTTGCACCTTCTGGTACGATTTTCTAGATCTTCCATCACTAATTCCATATCAGCCCTTGCTTGCTGTTCGAATTTTAGGGAACCCCGGAGATCTCTCACTTCCAGCGATACTGCCTCCATTTTCTTTTCATTTTCCGCCATTCTGTTTCTGATCTCCTTGACTTCCTCGCGCAGTTCTGCTACCGCAGTTTGAATGCTGCGTCGAGTTGTCACCATCTCATTTTTCAACTCCTTAAACCACCTGGCGAAATCTCTCTTACTGATCTCTGCTTCGCTTTCGATCTGTTCCTCGGGGTCCAGGTCCGATTCGCTTTCCTCGGCCGCCATCTTGGCCCCACGAGACCGGAGTCCTGTTCCCTTGCCAGCACTCGATGTTTCCAACGTAAATTTAAATTTTGCCAGCTTTTTCTTTGCTGCCATAGTTCAGGAGCAATTACTCTTGCGGTAGGGGGTATTTTCCGCGATTTGGCACGAGGGACGTCTCAATTTTGCTCTAAAGACAACGGAGCTCGCTGATCAAGCAGCCATCTCCTCAGCTGACATCACTTCCTCCCAGTAGATTTATTTTTGTTCACTGAAAGCAAATGTTCTAAAACAATACATAAAACATACTTTGACTACCTCTTTTCTTCAGTACTGCACACTCTGTGTGTGAAATCTGCTCCCTTATTTTATCACTACTTAGGGTCCTCTCTGCTTATCCCAAATCCTCTCAAATTCATTTTTTTTTTTGGGGGGGGGGGGGGGGGGTCAGTAATGTTGTTCCATGCATCCATCTTTAAATAAAGTTTATTTCTGTGTTTGTGCTGTGGATTAGCCTGGAATTTTGATCCTGAGTAGTGGTTTTTCTCTGAATGTTTTTCAGGATTAGCTCCAGGGCTATATTGTCAATGCTGAGACTTTTGATTTTCCCCCTTCTCCCACCTCTATCTCCTTTTAGGTCTCATCGATATCCACGTTCATTTGCGAGAGCCTGGTGGTACACACAAAGAAGACTTTGCCTCTGGCACAGCTGCTGCCCTGGCAGGGGGCATCACCATGGTGTGCGCTATGCCCAACACCATCCCTGCTATTACTGATCCCAGTTCTTTTGCGCTGGTACAGAAGGTAAAAAACAGTTAACCTTTACTTCCTTTCTGCTCCCCTTCCCTGCACCCCAGAAAAATATTTAAAATTAAAAGTTCTGATATGGGCTTGATTTTTCAGACAGTCTAATAAAGTTGCAACACAGAGTAGTTTTTGCATGGTTTGTTTGGTTTCATGAATCCAATGAAGAGTTAAATTACAAAAAAAAAATCAGTTAATTTTGCAGGAAGAAAATTAAAGTAGTGTTATTCACTCAACAGGGGACTAGGGTTCCCAGGGGGGAGGGGGGGCAAACTTCCCCGGGCCTGGGCCTCTCTCTCTTTCCTGCCCCTGACGGGACCTGAGTGATCGTGTCCCAACAGGAGCAGGAGAGAGAAAACTCTGGCGCCAGGCCCCCCTTGGAGGTTGGGGAGGACCCGGAGCTTCCTCCAGCGCTGCTGTTCTGCCCATTGCTGAGCAACTGCTTTTCCTGTCAGGCACGCATGCTCGGTTTTGAAACCGAGCATGCCCTGATAGGGAAAGCAGGGGCAGGTAGTCAGTGCTGGAGGAAGACGTCTTCTGCTGGCGGGGCCTAGGATCCCCGCCAGCCAAGGTATTTCAGCAGCGGCAGCGATCGGGGGGGGGAGGGGGGTGGCAGCGGCCCTGCCCCGCTCACCGTTCAGTCTCTCAGTGGCCCTGAGGGTTCCTGTTCCTATGGTCCCCTATTTCCTGAGCTTCCTAGGTCTGCTCTGTTCTCCTGTTTCTTGGGCTAGCCTATGCTAGGAGTCCTGCTAGTCTCTTGAGAGAGGGAGGAAATAACTTTTACAGCAGCATCTGATGGCCAATGAAAGCACAAACGTGAAAAACAAGTAGAGAGCTGCAGCTCTCTTGGTATTAAACTTTCCATGGCTGGGAGGTACAGACTTATGCCATTTGTAAGGACAGTCTGCCCAGGGTCATGCCTCCAAATGTGGTTTTTGCAACCTCATTTAGGGTTGCAACCCACAGATTGGGAAGTGCAGTGGCATATGTTCGGTTTGACAAGGTTGTTGCTCTTACTGTAGCTGTCTTTATTTTTCCTTAAAGCAGGTGATTAGTAAGCACAGTTGCACTGCCTAGCTGTTTATACTGTTTCTTTAGGATGCAGATTTGAAATCCCTTGCAGGTCTAGAGTATTTTGTACATATCAGCCTGAAAACACATTTTTAAAGGTAAACTTCTTTACATAGTATAACTTTTAAAAGTGAAAGAGCTGACCATACTGTAGGTAAAGTAGCACTTGTGAAATTTGCATATGTTTTGCTGTAAATAGTAAAGTTTGTGGCTGAAACAACACCCAAGGAAATCCCTGCATGTGGTTGGCTAACTCTGCCTGCCTCCTTATCCCCTGCCCCCAAACCGGCAATTTTCAGTAGGGATTTTTATAAATAGCCACTCACATTTAAAAAAAAAAAAAAAAAAAAACTTTGAAAATTGCCTTCTCTGTGTTCATACAGGATCCACTTTTGTAAAAGTTTTGCTCACATTTTGATGATACTGTTTGGTGTCTGCTTAAATGGTTTGACAACAGTGCTGTACATGGCCAGACCGGAGATAGATTATTTCCAGACTTGAATCTGCTGCTTGAAGATTGGAGCTACAGTGAGACCAGTGCTCTCATACTGTAGAAATGAATCCTACTGCCATTTTCTTGCCAGCTACAGGATTCCCCTTTGCTGGATTCAACAGCCCCTTCCCTCATCACTGGAGGGAGAATGTCCGCAAAGGCTGGCATTCTGCATATGGAGGGCAGGAGGGGGAGCAAATCCAGCAGGAAAGCCCAGATTGCTGTTGATTGAAAACTATCAAGGTGGCAGCTTTTCCCTTGCAGGTCCTCCAAGAGCAAATCTTTGAATGCCAGTTAGCAGAAATACGATCAATCAAATTAACCCAATCAGTAGCAAGTTATACTTTAGCAAGCCTGTTTATCAGCAAAGAGGACATAAGTGCGTTATTGGGCAGTGTGCTTTCTTGAGTTGGAGGGGCCTCTTCTGTTGTCTCTGCTATATCCTGTTTTCTCATTTCAGCTGGCTGAAGCAGGAGCCCGCTGTGACTTTGCCCTTTTTCTTGGTGCTGCTTCAGACAACGTTGGCACATTGACTCCAATTGCCAGTGCAGCAGCTGGTCTCAAGATGTATTTGAATGACACCTTTTCTAACCTCAAGATGGACAACGTGTCACTATGGATGGAGGTGTGTGCTGAATTACCCCTAACCCCTTTCCTTTTAAACTTACTTCCCTTCATCGCTCTGGAAACACCCTTGCAGAACATAGTGAGTCTGTTGCGCGTTCTGGTCAGCAGTGCTGGATTCAGGAACAAGGGAAACCAGATGTCGGTGGATGGTTCTTGTAGATGGGATTGAGAGATCAGGTGTCAGTCTGGATCCGAGAAATTAGTGTGTTTATCTGCTGAGAGCCAGTGAGGAAGACAACAGGCTCTTAGTTGGCCAATTTGGCCTTTATGCACTTGGTACATGCTAAGAGTTAAAACATAATTTATAAGGTAAAATCCTCTGGCATTCCCTTAGAAGTTCAGCTGAAGGACAATAGTGTAAGACACAGTTATGCTAACCCATTCCTAGTAATGTTTGCTAGCACTGCAGAGGTGCAGGTATGTAGAACAAAAAGCCACTTTGTAAACGCATGTAAATGAGTTTATCTTGTTGGGCAGACTGGATGGGGACCGTACAGGTCTTTATCTGCCATCTGTTACTATGTTACATTTGAATGTGTATTCTGTGTTCCTGTGTAGTAAAAGTGATAAAGCAAATAGCTTTTTTTGTTGAAAAATTTGTATTTTTGCAGTTGGAAAATTAAAACATATTCATAGCACTTAATGTGGAATGCATCAGGTGCTGCTGGAAGGCTGCAGACTGGCATGGGAATTACTGAGCAGTCTGTAGGTGGCTCTGTGGAGAGTGCATGGGGGAGGATACCTATAAAGATTTGCAACTTCTCATTTTCAGTGATTTCCCCCTCCCCCCTTCAGTTTTTTTCTAGGCAGATGTGCTGATTAGTACTGTTCTGCACATAATTATGTTAGTGTGATGACTTACACTAATCTGACACATTCACTCTGGCATTAAATCTACTACTACTGAGAGTAAAAAAATTGATATAACAAATGATTCTACATGAACAAGAAGTGGTTATGATAATAGACCAGAAATTTTGAATAATAAAATGAATATTATTATAGATGATTAATATCGAGATTATTGTTTTTCCCAGAGTTCCGGGTATGACTCCTAAAGTTTTCCTCAGAAATATTTCCTCAAATTATTACTTTAAAAGGAGTGAAGTCTGTGAAAACTGGGATTACTTTAATCAGTGGGATTTGAATTAGAGACAAGTATATGTATTGTTAAATAACTTCTGGTTTTTAAAAGAGAGAGAATGTAATCAGATGTATTATTTCTAACTAATATTGGACAATAAGTATGTTTTTCAATGAAATGATTTGACTATACAGCGTATTGGCCTTGAAGAAGCCAACCAGATGATCAGTGTGGAATAATGAATTAGATGAGTAATATCTGGGGATAATCAGGTTAATACCACTGTTTTTTTCTCTGTTTACTATTTAATTGATCTCCTTATCTTGTTTCACTCTCCCTATTTAGTGGTCTAAGGAAGAGAATAGAATTACCTGACTGAAATAATTCCTACATATTATTTTCTCTGTATTTCCAGCAAGTTGTTTTATCGCTTGTAAAAATTTAAATGGTTATATTTAAAAAAGTTTTTAAAAAAGCTACTACTACTATAAACCATTTGTGCTACATACTGCAGTGACAAATGCTTTTTATGCTAATTTTGTGGAAAGGATCAGCCGTGTTGATGTGCCAAGGATGGTGGGGTAGTCTTAGCTTATCAAACCCTAGTATTGAGAGTGATGATTGAATGGTATCTTTGCTCACCCACCCATTCATCACATTACTCTGATCTGCAGCGCTGGCATTGCAAATAGTTCCAAAATTCATGAGATTTATACAGCTGGCCTGCAAATGTTAAAATACCTGCATTATTAACATTGTGGAAAAAAGGAAAAAGTTGGCGGTAAGGGCTCAGGCACTAAATTGCCATGCACTAATTTTAATATTAGTGCATGGCCATTTGCTGCCCCACTTAAAAAAAAAAAAAAAAAAGCCTTTTTCCCACTGCGGTAAAAAGTGGCCCAGCACACTCCAGTTTCATTCTCCAAAACTAGCGCAGGCCACGTTTTACTGCAGCTTAGTAAAAGGGCCTCTTAATGCATGTTGTTTCAGAACTTCTAGCTCAGCGTCTGTGAAGAAGTTCTACTTTTTGTAGGTGGCATTTTTATGTTGTGCCGCCTTTTTGGTTTGCTGATGCCCCTTTATAATTTCCATGAAGGACTATTAATGCGTTTGTTCTCGGTTCTGTTTGACAGTTTTTTGAAACAATTCATGGATCATTTTGACACAGGCAGTTTGACTGCTGAAACTGTCTATCTTCTAAAACATTTCAAATAAAATCCATTAAAACAATTTTCACATTTTTTAAAAGTTGTTAAGCCTGAGTAATTTTGATTTGATTTAATAGAGAAATTTTTTCACAACTGATTTTTTTTTGTATATGATTATAACTTTCAACTGAATGTTGAATCTTCAGCCAGTGTCTACGGTACCTTTTTAACCACATTTATTTGTTATCTTAAGAATTCTTTAGTGAATGCTTTCTTATAACCAACATAAACTCATATCTACCATTCACCTTCATTAGTTTATGAACAGTGTAGAAGAGTCATAGCTGTCTGATAGCTTACATGTAAAAGGCAAGTTTGGAGAAATAAGTTAATCACAACAAATTTTGCTTAAGTCAGTGGTACTCAAACTTGATCCTGGAGGCATCCCAGCCAGTCAGGATTTTGAGATATCTACAATGAATATTCATGAAAGAGATTTGCATACACTGGAGGCAGTGTATGCAAATATCTCTCATGAACATTCATTGTGGACATCCCAAAGACTGGCTGGGATGCCCCAGGGACCAAGTTTGGGAACCACTGGCCTAAGTAATAGGTGTATGCTAGTAATTTAGCACATTGCTGTAGGGAAGGAGTCTTGTCCTCGGACAAATGCACATGAGACTTATGGTTCACAGAATACTATCTTCCTCTGTCTCAGCTCACTTTCTTTCCATTTCTTTTCCAGCATTTTGAAAAGTGGCCAAAGCACCTGCCCATTGTAGCTCATGCTGAAAAGCAGACGGTCGCTGCAATATTGATGGTGGCTCAGTTGTATCAGCGGCCTGTCCATATCTGCCATGTCGCTAGGAAGGAGGAGGTGAGGCCCTCTCTCCAGTGCCAAATGATGTCTTGGGTTGGGGGGAGGTGGGAAGTGCTGGATTGGGTTGTTAAGAGTCTGTTGGGCAGATTGAACAGGATCTTGGTTACCACTCCTGAGAGTTCCCTACACCAGTGTTTAACAAGTCGGTCCTGGAGTTACCCCCCTTGGCATTCACGTTTTCAGGATATCCACAATGAATATGTATGAACTTGATTTGCAGATCAATGTCACAACAAAAAGATTTTATTGAAGATACCGGATTCACGTTTTAGCTGGTTTTTTCTTGACTTTTATGCACCATATTTGCCCCTTTACGAAGGTTTCAAATTAGCCCCTGACGCAGCCCTAAGTGGGCGAAACACGGCCTGTGTCGGGCGATTTGTTCATACACGGTATCTTCAATAAAATCTTTTTGTTGTGACATTGATCTGCTGGCTTTCTTTCCCATATTGGATTTTGCAGATCGTTTGCCTTGTTGTTTTTTGAACTTGATTTGCATACACTGTCTCCATTATATGCAAATCTATTTCATGCATATTCATTGTGAAGATTCTGAAAACCTGACTGGCAAGAGGGTTCTCCAGAATGGACTTGGGAAACACTGCTCTACACCATGTGGTACAGCAAGAATACAAGTGCAACTTGTTGCTTGTGTATTGGACCTGCATTCAGCATCTTGATTTATCCCCACCATGCCAGAAACTGATGAAATGATAAATTACTTCTCATCTCCTCCCCTACCATCATCCTCCAGTTTTGATTTTTATCAATAAATCATTTAGAGATCCTTTTACTAAGGTGCACTAATAGATTTAGCGCTCATTAAATACTAAGAAGCCCATAGGAATAAAATGAGCTTCTTAGAGCACGTTTAATCCGTGAGCACATCATAGTGAAAGGAGTCCTTAGTTAAAGCTAAGGTTGCCAGCCTTTTTATATTTGAGATCCACTTTACACCTGTGAAAGAATCTCGGTACTGAGGAGTGACAGTTGTCATTGTTTTTTTTGTTTTATTTTTTTTTTCTTCCATAGCTGCTGCTTATACTTTTCTAATAATGTCAGACCAAAGCTTCCCAGATTCTCAAGTGATATTACAGCCAGAGCTTTCAGTTTAGAAAGCACTTCCTAGGTCTCCTTCTTCCTGCTTTTGTTTTTCCTTGTGGCACATTCATGTGGCCCTTATGCAAATCTTCCACAAGTTACTTAAGGTCCTCTTCCATCAATAGGGTACTTGGTTCATATCAATAATCATTAGATGTTACTACCATTTCACAACTTGGTGATCAGTTATCCTTATGAGCAGAGTTCTCTATATAGAAACTGTTTCCAAAGTACTGTTGAAGAAAAAATGTGGTTTTCAGCCTAACTAAGGTGAGGATGAGAAGCATGAATCAAACCAAAGCTCAATTCACCTTGTTTTTGAAATTTTACTTCTTTAGATTATGGACAAGACAGCAAAACCTGGGTGTACCCAGCATGGCGTGTATGAGCAAAGGGGCGAGAGTATAGTAAAAGCATTTGCAACAAGCAGAAAATAAGGATACAGAAAGACAAGAGAATACCAGTCTCATGTTGTCTTTCTGAGCTGATATCAGACATGATTATTTGTTGACTTTCCTATTCTTTGAAATCAAATCTTCAAGTTTATGCATGTGTACTTTTGCCTGTTAAACTTGATTGAGTTGTTTAATGAGGTGAGAAAAGTAGCATATCATGAAGGTGCAGTGGATGTTGCCTTTCTGAATTCTGGTCGGGCTTTTAACAATGTACCACACAGAGAATTGGTAAATAAGATGGAGGGCATTTGAATAGTACAGGATGTTGTAAACTGGGTGAACAACGGAATGCAGAGTGTTGGTTAATGACATCCATTCTAGTGAAAGTAAGTTGGCCAGGTGTCGGTGCTAGTGTCATTGTTTTCAATATCTTAGTAATACTGCCGAAGGACTGCAGGTGATATAAAAATCTATAACAGTGTAGATGCACCTAGAAGGGGATGAAAAAAATTAAATGGGGCTTTGAAAAATTCAGTGGATTAAAAAAATGTGTAGCCTAGGTACTTCATGACCCAAGAAAGTTTGGGAACCACTGCCCCTAACAGTTATATTTTACTGTATGTAAGTTTCTATGGTACTGAAGCTAGAACTTCTCCCACAGAAAGTAGTGGGCTAATAGTATGCCTAGTTGCATAAATAGAGGTATCAGTAACAGAAAATGAAGTAATATTGCCTTTGCTTAAGTCACTGGAGTCCTTGGTTTCCACAGGAAAGGCTGTTTTATCCAGCATGTTTGTGATGAGAGACTGACTGTCAGGTTGTACTTGCAGCAGCTGTGTATCTCTTCTGCCCATGCCATGACAGTCCTCCTATCCGCCCTCCCTTCTGGGCTTGGTGATTAGAAAAAGGAATGCAGCAGTGCAGTGCCATGGTTTGCATCCTTTCTGCTGCGTAAGTTCAAAATATTGAAGGTTTGAACTAGAGACTTGCACGGGAACGGGGTTTGGATTCCCGCAGGGACAGAAGCAGTTCTGTGGGGATGGAAGCAGTTCCTGCGGGGTTCCCATGGAAGTGTATGCTGCACTTGTGCCAGCCTCTCACCTACCGAGTACCAAGTTCTTTGAGTTCTGTCTCCTCCTCCTCCTTGCTTTAACAGCACACATGCGGAAAGTCTCCATTAAGGAGGTGGTGGAGATACAAATGGTGATGAAATTCAAAAAGGCATGGGATAAACATAGAGGATCTCTAATTTAGAAAATGGAAGTTATAAAAAAACTAAACTTAAATGACTGCATGCGTTTGGATGTGTCGAGTGACACTTAGATGGCGACTCTGGCTGTGATGAACTAGGGCCGATACTGGGAGACCTGTATGGTCTCTGTCTCATATATGGCAATCTGGTTTAAGATGGGCTGGAAAGGGCTTAGCAACTTTAGTGGCTGGAACATGAGGACAGTGCTGGACAGACTTTTACGATCTGTGTCCAGCAAATGAGAAGATGAATAGGCTGGAGTGGGCTTCGAGGGCAACTCCAGCAGTTGAAACATAAGGATAGGACCGGGCGGACTTCTATGATCTTTGTCCCTGAAACGCCACAGAAAGACCATAATCAAGTATATAATATCACATTCATTGTTGATTTAATCATGAATTGATGATGATTGTCTATTGAGCAGATTGGATGAACCGATCCGGTTTTTATCTGCTGTCATTTACTTTGTTACTATTAATCCTCTCTGCTCCTGGGCTGATGCGCAGACCTCATCTCTGACATAGGCACGAGCATCAGATGTCACCTGACCTACTGGCGTGTGCATTTGGTGATCTCTTAGCACACAGTGCCAGTGAATCAGAGAAGTCTTACATGTGCGCACCAGTGTTCCAACTTCCGTTCCTTTCTTGCCTGCAGTGCTGCGGCTTGAACCCAGAAAGAGACTGAGAGCAGACAGGAATTTTTTTTTTTTTAAGTACCATTAAATTTGTGTGGGACTGGGTGGGGACAGGTTAAATTCTTGCGGGGGTGGGTTAGATTCCCCGCATGGACGGGTGGGGATGGGTTAGATTCCCCACGGGGATGGGTGGGTGGGGACAGGTTGGATTTCTGTCCCCGTGCAACTGTGTAGCTAAACTACACAATTCAAAGTGCTGGGCAGAAAATAATGAAGCAGTCTGAGCTGCTGCTGCTGTTTTCTGTCAAACCTGATTTACAATGAGGACTATCATGGGAAAGGGTTGAGGGAGAGGAGATTGCTGAGTGGAAGAATTTCATGTGTAGGGTGAATGAAGCAATCTGAGGGTTTGCATGCACATAAGAGAGAAGTATGGAGGGAGTATGGGGTGTGAGTGGATTGCTCAGATTTCCCCCTGCATAGAAAATCCCAGTGTAACTTGGCAGTGACAGGTTAACATTAAAGGAGGCTTCGCCTAGACCTATTAGGATGAGTCTGTAGCCCAACTGATGCACTGATACTGGAAATAGTCAATTTTGTGAGCAGAATGCAGTCCATAGAGATGGTCAAAATTAAGATGTTTGGTGGATCTATGAAGCTGTAAATTGATTGTTGTGCAATGCCACTGCCTTTCTTCCCTTTCCTGGTCCAGTGCAAGATTTTGTAAGGGGGGGGGGGGGGGGGGGGTGAGCAGCAGGGCAGCAAAGGTCTAAGATTATAGGTTCGTCTTTGTCATGGATCAATGTTTCGTTGATGAATACTAGGCCAAAGGTTTTTATTACTTGGCATGCTTTTAGATTTCCAGACCATTTAGTTGGCTTCCTGGTTCTCTGGTGTATTTGGTCCATTTATGAGTGTTCTCTATTGCTTAAGGCTTCCTGTCCATCTGTTTGGGCTCTGCCTGGATTGGAGGCGATGTTCTTGGGTAATTATGGTTGCAGAGTATTAGTATTCTGTTGTTCTTTTGTGTTTGAGCTTCCTATGTGGTTAGTAGCATTAGGGTGATTAGTCCTACTTGCAGTTTTGTGATGTGTATTTTGCCCTTTATAGTGAGTGAGCGAAAGGTCGATATTTATCCTGTTCCAGCACATTCGACATGGTTGATCACCAAATCTTGCAGAGAATACTTGATAAAATCTGCATTGGAGGGAAAGTGGTTCAATGGATTTCTAACTACCAGATCTTACCAAGTACAGATGAATTCCACAATCTCTTCTCCATGGAAAACAGGTTGCGGGTCCACCAGGACTCACCACTCTCTCTCCAATATTTTTCAACCTAATGATGGCACCCCTTGCCTGTTCAAACAGGGCCTCAACCCCTCAATGTGGAAACTTAAAAGGATCAAACCTTTCTTCCCAAGGGAAATATTCCGCAGCCTGGTACAATCAATGGTACTAAGCCACCTAGACTACTGTAATGCAATTTATGGTGGATGCAAAGAACAAATCACTAAGAAGCTTCAAACCGCTCAAAACACAGCAACCAGACTCATATTTGGGAAAGCGAAATACGAAAGCGCCAAACCCCTAAGAAAATCCCATTAAAAGAACGAATTGCATTCAAAGTTTGCACCCTGATCCACAAAATTATACACAGGGAAGCCCCGACCTATATGTCAGACCTTATAGACCTACCTACTAGGAACGCAAAAAGATCAGCACGCACATTCCTCAATCTCCACTACCCCAACTGTAAAGGACTAAAATACAAATCCACATACACAACCAGCTTCTCCTACATTTGCACGCAACTATGGAACGCACTACCAAAGGCCATAAAAACAACGCAAGACCTAACTATCTTCCAAAGGCTACTGAAAACTGACCTGTTCAAGAAGGCATACCATAAACAACCATCCTAATTACTAAATAATAAGACTGATCATGAACTAGACAGAACCGAACTCTTATCACTAGATTGATCAACCTCATTGCTATGAATGAATAAGCACTACCACTTTAAACCTTATGTCGAAAATGATTTCTCTATAACTGTTGACCTAACATATGTTCTCCGAGGACAAGCAGGCTGCTTGTTCTCACGACTGGGTTGACGTCCACGGCAGCCCCCACCAACCAGAACAAAACTTTGCGGGCGGTCCCGCACGCAGGGTACGCCCACCGCGCATGCGCGGCCGTCTTCCCGCCCGTGCGCGATTGTTCCCGCTCAGTCTTTTCTTTTCCGCGCTGGAGAGAGCCGCGTTCGTCTCTCTCTCTGTCAGCCCCGGAAACCGGATCGCGCTTTCGCCGCGAAATTTCTCCTTTTCTCCCTTTTTCGTTGTGCTCCGTTTTTTTCTATTTAGTTTTAAAAAAAAAAAAACGCTGAACCACCGAGCGCCGATGACGGGCACCGCAAGAAGGCGAAGAAGCACAGTCATCGGTCGCCCACGACGCATCCGGCTCCCGGCGCCAGGGATGAGTCGACGCCGAGGAAGCGGCAGCGTCGAGAGGAGAGGTCCCCCTCTGTAGTAGAGGTACCACCGCGGCAGGGTGCCAGCACTTTGGTGCAGTCTCCTGGACCCGAACAGCTTCCGGCACCGACACCTCTACCGGCCCCCTCGCCTTTCCCGACAGCGGGCCTCGACGAGTGCCTCCAAGCCATCCTTCCGGGCATCCTGGAAGGGCTGATGCGCCAGACTGTGCCGGTGCCGGGGGTGCTTGCGCCCTCGGCACTGTTGATGGAGGCGCCGGCGTGCTCTAGCCTGGTGCCGAGGCCTCCGACGCCGCTTGCGGCGCCGGTCTCGACCGCCACGTAGGTGGAGTCCCCGTCGACATCGATGGAGGGAGCTTCATCCCCGCCGGCGCGGGAGTCCACTGCTCAACGACGCCACCGAGGTCTCGGTGCCTCGACGTCGAGCCGGGCCCGGTTGAGGACTGAGCTGCAGGAGCTCATGTCCGACACCGAGGAAGAGGCCTCGTGGGGGGAGGAGGAGGACCCCAGATATTTCTCCTCAGAGGAGTCTGTGGGCCTTCCATCCAACCCCACTCCTTCACCAGAGAGAAAGCTCTCGCCACCTGAGAGTCTCTCCTTTGCCTCCTTCGTTAGGGACATGTCTATTTGCATTCCCTTTCCTGTGGTCTCTGTGGATGAGCCGAGGGCTGAGATGCTCGAGGTCCTCGACTATCCATCACCACCTAGAGAGTCCTCCACGGTGCCGTTGCATAATGTCCTCAAGGAGACACTGCTTCGGAACTGGTTGAGACCATTATCTAATCCCACCATTCCCAAGAAAGCAGAGTCCCAATACAGAATCCACTCGGACCCAGAGTTAATGCGGCCCCAACTGCCTCATGACTCGGCGGTCGTGGACTCTGCTCTCAAGAGAGCACAGAGTTCGAGGGATACCGCTTAGGCGCCCCCGGGGCGGGAGTCTCGCACTCTGGACTCGTTTGGGAGGAAGGCCTACCAATCTTCCATGCTCGTAACCTGCATCCAGTCTTACCAGCTCTACACGAGCATCCACATGCGGAATAATGTGAAGCAACTGGCGGACCTGGTCGACAAGCTCCCTCCGGAGCAGTCCAGGCCTTTTCAGGAGGTGGTCAGGCAGCTGAAGGCGTGCAGAAAGTTCCTGTCCAGGGGTATTTATGACACCTGTGACGTGGCATCTCGTGCTGCGGCCCAAGGTATAGTGATGCGCAGGCTCTCATGGCTGCGTGCCTCTGACCTGGACAACCGCATCCAGCAGAGACTGGCTGACGTCCCTTGCCGGGGGGATAATATTTTTGGCGAGAAGGTCGAGCAGTTGGTGGACCAACTACATCAGCGGGAAACTGCCCTCGACAAGCTCTCCCACCGGGCGCCTTCAGCATCCACCTCAGCAGGTGGACGTTTTTCCCGGGCCAGGCAGGCTGCGCCCTACGCCTACAACAAGCGTAGGTACACCCAGCTGGCCCGAAGGCCTCACCAGGCACAGGGACAGTCCCAGCGCGCTCGTTCCCGTCAACAGCGTACGCCTAAGCAGCCCCCTGCGCCTCCACAGCAAAAGCCGGGGACGGGCTTTTGACTGGATCCATGGGAACATAGCCACCATCAAAGTGTCCGTACCGGACGATCTGCCAGTCGGAGGGAGGTTAAAACTTTTTCACCAAAGGTGGCCTCTTATAACCTCCGACCAGTGGGTTCTCCAAATAGTGCGGTGCGGATACGCCCTGAATTTGGCCGCCCCTCCACCAAATTGTCCTCCGGGAGCTCAATCCTTCAGCTCCCAGCACAAGCGAGTACTTGCAGAGGAACTCTCCGCCCTTCTCAGCGCCAATGCGGTCGAGCCCGTGCCACCCGGGCAGGAAGGGCAGGGATTCTATTCCAGGTACTTCCTTGTGGAAAAGAAAACAGGGGGGATGCGTCCCATCCTAGACCTGAGAGGCCTGAACAAATTCCTGGTCAAAGAAAAGTTCAGGATGCTTTCCTTGGGCACCCTTCTGCCAATGATTCAGAAAAACGATTAGCTATGTTCCCTGGATTTAAAGGACGCATACACTCGCATCCCGATACTGCCAGCTCACAGACAGTATCTCAGATTCCGTCTGGGCACACGGCACTTTCAGTATTGTGTGCTGCCCTTTGGGCTCGCCTCTGCCCCACGGGTGTTCACCAAGTGCCTTGTGGTGGTTGCGGCGTATTTACGCAAGCTGGGAGTGCACGTGTTCCCATATCTTGACGATTGGCTGGTCAAGAACATCTCGGAGGCAGGAGCTCTCCGGTCCATGCAGTGCACTATTCACCTCCTGGAGCTGCTGGGGTTTGTGATAAATTACCCAAAGTCCCATCTCCAGCCAGTCCAATCTCTGGAATTCATAGGAGCTCTGCTGAATTCTCAGACCGCTCAGGCCTTCCTTCCCGAAGCGAGGGCCAACAACCTCCTGTCCCTGGCTTCCCAGGCCAGAGCGTCTCAGCAGATCACAGCTCGGCAGATGTTGAGACTCCTAGGTCATATGGCCTCCACAGTTCATGTGACTCCCATGGCTCGTCTTCACATGAGATCTGCTCAATGGACCCTAGCTTCCCAGTGGTGCCAAGCCACCGGGAATCTAGAGGATGTCATCCGTCTCTCCACCAGTTGCCGCACTTCACTGCTCTGGTGGACCATTCGGACCAATTTGACCTTGGGACGCCCATTCCAAATTCCACAGCCCACGAAAGTGCTGACGAAGGATGCGTCTCTCCTGGGGTGGGGAGCTCATGTCGATGGGCTTCACACCCAAGGACTGTGGTCCCTCCAGGAAAAGGATCTGCAGATCAACCTCCTGGAGCTCCGAGCGGTCTGGAACGCACTGAAGGCTTTCAGAGATCGGCTGTCCTGTCAAATTATCCAAATTCGGACAGACAATCAGGTTGCAATGTATTACATCAACAAGCAGGGGGGCACCGGATCTCGCCCCCTTTGTCAGGAAGCCGTCGGGATGTGGCGTTGGGCTTGCCAGTTCGACATGCTTCTCCAAGCCACATACCTGGCAGGCGTAAACAACAGTCTGACCGACAGACTGAGCAGAGTCATGCAACCGCACGAGTGGTCGCTCCATTCCGGAGTGGTACGCAAGATCTTCCGAGAGTGGGGCACCCCCTCGGTGGACCTTTTCGCCTCAGACCAACCACAAGCTGCCTCTGTTCTGTTCCAGACTACAGGCACACGGCAGATTAGCGTCGGATGCCTTTCTCCTCCATTGGGGGACCGGCCTCCTGTATGCTTATCCTCCCATACCTTTGGTGGGGAAGACCTTACTGAAGCTCAAGCAAGACCACGGCACCATGATTCTGATAGCGCCTTTTTGGCCCCGTCAGATCTGGTTCCCTCTTCTTCTGGAGTTGTCCTCCGAAGAACCGTGGAGATTGGAGTGTTTTCCGACTCTCATCTCGCAGAACGATGGAGCACTGCTGCACCCCAACCTTCAGTCTCTGGCTCTCACAGCCTGGATGTTGAGGGCGTAGACTTCGCTTCGTTGGGTCTGTCTGAGGGTGTCTCCCGTGTCTTGCTTGCCTCTAGGAAGGATTCCACTAAAAAGAGTTACTTTTTTAAGTGGAGGAGGTTTGTCGTTTGGTGTGAGAGCAAGGCCCTAGAACCTCGTTCTTGCCCTGCACAGAACCTGCTTGAATACCTTCTGCACTTATCAGAGTCTGGTCTCAAGACCAACTCAGTAAGGAATCACCTTAGTGCGATTAGTGCTTACCATTATCGTGTAGAGGGTAAAGCCATCTCTGGAGAGCCTTTAGTCGTTCGATTCATGAGAGGCTTGCTTTTGTCAAAGCCCCCTGTCAAGCCTCCTGCAGTGTCATGGGATCTCAACGTCGTCCTCACCCAGCTGATGAAACCTCCTTTCGAGCCACTGAATTCATGCCATCTGAAGTACTTGACCTGGAAGGTCATTTTCTTGGTGGCAGTTACTTCAGCTCGTAGGGTCAGTGAGCTCCAAGCCCTAGTAGCTCATGCTCCGTATACTAAATTTCATCATAACAGAGTAGTCCTCCGCACTCACCCTAAGTTCCTGCCAAAGGTGGTGTCGGAGTTCCATCTTAACCAGTCAATTGTCTTGCCAACATTTTCCCAGACCGCATACCCGCCCTGCTGAACGTCAGTTGCACACATTGGACTGCAAAAGAGCATTGGCCTTCTACTTGGAGCGGACACAGCCCCACAGACAGTCTGCCCAATTGTTTGTTTCTTTCGACCCTAATAGGAAAGGGGTCGCTGTCGGGAAACGCACCATCTCCAATTGGCTAGCAGATTGCATTTCCTTCACTTACGCCCAGGCTGGGCTGACTCTTGAGGGTCATGTCACGGCTCATAGTGTCAGAGCCATGGCAGCGTCGGTGGCTCACTTGAAGTCAGCCACTATTGAAGAGATTTGCAAGGCTGCGACGTGGTCATCTGTCCACACATTCACATCACATTACTGCCTCCAGCAGGATACCCGACGCGACAGTCGGTTCGGGCAGTCGGTGCTGCAGAATCTGTTTGGGGTGTAAATCCAACTCCACCCTCCAGGACCCGAATTTATTCTGGTCAGGCTGCACTCTCAGTTAGTTGTTCTTCGTCGGTCAATTTCTGTTATACCCTCGCCGTTGCGAGGTTCAATTGACCTGGGTTCTTGTTTTGAGTGAGCCTGAGAGCTAGGGATACCCCAGTCGTGAGAACAAGCAGCCTGCTTGTCCTCGGAGAAAGCGAATGATACATACCTGTAGCAGGTGTTCTCCGAGGACAGCAGGCTGATTGTTCTCACCTACCCTCCCTCCTCCCCTTTGGAGTTGCGTTTTTGATCATTTTTGCTTGTCATTCAACTGAGCGGGAACGGTCGCGCACGGGCGGGAAGACGGCCGCGCATGCACGGTGGGCGTACCCTGCGTGCGGGACCGCCCGCGAAGTTTTGTTCCGGTTGGTGGGGGCTGCCGTGGAACTCAACCCAGTCGTGAGAACAATCAGCCTGCTGTCCTCGGAGAACACCTGCTACAGGTATGTATCATTCGCTTTACAATCCAATCTATTACTCAGGAACTTATATGCAATACCATAACGTATTCTTTTCTACTATGTATGTACTCACCTTAACGCAATACCACTTTAATCCTTATGTCGAAAATGATTTCTCTATAATTGATGACTTAACATACTTACAATCCAATCTATTACTCAGGAACCTATATGCAATACCATTACGTATTCTTCTTTACCATGTATGTACGCACCTTAATGCAATACCATTTGTAATTCTGTTAACCGGAAATGGCAACCGCCATTACGGCAAATGTAAGCCACATTGAGCCTGCAAATTGGTGGGAAAATGTGGGATACAAATGCTATAAATAAATATATGCTGGTGATGTGACAATATTTATCCCTTTCAAGAAGAATCTATCTGAAATTACTACCAAGATCTCGGATAGTATAAACACCAAGGAAGCCTGGGCCTTGGCGCTTAAATTAAAATTAAACAGGGAAAAAAACACATTGCCTAATACTAACATCTCCATACAATAATGAATGCTTCACAAACATCATTGCCAGAGGAACATCATTCCCAATAGTAGACAAATAAAAATACTAGGAATTACTAAAAGTACAATACTAGGAATTACCACCGTCTTTCCTTCGCTAACTAGGTTACAAACACCACCAAAAAAATGTTCCACACTATGTGGAAACTGAAGAGTATAAAAAACTATCTCCCCAAAAACATATTCCACAAACTTGTCCAAACCATGGTCCTCGCCCATACGTATTACTGCAGCAGAATATACACAGAATGTGAGGAACAAACATTTAAAAAACTGCAAACAACAAAACACAGCAGCAAGACTTGTATTCGGAAAAAACTGATTCCACAGAGTGAGACCACTACTCCAAAACTTACATTGACTACCCATCAAAGCACGAATGCACTTAAAGATATGTACCCTAGCCCATAAAACTATATATGGTCTCACTCCAGAATGTATGATACACCTGATAGATTTACCATTACACAACATAAACAAGATTGCAAGATCCTAGTTAACACTACACTATCCTAAATATCAAGGCCTACGATACAAATCTACACAAAACCAGCATCACATACATCAGCACTAAAACCTGGAACTCTCTACTGAAAGGCTTAAAACATGTGGAGAACTACCTAACATTCCGAAAACACATGAAAGCTCATCTGTTCAGGCAATTTCTTTGACAAAATCGCATAGCCAGGAGATCCTGGCCAACACACCAGAGCACATGATCTCATACTGAACTGAACTAGGATTACCTCTACCCCCAACAACTTTGATACTTGCATAAGTGCATAAGTATTACCATACTGGGACAGACCAAAGGTCCATCAAGCCCAGCATCCTGTTTCCAACAGTGGCCAATCCAGGTCACAAATACCTGGCAAGATCCCAAAAAATTACAAAGCATTTTATGCTGCTTATCCTAGAAATAGTGGATTTTCCCCAAGTCCAATTTAATAATAGTCTATGGACTTTTTCTTTAGGAAGCTGTCCAAACCTTATTTTAAATTCTGCTAAGCTAACTGCCTTTACCACATTTTCTGGCAACGAGTTCCAGAATTGAATTACACGTTGAGTGAAGAAAACTTCTCCGATTCATTTTAAATTTACTACTTTGTAGCTTCATCAAATGCCCCCTAGTCCTAGTATTTTGGAAAGTGTCACGTCTACCCATTCCACTCCACTCATTATTTTATAGACCTCTATCATATCTCCCCTCAGCCATTTTTTCTCCAAGCTGAAGAGCTCCAGCCGCTTTAACCTTTCCTCATAGAGAAGTCGTCCCATCCCCTTTTATCATTTTTGTCTCCCTTCTCTGCACCTTTTCTAATTCCACTATGTCTTTTTTGAGATGTGGCGACCAGAATTGAACACAATATTTGAGGTGCGGTCACACCATGGAGCGATACAAAGGCATTATAACATCCTTATTTTTTTTTTTCCATTCCTTTCCTAATAATACCTAACATTCTATTTGCTTTCTTAGCTGCAGCAGCACACTGAGCAGAAGGTTTCAACGTATCATCAACAATGACACCTAGATCCCTTTCTTGATCGGTGATTTCTAATGTGGAACCTAGCATGACATAGCTATAATTCGAGTTCCTCTTTTCCACATGCATCACATTGCACTTGCTCACGTCATTTGCCATTTAGTCTCCCAGTCTCGTAAGGTCCTCTAGTAATTTTTCACAATCTTCCCTCGACTTAACTACTTTGAATAACTTTGTGTCATCAACAAATTTAATTACCTCACTAGTTATTCCCATCTCTAGGTCATTTATAAATATGTTAAAAAGCAGCGGTCCCAGCACTGACCCCTGGGGAACCCCACTAATTACCCTTCTCCATTGAGAATACTGACCATTTAACCCTACTCTCTGTTTTCTATCTTTTAACCAGTTTTTAATCCACAATAGGACACTACCTCATATCCCATGACTCCACAATTTCCTCTGGAGTCTTTCATGAGGTACTTTGTCAAATGCCTTCTGAAAATCCAGATACACAATATCAACCGGCTTGCCTTTATCCACATGTTTGTTCACCCCTTCAAAGAAATGTAATAGATTGGTGAGGCAAGATTTCCCTTGACTAAATCCATGTTGACTTTGTCTCATTAATCCATGCTTTTGAATGTGCTCTGTAATTTTGTTCTTCATAATAGTCTCTACCATTTTGCTTGGCACCGACGTAAGACTCACTGGTCTATAATTTCCCGGATCTCCCCTGGAACCTTTTTTACATAGGCCACCCTCCAGTCTTCCGGTACCACGCTTGATTTTAAGGATAAATTACATATTACTAACAACAGTTCCGCAAGTTCATTTTTCAGTTCTATCACTACTCTAGGATGAATACCATCCGGTCCAGGAGACTTTCTACTTTTCAATTTGTCAAATTGCCGCATTACATCCTCAAGGTCTATAGAGATTTCATTCAGTTTGTCCGACTCGTCAGCTTTGAATATCAGTTCTTGCACTAGTATCTCTCCCAAATCTTCCACGGTGAAGACCGAAGCAAAGAATTAATTTAATCTCTCTGCTATAGCTTTGTCTTCCCTGATAGCCCCTTTTACCCCTCGGTCATCTAGCAGTCCAACCGATTCTTTTGCCAGCTTCCTGCTTTTAGTATACCTAAAAAAAATTTTACTATATGTTTTAGCCTCCAACGCAATCTTTTTTTCAAAGTCCCTCTTTGCCTTCCTTATCAGTGTTTGCATTTGACTTGACATTCCTTATGCTGTTCCTTATTATTTTCAGTCAGTTCCTTCTTCCATTTTCTGAAGGATTTTCTTTTAGCTCTAACAGCTTCCCTTCACCTCACTTTTTAACCATGCTGGCTGTTGTTTGGTCTTCCGTTCTCCTTTTTTAATACGCGGAATATATTTGGCTTGGGCTTCCAGGATGGTGTTTTTGAACAGCACCCACGCCTGTTGTAAATTTTTGACCCTCGAAGCCGCTCCTCTAAGTTTTTTTTTTTTTTTTTCTTTTTTTTTCCTTCACTGTTCTCATTTTATCATAGTCTCCTTTTTTTAAAGTTAAATGCTAACATATTGGATTTCCTGTGTATACTTCAAAGCTAATATCAAATTTGATCATATGATCACTGTTTTCAAGCGGCCCCAGCACCATTACCTCTCGCACCATATCATGCGCTCCACTAAGGTCTAGGTCTAGAATTTTTCCTTCTCTCGTCAGCTGCTGTACCAGCTGCTCCATAAAGCAGTCCTTGAGTTCATCAATGAATTTTACCTCCCTAGCATGCCCCGATGTTACATTTACCCAGTCAATATCGGGGTAATTGAAATCACCCATTATTATTGTGTTGCCCAGCTTGTTTGCTTCCCTAATTTCCTTTAACATTTCTGCATCCATCTGTTCATCCTGGCCAGGCGGACGGTAGTACACTCCTATCACTATCCTTTTTCCCGTTACACATGGAATTTCAATCCATAGGGATTCCAAGGTGTGTTTTGTTTACTGCAGAATTTTCAATCTATTTGATTCAAGGCTTTCCTTAACATACAATGCTACTCCTCCACCAATTCGATCCACCCTATCACTACGATATAATTTGTACCCCGTTATGACAGTGTCCCACTGGTTATTCTCCTTCCACCAGGTCTCAGAGATGCCTGTTATATCTAATATTTAATTTAGTGCAATATATTCTAACTCTTCCATCTCTTATTTCTTAGGCTTCTGGCATTCACATATAGACATTTCAAACTATGTTGTTTGTTCCTATTTACATCGTGCTCTGCACTTGACAGTATTAATTTGGAATCTTTTGTCTGATTTTTATTTAAGGACACCTGATCTACTACAGTCTCTTTTGCAACCTCACTATCGCGATACCCTATCTTCCCTGTTTTGGTGATATCTTTGAAAGATACCTTATCCCGAATCATGAGCTTTTGAGCGATTGTCAGCCTTCCCCCAGTTTCTAGTTTAAAAGCTGCTCTATCTCCTTTTTAAATGCTGATGCCAATAGCCTGGCCTCACCCTGGTTAAGGTGGAGCCCATCCTTTCAGAATAGGTTCCCCCTTCCCCATAAGTTAATTGTAAGCCACACTGAACTTACCACCAGGTTGGAAAATGTGGGATACAAATGCATAATTAAATATTCTGTAATTATGCTTGCCTGATGATGATTGTCTTCCTTGCTGGTTGTGTTTGAGTCACTCAAAGGAAATAAGATCACTGAAAAGATTAAGGTTTATCTATAATACAGTGTGTGAATAAGTGGAAGTGATGTGGAACAGCTACATTTTGAAAAATTTGGGAAGGTTATAACATTCCCTGCAACTGTTAACAGTGTGAATGTAAAGTGTCTCATGTTTTTACTCTCTTTTAGAGGAATCTAAAATATTTCTTTATAAAATTGCTTTTAGATTCTGATCATTAAAGCTGCCAAACAGAAGGGGATCCAGGTGACCTGCGAGGTAGCTCCACATCATCTTTTCTTGTGCCTGGATGATCTAGAACGAATTGGTGAGGCCCGTGGCCAGGTACGGCCCATGCTGGGCACACGGGAGGACATGAATGCTCTCTGGGAGAACCTAGAGACCATTGATTGCTTTGCTACTGACCATGGTGAGTGTTGGTAATTAGGTGGACAGTGGGAGTGGGTAGCAGTGATGGTAGGAGAGGCTAACTGTGCAGGTAGTGAGGTGGGTGAATGTACAGCCTTCAGAAACATGAGAATTCAAGAATAAATAATTTGCAGACAACTAAAAGGAGTCTGCTACCAAAGCATGAACCTGTTAGCACTGCAGATTCCACATCAGCAGGTGTGAAATTGATTATCTTCTCTGCCCAGATCTGGGGTAACTCAGAAGCACACCTGATATATATCTGAAAAATAATCCATTGGCATGTGCGCTTATAGATGAACTCTGAAAAAACTAGCAGCAGGCAAAAAAAATGAAAAGCCTCAGCAGGTATTGCTTGAGTACATACATTTTAGTTCCTTCATCTATTCAACCTATAACATTTCCTGATTGGACTCTGATCTGTTGTGGGCAGTTAGCTGTGGTATTACAATGGTTTCCATAGTGTTTGTTATTCTGCTTATAAATATAAATTAATTCTATATTATTAATGCAGAGAATCTTCACCGAATAGCTTTTCATCTTGAATCTAATCAATAGAAATAAAACAAAACATGGAAAAGAAAATAAGATGATACCTTTTTTATTGGACATAACTTAATACATTTCTTGATTAGCTTTCGAAGGTTGCCCTTCTTCGTCAGATCGGAAGCAAGCAAATGTATAAGTGAGACATCAAAGCATTTCAGTGACAGTCTAACAAGGTTGGGGGTTTATAGTGTGAGACCAGGAGATATGCATGGGAACATCAAAGCATTTCAGTGGTAGTCTGATGGGAGTGGATAGGTGAGAGGAGGGTGACACACAGAGCAATACAACTTTATGGTTTATAATGGGCTAGAAAGCCGAAAGCCCAGATCTTTGTTAAGTCCTGTCTGGTGGGTGTCAAAATATTCAATCATTTTGACTTTAAAGGTCTTAAGTTCCTGTATTGTTTTAAAGTTACCTTTCAGGATTCTTACTATGAAATCACTGGTACAGTGTTCTGGTTTTGTAAAGTGCTGCCCCACAGGGGTAGAATCCTGTCTGGCACTGGCATTTTTCATATGATGTCTATGTAAATTAAATCTTGTCTTTAGCATTTGGCTTGTTTCTCCACTATAGCATCCTTTGTCACATTTTTTTACACTGAATGATATATACCACATTGGAAGATGAGCATGTAAAGGATTCCTTTATGTTGAATATTTTTCCTTTGTGAATGACTGTGGGGTCCTGTGAAATGTTTTGACATAGCTTGCAGCTTGGATATATTTCAAGGATGTGTGCCGTTCTCTTCTTTTTGAGTCTGTGTTGGGAGTTTACTTCTGATTAGCTTGTGTTTTAAGTTGGGTGGCTGTCAGAAAGCAAGCACTGGTGGGGATGGGAATATTTCTTTCAGTAATTCATCCTCCTGGAGTAGAGGCTGAAGATCTTTTATGATTTTTCTTAATTTTTTCAGCTCTGGGTTGAATGTCACTATAAAGGGGCATTCTGTGTGTGGCTTTTTTTTTCTTTGTACTGTAGCAGATTTTCCCTGGTTGTTTTGAGGGAGGAGGCAATGTTCTTGGAGATTATTTTGGGGTTGTAGCCTTTCCGTTCGAAAGATGCAGTCAGGATTTCAAGGTGTCTGTCTCTGTCCCTTGGGTCAGAACAGATATGGTGGTATCTTGTGGCTTGGATGTAAATAATGAATCTCTTTGTATGTGAAGGGTGGAAGCTGGAGTTGTGGAGGTAGCTGCATCTGTCTTGAATCTAGAAGTGCTGAGCTACTCCTATTGAGATTCTCTGTGACATTATGCACCAATATGTGGTTTTATTTATGTATACAGGCAGCTGTACAGACTTGCAAAATGGCTATTACAACTGACAGAACTAGCAGCGTATCCACACTGGTGCATTAATCCACAAGACCGTGGTATCATGCTTTAATTTCTAATCTGTCAAAAGGCTTTTACTGTATCTTACATAAGTAATGGGAGCCTTGGGTAATACTGCTTTACAGATGTCTTTTAATGTGGTGTAAAGGTTAACCCTCCATTTCTGGTTTCCTGTATATAGCACCTCATTCTGTGGAAGAAAAGAATAGTAAGAATGCACCTCCCGGCTACCCTGGTCTGGAAACCATTCTGCCTTTACTGCTTACTGCTGTCAGTGAAGGGCGCCTGACTATCGATGACATCATCAAACGGCTGTATGAGAACCCACGGAAGATCTTCTCACTGCCTGTACAGGAGAACACATACATAGAGGTGATGAAACTCTCTTCATATTTTCACACACTGACCTTTCTTACTTGTTAGGTCTCAGATGAGAGCCATGCACCCCACAAACCCACAAATCTTCATATTTGAGATTTGTGGTAAGCATGGGCTCATTTTTTTTTCCAAACTTTATTTTTATGACAGCTACAATCTGTTCATCTTGATGAGGAGAGATGGTCAGGTGGGAATATCTTAATTCTTTTGAAAGGCAGATTTCAGTAGGATCTGATAAAATGAGATCCTATTGTGTAGAAAATTTGTAAGAGCTTGTGACTCTAGTAGAATTACCCCAGTGTGTGCAAGACTGTTTGAGAGACATATTTGCAAAATTAGTGTTCTGCCCCCAAAAATAATGGGAACAAAAAACATTTAAATATGTGCAGAGGAATCCTATCACTGTATGTGCATACATAATGGTGAACATAAAGATGTTGATGAATGTAGCAAACTATTGATACATGCACATAAATGACAAAGTTTGCATTTACATAATGATTCTCACATGGACCTTCAAATATATGCACATCCAAGAGTACTACAAGGGCAGCTCTTTAAAGAGGTGCCGATATTTAGGTGCTTAGAGGGCACCAATTTGGAGCCTGTTTTATATAGGAAAGTAAGCTCAATTTTCCTTTATAAAACGCTAGTGTAACTATGTTTTTCAGGGAATGCTGGTCTCTAACCCTGACCAAGGACTGTCACCATGATGGCTGGGTGGAGGATTATAAAATATGCATAAACACAAGGTAGTTGCAAGTGAAAGCTCATGATGTCATTTTCCATCAGAAACCAGATCTGATTTGCACTGAAATCCCAAAGAAGCAGGAAAAACCGCTGGGGAAAAATTATAATATACCTTCCCACTATTTCAGAACCTGTGGGATTATTATGTCACTACCCAAGAAAAATATCTAGGTGTCGCCATAGGCATGGAGACTGAAAACCACTGAGTTTCAAATATGGGTACAAGTGAGCTGTCAGCCTCCTGAACATATACATCTAAAAATGTCTGTTTTCAGTCTCAGTAGATGGTAGCAGTGATAAACCTGTGCCCGGTTTTACTTGTGGTTCCCGGGGGGGGGGGGGGGGGGGGGGGGATTGGTTCCTTTCTTTGGTTGGGGGGGGGGGCTTTTTGTGCTTTAGAGGCAATAAATCTTCCAGCACTTAAGATTAAAAAAATAAAAACAATGCAATCCCCAAACCCTCTCTCTCTCTGCTGCTGGACAAGGGTTGAGGCCTGCAAGATGTCACACTCAGGTGGCCGAGTTTCCCCCTCCTTGGAGCCTGGTTTGAGCCTCAGTTGTCCTTCTCTGCCTGCTTGTGGACAGGCAATCTGGAGTCCTGAGGGGTCCTGCCCATTGGCCTTTTGGCTTGCTTTGAGAGTCTTGTTTTCAGCTCTTCAAAAAAAAAAAAAGTCCTGCTAGATTGAGCGGAGTTATGAGTCAGACTCCGTCTTTTCCCTGGGCCATTACAGCTTTTTCCCCATGCGAGGGTTCTAGTGACTGTTTAGCTTTGTGTTCATCAGGGGTTTGTGCAGGTGCCATGAGTTTCCAATGCCTGACGTGCTGGGCGCTCAGTCAGCACCGTGCGGTGGATTTGACGGGGCACTGTTCTTCCATGGGTATTTTTATTGACTCTTCTCTTTGTCTCCAGATCTTGAATGTAGTAAAAAAAAAAAAAAAAGCCTTTATTTTCTGAGACAGCTCCGTGCCATTAGAAACACGATAGATTTTGATTCTCTCTGTATTCTCTCATATGCATACATTACATCTAGCTATGACTACTGAAACGGAGTCTCTGCCGGTATCACAAAATACAACCAAAGCAATTACAAATAATTCAAAAATACTATGGCACATATCCTCTGCAGAGCTTCAAAATATGCAGAGCTGCTCCTCTCCTAATCAGACTTCACTGGATCCTGATAGAGTTTAGGATTAAATTCAAAAACTTGACCCTGACATATAAGGCATTCCATAATGGAATACCAAATTACTTAGTTGCAGTAATTATTCCTTACACCCCGGCCCATACTCTCAGATCACTCACCAATAACAGATTGGTGCTCAGTGTTTGAGAGCTAGGTAGGAGTTCACATGAAATTCTTCTTTCCCTATCATCAAGCCGATCAATCCATAGACTGGTGGGTTGTGTCCATCTACCAGCAGGTGGAGATAGAGAGCAATCTTTTGTCTCCCTATATGTGGTCATGTGCTGCCGGAAATTCCCCAGTATGTTCTCTATCTCAGCAGGTGTGTGGTCTCACAGCAGCAGCTCTGGCTAGGTCTCCAAGCCTAATTGTTTAGGTTTTGTTGAGTACCTGGGGTTGAGGGCTCTTCGTGAGCAAGTGCAAACCTAGTGGTGCCAGGTCCCTCCTTTTCTCCCCCCTCCTGCTGGCTCCGTTAAAAAAAAAAAAAAAAAAGATTTTTAAAAAAACGTTCAAAAAGGACGTGCATTTGCTGCTGCTCACTGGAACAAGTCGTCGCTGCTCGGAGCAAGAAGCAGGTAATATTTCCCTTTTACAGCGGGCAGGGGGTTCCCCGAACGGTCTCCACGTGGCGATGGCCTCGGATGGCAAGGGCACGAAAACATGCTCCCCGGAACGCGTTTGCGCGCCTAGCGGGGAAGCGGGGGAGCTCGAAGGTAAAGTCGCCCTTTTTGGGCGGGGAGAGTTCCCTGGTTTTTCCTCTGGCGCGGCAGCCTTAGGCGCCCATCCCCCGCTGGCCGCCCTCCCGGTCGTGACCGGCCACGCTGCTCGGACGGCGTCTTCTTGGGCCGCCCTCGAGGGGGGAGACATTAACAGCTTGGTCGTCCTTGACTTGGGCGACAGTAAAAAGTCGGCGAAATTAAAGCGCCATTCTTCCCACGCGGCTCCTTCTCGGAGTTTTGCGCCGGACGCCATTTTGGACGCGCAACATGCCTCTCCCCCGCTCCTGGGAGCACAGATGGAGGGCGCCTCTAGGGCCGCGGCACAGGCTGCAGAAATGCACAGACTGGGGGGTTTCTCCCCTGAGTTCATTTTGCTGCTGCATCAGGCCTTTCTTATGCAGAACACTGCCCCTGCTCACCTCTCTGATAGGGGTGATGAGGCCTCTATGCTTAAGCGCCCTCGGGTGGATCTTCCACCCCCGGGGGACTCAGTCTCCTCTGATGTGGATGACGGCAGCGTGTCTGAGTTCTCCCAGAGATCCTTAGCGGACTCTATGGAAGAGACTGATCCTCGCTCGGATGGAGCGGACGACCCCCTCTGCAGTGCGGCTTTTTCGCTCAGAGGATTTGCCCAACCTGCTTGTGCAGGCCATGAGCATTTTGAAGATTGCCTCTCCAGAGGAAGGCCCTCTCTCAGCCTCTGCTGGCTCCGCCATTATGCTGGGAATGAAGCGCCCGCCTAGAACCTTCCACGTTCATGAAGCCATGCAGACCTTAATTTCAGCACAATGGGATGCCCCTGAAGCGAGCCTGAAAGTAGCCAGGGCTATGTCCCGTCTGTACCCCTTGCCTGAGGGGGAGCGGGAAGCCTTTGTCTGGCCCACGGTGGATTCCTTATCACTGCCGTGACTAAGAAAATGGCGCTGCCGGTGGAAGGTGGCACTGCCCTGAAGGACGCTCAGGACAGGAGAATGGAGGCGGCCTTAAAGTCGTCCTTTGAGGCGGTTGCTCTGAGTTTGCAAGCCTCGGTTTGCGGCTCCTACGTGGCTAGGGCGTGCCTGACTGTTTTGCAGCGGCCTTCCCCCTCGGATCCTTTCTGGAGGGCGGAATGGCTGACCCTGGAGTCGGGTTTGGCCTACTTGGCAGACTTGCTGTATGATGTTTTGAGAGCCTCGGCCAAAGGTATGGCTCAGACGGTCTCTGCGCGGCGGTGGCTCTGGCTTAAGCACTGGTCTGCTGACCATGCCTCTAAATCTCGCCTAGCCAAGTTGCCTTTTAAAGGCAAGCTGCACTTTGGGGATGAGCTGGACAAGATCGTGACGGAGCTCGGCACGTCCAAGGGCAAGAGGTTGCCGGAGGTCAGGACTCGGGCCGGCAGTGCCCATCCTGGTTCCTCTAAGGGCCGATTCCAGGAAGCCCGTCGGTGTCGCCCGGGCAAGTCGGCCTCCTCTGCTTCCACTTCCTTCAAACGGAACTTCTCCCCCAAGCAGCATTCCTTTCGCAGGGACCGCCGTCCCGGAGGTCTGTCCTCCGGCCCGCCCCCAGGGTCGCGTACCCAGTGACGGGGACCTGGTCCATGGCTCAGTGCAGATAAGAGGAAGGTTGTCCTCGTTTCTGGGCGAATGGATCAGGGTAACTTCAGACGCTTGGGTTCTGGAAGTCATCAGAGACGGCTACAAGCTAGAGTTCTGCCGACCCCTAAGAGACTGGTTTGTAAACTGTCCTTGCAAGTCCCAGGTCAAAGCAGCTGCTGTGCAGCAGACTTTGAACAACCTGATCCGCCTGGGCGCGGTGGTCCCGGTGCCAGTAGATCAGCTTGGCAAGGGGCGCTACTCCATTTATTTTGTGGTGCCAAAGAAAGAAGGTTCTGCTCGGCCTATTCTCGACCTCAAGGGAGTCAATCGGGCCTTGAAAGTTCGGCACTTCCGGATGGAGACCCTCCGCTCCGTAATGGCTGCGGTGAAAAAGGGAGAATTCCTGGCCTCCCTGGACATCAAGGAAGCTTACCTACATATTCCCATCTGGCCACCTCATCAGCGCTTTCTGCACTTTGCAGTACTGGGCCGACACTTCCAGTTCAGAGCCCTCCCGTTCGGGTTGGCTACGGCCCCGCGGACCTTCTCCAAAGTAATGGTGGTCATGGCGGCCTACCTCCGCAAGGAGGGAGTGCAAGTCCATCCCTATCTGGACGACTTGCTGATCTGAGCCCCTTCCTATGTGGAGTGCAGAAGAGCTACAGACAGGGTCATTGCTCTTCTGAGCTCCCTGGGATGGGTCATCAACTGGGAGAAAAGCCAGCTGCGTCAGACTCAGTCCCTGGAGTATCTGGGAGTTCAATTCAACACCCAAGTGGGCAGAGTGTTCCTGCCGGACAACCGGAGCGTCAAGCTTCGGACCCAGGTGGACCAGTTCCTAGCCTCCTCTACTCTTCGAGCTTGGGACTATGTGCAGCTGTTGGGCTCCATGACAGCCACGATGGAGGTAGTGCCCTGGGCCAGGACTCATATGAGACCACTACAGCACTCTCTTCTGCGGCGGTGGACTCCAGTCTCAGAGGATTACGCCGTACGCCTTCCTTTGGATCCAGCGGTGCGAAAGGCGCTGAGCTGGTGGCTGAGGCCAGGCAAGCTGTCCGCAGGAATGCCTCTTATGACCCCAGAGTGGGTTGTCGTCACGACGGACGCCTGCTTGACGGGCTGGGGAGCCTACTGCCTGGGACGGACAGCGCAGGGGCTCTGGTCTCCTGCAGAGATGAAATGGTCCATCAACCTCCTGGAACTCCGAGCCATTCGGTTGGCGCTTCTAGAGTTACTCCCGGTACTGGTGCTGAGGCCTGTGCGGGTCCTGTCGGACAATGCCACAGCTGTGGCCTATGTCAATCGCCAGGGAGGTACCAGGAGCGCCCCTCTAGCCAAGGAGGCCATGAGGCTATGCCTGTGGGCGGAAGCAAATCTGGAACAGCTGTCGGCGGCCCACATTACGGGAGTCATGAATGTCAAGGCGGACTTTCTCAGTCGCCATACCTTGGATCCCAGAGAGTGGCAACTGTTTGCTCGGGCGTTCTTGGACATCATGAAACGCTGGGGCCGGCCGAGCCTGGATCTGATGGCGTCCTCGGCCAATTACCAAGTGCCGCGTTTTTTCAGCAGAGGACGGGACCCTCGATCTCTGGGAGTCGATGCTCTTCTCCAGCAGTGGCCGGCACAGGAGCTTCTCTACGTGTTTCCACCCTGGCCCATGATGGGCAGGGTGCTAGGCCGGGTGGCAAAGCATCCGGGCCGGGTGATCCTGGTGGGTCCGGATTGGCCCAGACGTCCCTGGTATGCGGATTTAGACTCTCGGTGGACGGCCCTCTGCGGCTGCCAGCGGAGCGGGGCCTCTTACATCAGGGTCCCGTGGTGATGGAGGATCCCTCCCCCTTTGGTCTTACGGCCTGGCTCTTGAGCAGAAACGGCTGAGGAAGAAGGGCTTCTTAGACAAAGTCATCGCCACTATGCTGAGAGCGAGGAAGCGCTCTACTTCTACCACTTATGCCAGGGTTTGGCGTACCTTTGCGTCGTGGTGCGAGGCAGACTCTGTATCGCCCTTCACTGCTCCAATATCTTCGGTGTTGGCATTCCTGCAAGAGGGGCTGGAGAAAGGCCTGTCGCTCAGTTCGCTGAAAGTCCAGGTGGCGGCTCTAGCTTGCTTCAGGAGTCGTCTGAAGGGGGCTTCCCTGGCTTCACAGCCAGATGTGGTACGCTTTCTCAAAGGAGCTAATCACCTGCGCCCCCCTCTGCACTCGATAGTGCCTACGTGGAATCTGTCTGGTGCTATGGACCTTGCAGAAGCCGCCCTTCGAGCCCTTGCCAAGGGCATCGCTGAAGGATCTGACGTTGAAAGCGGTCTTCCTGGTAGCAATCACATCAACCAGAAGTTTCCGAGCTCCAGGCGCTCTTGTGTAGAGAGTCGTTCCTGCGATTCACTGAGGCAGGAGTATCTATTTGCCCAGTGCCTTCCTTCCTGCCCAAGATTGTTTGTTTTTCGATTCAATGTGAATCAGCAGCTTTACCTACCCTCCTTTTGTAGGGAGGATTACCCAGAGGAGTACCCTGCGCTCAAATACCTGGATGTTAGACGGGTCATCATCAGATACTTGGAAGTGACCAATGATTTACGGAAGTCGGATCACCTGTTCATGCTGTTCGCAGGCCCTTGTAAGGGTCTGCAGGCATCTAAGCCTACGGTGGCACGTTGGGTCAAGGAGACGATCGCGGCAGCTTATGTGGCGGCAGGGAAGATTCCGCCTATTCAGCTGAAGGCACACTCTACTAGAGCACAAGCAGCCTCGATGGCGGAGTCCAGATCTGTCTCCTTGGAAGAGATTTGCAGAGCGGCTACTTGGTCGTCGGCTCATACCTTCTCACGACATTACCGCTTGGATGTGGCTGCTTGGGCTGAGGCCCAGTTTGGGGCTTCAGTGTTGTGTTCAGGGATTTCCATGTCCCGCCCTGGGTGAGTACTGCTTCGGTACATCCCACCAGTCTATGGATTGATCGGCTTGATGACAGGGAAGGTAAAATTATGTATCATATCTGATAATTTTCATTCCCTTAATCGTAGCCGATTAATCCATAGCCCCTCCCAGATATCTGTATTGTTTGTGTTCTGGTTATATTTCAGGTTCAAGTTCAGTCTTCATTTCCTGTTCACGAGGACGTCGTGTTCAAGTTCTTCCAATTGAAGTCTCTTCGAGTTGAGACGATTTTGTGTTACAGTGAGCTGTTGCTTCCTCTCCCCCCATTTCGGCGGTGGCTGGATTGATAACTAAATTATGCCGGCGCTCCCTCCCGCTTGTGCGGCTGTAGGGTAGCTTTGTATCCCTCCCGCTTCGGCGGTGTTAGGGTAAGCCAGCTCCTCCCGCGGTTGCGGTAGCAGGATAAGCCAGTTCCCCCCGCGTCGGCGGGTATGGTTTCCCGCCCACCGCCCCGGCGATGGTGTGCTGGAATATTTCCCCTCCCCCGCTTCGGCGATGGTGAGCTGGGCAGAGTGTCCCTTTGTGGGTGTAATTCTCTAAGTGCTGAGTCCTGCGGATGGAGCTTTGATATCGACATACTGGGGAATTTCCTGCAGAACATGACCACATATAGGGAGGCAAAAGATTGCTCTCTATCTCCACCTGCTGGTAGATGGACACAACCCACCAGTCTATGGATTGATCGGCTATGATTAAGGGAAAGAAAATTATCAGGTATGATACATAATTTTACCTTCTATTTTCATGCCCCCGCTTTGTAGAATTCACTACAACAGCAAATTCGTTTGGAAAAAATTCATACCCTTCCTGCCGGGCTTTTCTAAAAACTCAGTTTTTTTGGCTTGCATTCAACATAGACTGATGCAACAATATTTTTCTCCTTTCATTTCTGAATTGATAACTTGCAACTTGCTGAAAGTTGTTTTTTTTTTTTTAAATTAGACAATGTACTCTTGATTATATGAAGATTAATGAATAAATGTTAGGTGATGTGCCCCTTGTATGAATGTTGTGTTTTCTTGCCTATATTTGAGTGGAGTTCTTTTAGGATTTATATATATATATATATATATTTTTTTTTTTTAATTGATTACCCAATGTAACGTGTTTTGATTTGCTTTGGCAAGAATTGAGAGTATAGTAAAATGATAAGGAAAGCGTGGCAGTGGCTGTACTGGGGTCGGGTGGGTCCTTCTTGTGCCGCAGCAGTAGCCATGTTAGGAGCGGCAGTTCCGATTTTGGCAGGAACCACCGCCATCTTATAGGCATCATCTGCTCCTGACAAGCCCTCATGGTTGGTGCCCATGTCTTCCGCTCTACCTGTTCTGGAATCTGTGATGGTTCCTCAAAGATCTGGGGTGGGTTTTCCACCAGGCTTTGTGTTGGCCATGTATAGGGCATTTTACTTACATGGAGAGGGTGGCCATTTGCTGCAGGGTCTTCGGGTACAGTCCCAGGGGGTCCATTTCCCTCCTCTTCCCCTGCCCTCCAAAAAGCGGGTGGATGGGAGTGTAGAGGAGTTCTTGAATTGTGGTTCCCCGCCGTCTGAGGCAGATCAGGATTGGGGGGGGAGGAGGAGGATGATTTGGACCCGGAGCAAGTTGTTGGGGAGGACAGTTGGATGGAGGAGTTACCATTGGGGCAGGACTCCTTGGTGGTCCGTATATTTCATCAGGGGGATTTCCAGGAACTCATCTCTCAGGTCTCGTCCGTTTTGAAATTTGAGGAGGCCTCTCAGGAGGCTCCACAATCAGTGGATCCTCACTTAATGGGCATCCGGAAGTCTTCCAGGTCCTTACCCATGCATCAGGACATCCGGGACATCATTTACATGCAATGGAAGGTCCTGGAAGCTCCGTTTCGGGTTGCCTGGTACCTGGTCCATCTGTACCCTATCCTTGAGCATGACAGGGAGTCCTTGCATCCTCCAATGGTGGATGCCATGGGTTTGCCACTGAGTAAGAAAGAATATGGTCCTGGTGGATGGAGGCACAGTGCTGCAGGATATGCAGGGCCGTCGCATGGACGCTCTCTTGAAGCAGAGTTTTGATGTTGCGGCCCTGGCAGTACAAGCAGCTATTTATGGCAGTTTGGTTGAATGCACTTGTTTCCGCTGGTTGGAGGGGATGAGAGGCAGATGATTGGGTCCTCGTGGATCAGGAAGCAGCCAAAGTCAAGATGGGGTCTTCTTTCTTTGATCTCTTTTATATCTCTACTACTACTACTACTACTGCTACTATTTAGCATTTCTATAGCGCTACAAGGCATACGCAGCGCTGCACTTAGTGTGGTGGCTTGACGTTCGTTGTGTTTGCGGGGATGGTATTCGAATTTGGTATCTAAGTCCAAGCTCATTAAGCTTCCTTTTCAAGGCACGCTGGAGAGAAGTGGGTGAAGAGCTTAGGTGAGACTAAGGTTCCGAGGCTTCAAGAGGACAGGCCTAGGCAGCATGATAGGGGAGCCTCTGGAAGAGGTAAATGTCGGGAAGCTTGGAAGTACAAACCAGGTTGAGGTGGTGGTTCTCAGTGTCGAAATTTTCAGATGGCTTAGTCCTTTCGGGGGGGGGGGGGGTCGTCACGGATGCCGCTCCTGGGCATACTTACCAATGAAAGTGTGTGGTAGTCCAATCTCCGGTTCCAGTGGAAATGAGGTTGCAACAGTTCTATCGGAGGTGAACCCAGATTATCTCAGATCAGTGGGTGCTCAAGGTGCTTCATAAGGACTATGCCATGGAGTTCACCTGTCCCTTGGCGGACATCTTCCTGGAGTCTCCTTGTTGGGCCTGGTGGAAGGTGGAGGTTGACTGGGATACTCTACGAATACTGCTTGATCTGAGAGCTGTGGCAATGGCTCCAGTTCCGGGTGACGAGAGGGGTCTCAGGCATTCCATTTACTTTGTGGTTCCCAAGAAGGAAGGTTCTTTTTGGCGATTCTGGACTCAAAGGGTGTTAATCGGGCACTTCGCATGCCCTCCACTTCTGTATGGAGACATTGTGGTCGGTGATTGTAGATGTGCAGCCGGGGAAGTTCCTTATGTTTCTGGATTTGACTGAGCTTATGTTCACATTCCTATTTGGCCGGCGCATCAGAAGCTCATTTACGTTGCTGTTTGGTGATGGCATTATTAGTTCTGTGCACTCCCTTTTGGCCTCACTACAGCTCCTCGTACCTTTTCCAAAGTGATGATGGTGGCAGTTGCATTCCTTTGGAAAGAGGGGATTTTGGGCCACCCTTATCTTGACAATTGGCTCATCTGGGCCAAGTCATTCCAGAAGAGGGTTCAGGTCACTTCCAGAGTGGTGTAGGTGCTGCACTCATTGGGCTGGGTAGTCAACCTAGCCAAAAGTCATCTGGAGCTGTCTCGGATGTTGGAATATCTGGGTGTTCTGTTCGACACTCAGACAGGCAGAGTTTCCTCCCTCCGGCGAGAATTCAGAAGGTACACTCTCAGATTCATTCCCTCCTTCGTTCTTGGGTTTCCCAGGCTCGGGATTCAGGGATTGGCGGCAGCGACACTGGAGATGATGCCACATGAGACCACTTCAGTCTGCTCTTCTCACCAGGTGGTCGTCTCAGTCGCAGGAGTTGGACACCTGTTTTTCCCTTCAGGGTCTGTGAGGTACAATCTGGCTCTGCTGGTGTGTCTGAACCCTCTACAGTGAGTCATGCTGACAATGAATGCCAGTCTCTTGGACTGAGGAGCCCATGTCCAGGTCGGATAGTGCAGAGCCTTTGGTCCCCAGATGAAGCTCACTCTTCTATCAATGTGTTGGCGACCAGGGCCATTCGCCTAGTGTTGCTGTCATTCTAGGCCCTTCTCAGCAGAAAAGCGGTACAAGTCCTGTCAGACAGGGGCACGGTAGTTGCTTATGTCCATCGTCAGGGTGGTATGAAGAGTCCACAGATGGCAGAAGAGGCAGCTTTCCTCGCCTGGGCGGAGCTTCACCTGTCCAATCTGTCAGTGTTACATGTTGCAGGCGTGGACAACGTCCAAGCAAACTACCTCAGCAGAAATATCCCCGATCCAGGAAAGTGGAATTTGAGTCCCGCAACCTTCGCCTCATCGTGTGCAGGTGGGGGACTCCCATCATGGACTTGATCGTGACTTTGGGCAA
The DNA here is from genome assembly GCF_901765095.1 of Microcaecilia unicolor. Taxonomy (NCBI): domain Eukaryota; kingdom Metazoa; phylum Chordata; class Amphibia; order Gymnophiona; family Siphonopidae; genus Microcaecilia; species Microcaecilia unicolor. The sequence goes on along the minus strand of NC_044033.1, from coordinate 374,433,328 downwards.
TGTCAAAGTTCCTCGGTTTTTCATTAGGAGGAGGGACAGAATGGAATGCTTGGCTGCTGGGATCCATGAGTGGCCGTTCTCATGGCTCCTCTGTGTGTTCCCTCTATGGCCGCTGATAGGCAGGGTCATTCTAAGGATAGAGCAACACGAAGGCCTTATGGTTCTGGTAGCTCTGGATTGGCCGTGCAGACCCTGGTACAGCGATCGGGTGTGTCTCCTGGTGGGGAATCCACTTTGGTTGCCTCAGTTGGAGAACTTGCTATGTCAGGGTCTGGTGTTTCTGCCTGATCCTGCTCAATTCTCTTATGGCTTGGCTCTTGAGAGGGCGAGTTTGAGGAAGAGAGAATATTCCCCTTTTGATTATTGCTGTTCTTCTGCCGTCTAGGAAGCCGTCTACTTCCCTCGTGTGTGTGTAGGTGTGGCTTATCTTTGAGGATTGGTGTGATAGCTGGCGGTTTGCCCCCCCCCCCCCCCCCCCTTTGCGCGTCATTGCCTCAAGTTCTAGATTTCTTTCAGGCAGGACTGGACAAAGGTCTGGCCTTGTCTTTGCTTAAGGTGCAGGTGACGACTTTGTCTTGCTTCTAGGGCGTGGTCCATGGTAAGTTCCTGGCAGCACATTAAGACATGGTGTTTCTTTAGAGGGATGTGTCATCTTCGACTGCCAATGTGGCCAACAGTCCCTCCTTGGGACCTTAATCTTGTGTTGTCCGTGTTGGTGTCGGCGCCCTGCGAGCCTTTGTTTAAAAGGATTTGGCTTTAGCCCCACCATAGCTGTAACACTTCGTTATTGGGACAGTTTGTTTCCTAAGAGACAATGTATATTGACCCGATGTACTCCAATTGTGTTTAATCCTTTATTTTTACCAGGTACCGTAAAGGGGATTTTCACTAGATGGCATGAGTTAGGGGTTCGAACATGGGGCCAAATGTTCGATGCTAACTCTCTGTTGCCTTTTAATGCACTGCGGGATAGATATCCAGGGGTGGAGGGAGGTGAATTTACCTGTTGTCAATTGGCATCTCTTCTCCAGAGTCGGGCGGTGTGAGAAGTGATGCAGCGTAAGCAGCTAGACCTGGAGGAGATATGCGAGAAGCTTGACTCGGGGCCTGATAGGTGCCTTATATCATAACATAAGTAAACAGTTGCCCTGTCGTGGAACGCATAGGAACAGATGGGAGCGGGAATTAGATGTGAGTTTGGGAGAATCCAAGTGGGAGAGAATAGAAAAAACAGTGATGGGGGTGTCAACTCATGTTCCCCTGCAAGAGAACGCTGTGAAAGTATTATATCGATGGTACCTTACACCTGCCCGCTTGCAGCGGATCTTTCTGACCTCATCGGTCACGTGCTGGAGAAGGTGTGGTCACAAAGGTACAATGGGGCATATATGGTGGAGCTGTGCCAAAATTTGTGCATTTTGGAAGGCGGTACATTTTAGGTTGCAGACTTGGCTAGGGAGTGCAGTGCCATGGGTTCCTGAGGTGTTCTTGTTCTCTGCTAGGATTGCAGGCCTCTTGTCTTGTCAGCAGACCCTGGTTAAATACGCGGTTGGCACAGCAAGGGTGGTTGTAGCTTCGCAGTGGTGGAGGAAGGGGGTTCCCCCATTAGCCAAATGGCTTAATAAGTTGCGGTATGTGCGTGAAATGGAGAGACTAGTGGCTGAACATAAACAACAGCTGGGAAAATGGCACTCTGTTTGGAAACACATTCCTGTAGAAGCTTTGTTAGCTTAATAAGTATGTAAGGAGACAGATAGGAGTGGTAGTGCCCAGCGATGTCCTCCTGGAGGGTGGGGGGGGAAGGAAGGTGGGTTAGAGGCACGGGGGGGGGGGGGGGGAATATTTGTTCTATTAAAAACTGAATATAAAATGTGAAGTTTTGTGAAGTTGATCTTAAGTTGAAACTCTTTGAGTGGTAAAATGTAAGATGCTTTAGTGGTTCTTGTTTTGGTTCTAGAACATTGCATTCTTTTTCACTGTGGAATGTCTTATGGTTTCCTTGTGCTGTTTCAATGGACAATAAAGACTTCTTGCAAATAATTTTAAAAAAAGGATTTGGCTTTAAAGGCAGTGTTCTTGTTGGCCTTCGGCTTGCAGGATTTTGGAGTTGCAGGCCCTTTCTTGTCAGGAGCCTTTTCTATTGTTCCATAGGGACAAGATGGAGTTTCTTCGATTGGTACCTTCTTTTCTTTCTTAAAGTGGTGTTAGCGTTTCATGTCAGTCAGTTGGTGTCCCTGCCTATGCTGGGCGATGGTGCTGGTTTAGAAGACCAATGACGGTTGCATTCTCTGGATGTGTGTCAGGTTCTCTATAAGTACCTACGCATTACTCAGGAAGTTTGTCGCTTTGATAGTCTTTTTATGCTCATTGGTGGCTATCGGAAGGAGGAAGCGGCTTCCAAAACTACAATCGCTCAGTGGATCAAGGAGGCAGTTGTGGTCACGTCCGCTTACCTGCTTAAAAGCAGACTGATCCTGACATTTTTGAAAGCTCATTCTACTTGGGCTCAGGCAGCTTAGTGAGCAGAGCATTCCTTGGTGTCTCTGCTGGTCATCTGTAAGGCAGTGGTGTGGTCATTGTTGCATTCCTTTGTGCATCCTTACAGGTTGAATGTGCAAGTGCATCGGGGTGGGGAGTTTGGAGCTCAGATTTTGGAAGCAGGGCTTCGAGGGTCCCACGGTCACTGCTTTGGTACTTCCCATCTGTGCCGGTCTAGAGGGATGCTGTGGAAGGAGGAATTAGGTCTTCTCTTCTAAGACCGGGCAGACTTCTACTGTCTATACCCTAAAAATGGCAAGGACAAATCAAGATCTTGTATACATGTAATATATCACATCATACCATAAGAAATGAGTTTATCTTGTTGGGCAGACTTGATGGACCATACAGGCCTTTCTGTGCCATTATCTACTATGTTACTATGTAATTTGCTTTCCTTTAGTCCCTCTAGACCAGCACAGAACCCGCCCGGATCATGTTCTCGTCTGTCATCTAGGGCGTTTGTCGGCAGTATTCCTCACAAGTTGGTTCAAGTGCGGGTACCGGTGATGAGTTGGTCTCAAACCCAGGATGTTGCTGTTCGCCTTGTAGAATGAGCCCGCACGACCTGAAGAGCCTGTTTCCCTGCGAGCAAATAAGCTTGAAAATGTCTCCTTAGGCTGTGCAGGCTCGTTCTACAAGCCATACAGCGACATCCTGGGTTTGAGACTACCTTACTGTGTTCAGTGGCAGCAACTTCGACAATTCATACCTTTGTACAGCACTGCAGTTTTGGGGCTTCGATCCTCAGGGCGGTGGCACCAGGATAGCACCCACTCTAGGGATTGCTTTTATGCATCCCACAGGTTTTGGAATAGTGGAAAGAAAATTAGCAGGTAAGACCTAATTTCTCCTTTGTCTATTTATCATACTTATGTTGGTGGTAGTTAATTTACAAAAAATATTATCAAGCACAACGTACTCTTGTAATGTAAAAGGAACCATAAATTTATTTGATGGGGAATATTTTACACTAAGAGTTCTTTAAGTTATGATGTACGCTGCTTATATTGCATTGTTGGAGTCGAGATGGTTTGGCTTGTATGGGGAGTGTGGGGCATACCCTGGAGGATCATAAGTGTGTGATATTTTTACAGGTTTTGCCATCCTCTGGATTATCATGAACATGGTTTTCAAACACAAGTAGTTTAAAGAAGTCTTAATCCAGGGTTGTCATCCGTCCAGATTGTATAATTGTGATGGTGTGATTTGATTTGAGTTTGTATTTTGGGCAGGTGGATCTGGAGCAGGAATGGATAATCCCAAGTCACATGCAGTTCACCAAATCCAAGTGGACTCCATTTGAGGGCATGAAGGTGAAAGGAGCCATGAGAAGGGTAATCTTGCGAGGGGAAGTTGCCTACATTGATGGTCAGGTAAGCTGCCTCTTTCACATTGTGTCAAAGCTTCACCAGTTTGGATTCAGACCTCCCTCCTACCCTCTCTCAAACACCCTTAGATGGTTAGAGGGGACTGGTGTTGAGTTTCCACATGCGTTTCCACAGAATAAGGTTTGAGACCTGGGGAATGAATGCTTATTGTCAGGGGCGGACTGACCATTCAGGCAACTGGGCACTGCCCAAGGGCCCAGAGCAGATGGGGGGCCCAGTGCTTCCCGCCCCATGTATCCATTTCTCATTCTGCTTCCTCTCCGGGTCCGGTGCTACTCATCTCTCTGAACTCCTCCCCCCCTCGCGGCCCAGTATCTCCTCCTGTGTCTGACACCCTCTTCCCTTTAAATCCTGCATTTCTGTGGTAGAATGGCAGCGACTCCCTTCAACTATCTGCGGTTGAGCTCGCAGCCTGCTCTGTACTCATCCCTCAGTCTTCTGACACAACTTCCTACTTCGCAAGGACAGGATGCAACAGTACAGTAGAGATCAGGCTGTGAGCTCTGCAGCAGACAGCAGAAGGGATCGCTGCCATTCTGCCATCGAAATTCATGTTTTAGAGGGGATACAGGGCTGCGGGCAGGAGTGAAGGAGAGGAGTTGAGAGAGACAAGTAGTGCCAGACCCAGGGGTGGAGGGGAAGCAGAGTGAGAAATAATGGATGGGGTGGGGGAAAGAGAGGGAAAGATGTTACATGCAGGGAGGGAGGAAGGGAAGGAAGAGAGATGGCGACATGTCGGATCCAGGGCAGAGGGGAAAGAGAGGGAAAGATGTTACATGCAGGGAGGGAGGAAGGGAAGGAAGAGAGATTGAGACATGTCAGATCCAGGAGGGCAGAGGGGAAGGAGGATGGCAATAGATGTTAAGACACACGGGGTGGAGTAAGGGAAGGAAGAGAGATGGATAAATATTGGACCCAGGGTCAGTGGGAAAGAGGAAACAGATAGGAAGAGATGTTATACCCAGGGAGGAATGGAAAGAAGAGAGATGGAAGGACCTGGGGGTGGAGGGGAAGGAGATGGAAACATGTTGGATCTGGGGGCAGAAGGGAAGGGGTTAAGAGAAGGAAAACAGATGGAGAGACGTTGGACCTGGGGGCACAGGGCAGGAGGGAACAGAGGGAGAAAGGAAGGAATAGAGATGGAGAGATGATGGACGTGAGGGGAGGGAGGGGAGATAGTTGGACCCCAGGGAAGGGACATATCAGCAAGTCATTCAGAGCTCTCTGCAACAATGAGAATAAGAAAACAAGATCCAAAACATTTCCTACTTTGTCAGTTGCAGCTTGTACAATTTGCTCCAAAGAGCAAGCTGCCAAGGCATAAAAATCACATGATCACTTTTTTTAAACATCTCAGAACTAGGATCCAAAGGGATATTAAAATTTCTTAAAATACTCAATCTATGAAAAATCTAATCGCTGAGGCCAATATGCAAAACTATTTAGTGGGCACAAGTGAGGAACAAAAGAAGGCTTCATCTGGTACTCCACCTGGAAAGGGTCTCAACACATGACAGCAAGAGCCACACTTTTAAACAGACAGAGCACTCAAAAAAGGGGAGTTCTCCTTTGGGTCCTGCAAGGCCCAGCTACATATCCTGGTCCCCGAAGAGCATCAGAGATCTCCCTTCTTTGGGGTTGGAGATGCATTTCTACTCCAAGTGCTACCCTGTAGTCACAGTCCTAGAATATTCTTCCAGGTGATGGGGTCTGGCTGGTCCACTTTGGGAAAATGGTAGAATCATTCTTCCTAGTTGGATGATTTAGTGGTTAGGCCAGGTCAACTGTGGAAGAGGAGTGTGGGATGGCCTGGGTCGTTCAGGCTCTGCAGCTAGATGGATTGAACCAGGGACATCCTAGCCCACAAGGCAAGATCTGGCACGTTTGGGAGCTTAGCCTTCACATAGCAGTGCAAAATGTTCTAACTTGACAGGGTTGACAAGCTAATGGCTCAGGTCTGGATTCTCCTTGTAGAACCCCTCGACCTTGAGATGCATACAGGGGCTGGGCCGTTAAGGCATGTGGGCTGTCCAGGTGATCTTCCACCTCACAGGATTTTGAAGTTCACCTCCTGAACCTCCAGGTGTTCAGATAGTCTGCAGATTTCTGGTGGAAACCTCGATGTGCCTGAACAGGGAGCATCTGGCCAAGAATGTGAGCAGAAATTTCTCTCCGTTGTTCGTGGCAGGGGATGCAGGTTCATGGGTCAGTGAAGAAGGAAGGCCAGGCGATAAACAGATTGGAAACCAGATCCAGTCAGATAGCCCTAATATTCAATTTCCCCAGAATGTAGGGGAACAGCAGTTTTATACTTATGAGTTAATGAGACAGCAGTAGCCTAAGTCATCTAGCAAGGGGGAATCAGGAGTTCCTGAGTGGCTGTGGAAACAAGGAGGTTACTCTGTGGGTGAGGAGAACCTTTGAATACTAGCAGCAGCTCATATGTTGGGTGCAATGAACATAAAGGATGTTGGATGACTTACCAGCTGCAAAATCACCCTCTACCATTGTTCATAGTATTCCAGAATCTCAGATTTGCACATTTTAGCCATCTTGCCTGTTAAATTATCTTTTTTATCTGTTTTCCATATGCATAAATTTATACTTGTACTCACAGTGTAATGCAAACATGGAATTTCTAGATCAGGTGATAAATTGATTGGTTGCATACTTCACTTGTGTGTGTGTGTCAGTTCCCTTCCCTTTTACTCTCAACTGCAGGTGTTGGTACCCCCAGGTTATGGCCAGGATGTCAGGAAGTGGCCAACTGGAATGGCATCTGTACCCCACCCAGCTCCAGTGAACGAAATCCTCAAAGTAAGTGTCCCTTCTTGAATTCTGTGCAAGATCCATGTTTTCTGTAGGGAAATGTCCTCTGAAACATTCCTAAAATCATTACATACTATAAGGTGTGGAAATAGGGCTTGCTTGGATGCAGTTATTTTGTAAACTTGAGGCATTTCTGATTTTGTTGTTTTTTGTTTGCCTAAGCGTGGAAAGGAGCATCAGTGTGGACCATGACACTCCTACTACAGATTACTGATATATAACAATGAGAATAAGAAAACAAGATCCAAAACATTTCTTACCTTGTCAGTTGCAGCTTGTACAATTTGCTCCAAAGAGCAAGCTGCCAAGGCATAAAAATCACATGATCACTTTTTTAAATATCTCAGAACTAGGATCCAAAGGAATATTAAAATTTCTTAAAATACTCAAAATCTATGAAAAATCTATAACATTATAACAGCAGTTTGAAAATTGAAAAAAAAAAAAGTATATTTTCAGACTCAAGTCTGGAAATTTTGCATTTTGCTCTGTGTAGGGTGAGCACGTCTCCCCTGGTAGCTTGTTTTGTTAGCAATGAAGTTAGGAGTTTCTATTCCACACCAGTCTTGACTGAAGTGAGAGCCTGGTAAAGGAACAGAACCAATGCAATAGCAGAAGAAGCAGAGGATGAGGAATCAGGAACCACTTGGGGAAACTGGAGCTGCCTCAGGAGTAGTAGTCAGGACTCAAGTGCAGGAAACCTGGTCATGCTTTAATGAATCTTAACATGAATCCCTTCTCACATATCCTTGTTGCTTACAGGTGAATCTATTATTCTCCAAGGACAAGCAGGACACAATCTCACATATAGGTGACATCATCCAGCGAAACCTGCTGCAAAGAACTTCCCTACCAACTATGAAATCCCAAGGGAGAGAGACTCTAAAATGTAAAAATGAATGATAGTCAATTCCAATTTATGGGATGTATAGGGAGATCCAAAAAGAACTGCACACTCATAGAAAAACTAATAAAGCAAATTAGATAGAAAAAAAGGAGACGAGGAGAATTCAGTATAGGCTGTTACCACAGCCGAGCTAAATTTTCAGTGATCTATACGTAACAATGGCTCACTACCGAGCTCTATACATCATCAGTACTCCTTACTTCGTGACCCTTTTTAAATTTTATTTCTTATACATAAATGCAAAATTCAAAAACTGATTGTGAAAAACTTTAATGAAAATCCATATACACCCTCCCCTAAGGAACTCTATAAACTACGGTACAGCCAAAAATATATCAATAACTTTCCAAAATATTTTTCAAAAATGCTCAAGCACCAGAATATCAAAAAGAAAGAAACAGGAGCAAAACTTAACTTAAACTTGTATTTCCTTGCTCTTTCACCGTCTGTTCCTAAACATTCAACAGGAATCCCTGTTTCAAAATATCTTTCTCTGGGATGCCAGTGCTGCATTATCGATGATTCCTTCGTTTGATATAATACAGCATGACAAGAAGATCCTTTAAAAAGAACAAACTTCTGTTGACAACATCATGACGTCACATTTATTCCACAGACCTGTCAGATAGTAGCATTCCATTCAGTATAGTTGTTTAGACCAGAAGGGGCAACAGAGTTCAATTCAGAAATCCAATATTGTTCCCGAAGAGCTAAATAAGCCTCCCAATCCCCATGAAAAAATGGAGAAATTTGTTCTATAACGAACCACTGCATGTCCATATAGTTGTGGCCAAACTCAATGCTATAGCCAACCAAAGGGGCTGTAAGAACTTTATTTTTCAATCTGCCTCAATGTTCATTGAGTCTCTGTCTTTTAGCTCTGATTGTACGTCCCACATATATTTTTGGGCACGGACAAACAATGACATAAATAACTCCCTGATGCACAATCGGTGGATGCTTTAAGGTGATCTTTTTTTAAGTGTTTCCAAATTTTACAAGTTAAGGGCAGTGGACATGCTTTACAGTGTCCACATGGTTTATGACCTGTACCACTCTTGTTTGTGCTTTCTATTTGTTAACACAAAGTTTAAAGAGACTAGATGATTTGCTAAGTTCTTGCCCCAGGAAAATGCAATGCATGGATGGACTGGGGTCAAAAACCTGGTGTAATTGAAGAATATATAAAAAAAGATAAATTATTTTGAACCCAAGTTTATTATAGTGCACATATAAGAAAAAATTATTTTGAACCCAAGTTTATTATAGTGCATATATAAAAAAAGATAAATTATTTTGAACCCAAGTTTATTATAGTGCATATATAAAAAAAGATAAATTATTTTGAACCCAAGTTTATTATAGTGAGTTTATGGTTTAACTTGGTTTGTTGGATTTGTTCTTCCTGGTTTTTTGTAATTTGGTAATTGAAGAATATGCCAGCGTTTATAAATGCTACGGGCAATGGCAGCTGACTTATCTGAGTGAGTTAACACACATACTTGTTTTTCCTGTGGTTCCCTATGAGTATATTGCCGCAATAATTCTGGATTAGCAAATGTGGCCAGGCGATAAGCCTGGCGAACTACTTTCCAAGGATACCTTTAGCCAGAAATTGTTCGCTCAGTAATACAGAGGAACTTCCCAATAAGAAACAGCCTTTTTTTTTTTTTTAAATTGATGTGGATGACAACTAGAATATTGTAATAGGCTGTTCCTATCAGTTGGCTTGCGATAAACCATTGTAGTTAAATGATCTTTTAATACCATAATGTTCAAAAATGATACCTTATTACCACTATGTCATTGTAAATTGCAGATGTTCATCTAAAGTGTTAATTCATATTGCAAGTTCTTTTAACCGCTGTTCTGATGAAGTCCATATGAAAAGTATATCATAAATAAACCTGACCCAATTTAAGATGTTTGTTTTCCAAGTAGAGGAGTAAATGTGTCGTCGTCTTATCGTGTGAGGCTGGTTTCTCTGCTATGAACACAATGAGTAAGAATAGATCACTGCTTCAAATACTGGAGGGAGGATTTGAGGGTATGCTTGTCAACCATCCACCCTCAGACAAGGGACATCACAAAACATCACCATGCACAGATTTCCTACTGATTTATTTTGTTTTAAAAGAGTGGTGGGTGGGTGGAGGGATTCCCTTTAAAACTGTAGTTTTTGAATGCATGTTGTTTGTGACTATAAAGATAACACAATGTTTAAAATTGTAATTGTTGAACTGTAAACACAATTTTAATAATCATTTGTTAAATGATTTAAAAATATATATATATTTTTTTTTCCACAAGACTCCCCATGCAACTGCCAGTTTGATCAATCAGTCCTATTTATTTGGGGTATAGAATCCATTGCTACCTCCCCTACGCACAATTTTTCTTTTGTAGGCCTTATTCTCCCCTTTTTTGTTTTAAACAGCCTGGTAGCTAGGGATTCCTACATATGAGATTGTGTCTTACTCGTCCTTGGAGAAAGCAAAGTTGCTCATCAGTAGCAGTTGTTCTCCGAGGACAAGCAGGCTGCTTGTTCTCACTGATGGGTGACGTCCACGGCAGCCCCTCCAATCGGAAACTTCACTAGCAAAGTCCTTTGCTAGCCCTCGCGCGCCCGCGCGCACCGCGCATGCGCGGCCGTCTTCCCGCCCGAAACCGGCTCGAGCCGGCCAGTCTTCTTTTGTCCGCACTCGGTACGGTCGTGTTTTCGCCGTGTCGAGCCCCGGAAAGTCGACCTCGCGCGTCCAATTTGTTTGAACGTGTTTTTTTCCTTCGGGAAAGCTTTGTCCTAGTCGGGAAGTGCTCCGGAAACCCCCCGCCGGGTTTCGTGTAAATCCTCCCCGTACTTCCAGCTTTTTTGCCCCGGTAAGTTTTCTTTCGTCGTCGGGGTAGGCCTCTTTTCGGCCTCGGTCGAGATTTTTTCTCCCTCTAAATTTGGTGCTTCAAATTTCGCCATTTCGGCTTTTGATTTCGCCGGCGTGATTTTTCCGCCCATGACATCGAAGCCTTCCAGCGGCTTCAAGAAGTGCACCCAGTGCGCCCGGGTTATCTCGCTCACTGATCGACACTCGTCGTGTCTTCAGTGTCTGGGGGCCGAGCACCGCCCTCAGAACTGCAGTCTGTGTTCCCTGCTTCAAAGGCGGACTCAGGTAGCGAGACTAGCCCAGTGGAACGTGTTGTTCTCGGGCTCTTCGTCGGCATCGGCACCGGGATCTTCGAGTGCATCGACGTCGTCAGCGTCCAGACCATCTTCCTCGGCCGCCCCTGCATCGAGTGCATCGAGGCATCGGGCCTCTGCATCGGCGCCGAGACATCGGATAGCTGCATCGACGTCGGTGGTACCAGGACCTCGTCTGCTGATGTCGTCGGACGGTGGTGCATCGGGTGGAGTGCAGGTGAGGGCTGTCCATTCCCCTGCTGGTGGCGGTGAGCCCTCGGGTGGGTCTCCGCCTACCCTGAGGGCTCCTGCGGTACAGCCCCCCCGAGATCGACCTTCTTCAGTCTCGGCCCCGAGGAAGCGACGGGTGGATTCGACGTCCTCCTCGTCGGTGCCGGGGAGCTCCGGTGACATGCTTCGGAAGAAATCGAAGAAGCATCGACACCGGTCTCCTCCCCGTGTCGGCACCGAGAGCTCTGGGTCGCCGAGGGATTCGGCACCCAGCAGGCATCGGCACCGAGAGGACCGCTCACCCTCTGTTCAGGAGGTGTCGATGCGCTCCGCTCTGGACAGCCCGGAACAGCCTCCACGCCCGGAACAGGTACTGACGTCTACGCCTGCATCGACCTCTCAGCCTTTCTCTGCAGCCGCTCTAAACGAGAGCCTCCGGGCCGTTCTCCCAGAGATTCTGGGAGAGCTGTTGCGCCCTACCCCTCCGGTACCGGCGGTGCTTGCGCCACCGGTACCGTCGAGCGTGGCGCCGGCTGGCCCATCGCCCAGGTTGAGGTCCCCGACGTCGGTACCGCGTGCGGGTACCGACCGCGGCCACCTCCCAGGAAGGCTCCCCGACTACGTCGGCGGAGGGAGCTTCGCCGATGCGGGCGAGGGAGTCTACCTCTCGACGCCCCCATCGTGGACGGGGTTCCACGGAGTCGAGCAGGGCGAGGTTGCAGACACAGGTCCGTGAACTTGTGTCTGACACCGAGGGTGAGGCCTCGTGGGAGGAAGAGGAAGATCCCAGATATTTCTCTGACGAGGAGTCTGGGGGTCTTCCGTCTGATCCCACTCCCTCTCCTGAGAGACAGCTTTCTCCTCCCGAGAGTCTGTCTTTTGCCTCCTTTGTCCGGGAGATGTCTACGGCCATCCCCTTCCCGGTGGTTGTGGAGGACGAGCCCAGGGCTGAAATGTTTGAGCTCCTGGACTATCCTTCTCCACCTAAGGAAGCGTCCACTGTTCCCTTGCACCATGTCCTGAAGAAGACATTGCTTGCGAACTGGACCAAACCATTAACTAATCCCCACATTCCCAAGAAGATCGAGTCCCAGTACCGGATCCATGGGGACCCAGAGCTGATGCGCACTCAGTTGCCTCATGACTCTGGAGTTGTGGATTTGGCCCTAAAGAAGGCTAAGAGTTCTAGGGAACATGCTTCGGCGCCCCCGGGCAAGGACGCTAGAACCTTAGACTCCTTTGGGAGGAAGGCCTACCATTCCTCTATGCTCGTGTCCAAGATCCAGTCTTACCAGCTCTACACGAGCATACACATGCGGAATAATGTGCGGCAGTTGGCGGGCTTGGTTGATGCTCTTCCCCCTGAGCAAGCCAAGCCTTTTCAGGAGGTGGTCAGGCAGCTGAAGGCGTGCAGAAAATTCCTGGCCAGAGGAGTTTATGACACTTTTGATGTTGCGTCCAGGGCCGCTGCTCAAGGTGTGGTGATGCGCAGGCTCTCATGGCTGCGTGCCGCCGACCTGGAGAATAGAATCCAGCAGCGGATTACGGACTTGCCTTGCCGTGCGGATAACATTTTTGGCGAAAAAGTCGAGCAGGTGGTAGAGTCTCTCCACCAGCGGGACACCGCATTCGACAAGTTCGCCCGCCGGCAGCCTTCAGCTTCTACCTCTACAGGTAGACGATTTTTCGGGGGAAGGAAGACTGTTCCCTATACTTCTGGCAAGCGTAGGTACAATCCTCCTTCCCGACAGCCTGCGGCCCAGGCTAAGCCCCAGCGCGCTCGCTCTCGTCAGCAGCGTGCGAATCAGCAAGGCCCCGCGGCTCCCCAGCAAAAGCAAGGGGCGAGCTTTTGACTGGCTCCAGCAGAGCATAGCCGACATCCAAGTGTCAGTGCCGGGCGACCTGCCTGTCGGAGGGAGGTTGAAAGCTTTTCACCAAAGGTGGCCTCTTATAACCTCCGATCAGTGGGTTCTCCAAATAGTCCGGCAAGGATACACCCTCAATTTGGCCTCTCAACCTCCAAATTGTCCACCGGGAGCTCAGTCCTACAGCTTCCAGCACAAGCAGGTACTTGCAGAGGAACTCTCCGCCCTTCTCAGCGCCAATGCGGTCGAGCCCGTGCCATCCGGGCAAGAAGGGCTGGGGTTCTATTCCAGGTACTTCCTTGTGGAAAAGAAAACAGGGGGGATGCGTCCCATCCTAGACCTAAGGGCCCTGAACAAATATCTCGTAAAAGAAAAGTTCAGGATGCTTTCCCTGGGCACCCTTCTCCCCATGATTCAGCAAAACGATTGGCTATGCTCTCTGGACTTGAAGGATGCCTACACACACATCCCGATACTGCCAGCTCACAGACAGTATCTGCGATTTCAGCTGGGCGCACGCCACTTCCAGTACTGTGTGCTACCCTTTGGGCTCGCCTCTGCGCCCAGGGTGTTCACAAAGTGCCTAGCTGTGGTAGCAGCGGCGCTTCGCAGGCTGGGGGTGCACGTGTTCCCATATCTCGACGATTGGCTGGTGAAGAACACATCCGAGGCAGGAGCCCTGCAGTCCATGCAGATGACTATTCGCCTCCTGGAGCTACTGGGGTTTGTGATAAATTACCCAAAGTCCCATCTTCTCCCAGTGCAGAAACTCGAATTCATCGGAGCCCTGCTGGATTCTCGGACGGCTCGCGCCTATCTCCCAGAGGCGAGGGCCAACAACTTGTTGTCCCTCGTCTCGCGGGTGCGAGCGTCCCAGCAGATCACAGCTCGGCAGATGTTGAGATTGCTGGGCCACATGGCTTCCACAGTTCATGTGACTCCCATGGCCCGCCTTCACATGAGATCTGCTCAATGGACCCTAGCCTCCCAGTGGTATCAGGCCGCCGGGGGTCTAGAGGACGTGATCCACCTGTCCACGAGTTTTCTCGAATCCCTGTATTGGTGGACGATTTGCTCCAATTTGACTCTGGGACGTCCCTTCCAAATTCCTCAGCCCCAAAAAGTGCTGACCACGGATGCGTCTCTCCTGGGATGGGGAGCTCATGTCGATGGGCTTCACACCCAAGGAAGGTGGTCCCTCCAAGAAAGCGATCTACAGATCAATCTTCTGGAGTTGCGAGCGATCTGGAACGCTCTGAAGGCTTTCAGAGATCGGCTGTCCCACCAAATTATCCAAATTCAGACAGACAATCAGGTTGCCATGTACTATGTCAACAAGCAGGGGGGCACCGGATCTCGCCCCCTGTGTCAGGAAGCCGTCAGCATGTGGCTCTGGGCTCGCCGTCAAGGCATGGTGCTCCAAGCCACATATCTGGCAGGCGTAAACAACAGTCTGGCCGACAGGTTGAGCAGGATTATGCAACCTCACGAGTGGTCGCTCAATTCCCGTGTGGTGCGACAGATCTTCCAGGCGTGGGGCACCCCCCTGGTGGATCTCTTCGCATCTCAAGTGAACCACAAGGTCCCTCAGTTCTGTTCCAGGCTTCAGGCCCACGGCAGACTGGCGTCGGATGCCTTCCTCCTGGATTGGGGGGAAGGTCTGCTGTATGCTTATCCTCCCATTCCTCTGGTGGGGAAGACTTTGTTGAAACTCAAGCAAGACCGAGGCACCATGATTCTGATTGCTCCCTTTTGGCCGCGTCAGATCTGGTTCCCTCTTCTTCTGGAGTTATCCTCCGAAGAACCGTGGAGATTGGAGTGTTTTCCGACCCTCATCACGCAGGACGAAGGGGCTCTGCTGCATCCCAACCTCCAGTCCCTGGCTCTCACGGCCTGGATGTTGAGGGCGTAGACTTTGCCTCTTTGGGTCTGCCAGAGGGTGTCTCCCGCATCTTGCTTGCTTCCAGGAAAGACTCCACTAAGAGAAGTTACTTCTTTCATTGGAGGAGGTTTGCCGTCTGGTGTGACAGCAAGGCCCTAGATCCTCGCTCTTGTCCTACACAGACCCTGCTTGAATACCTTCTCCACTTGTCTGAGTCTGGTCTGAAGACCAACTCCGTAAGGGTTCACCTTAGTGCAATCAGTGCATACCATTACCAAGTGGAAGGTAAGCCGATCTCAGGACAGCCTTTAGTTGTTCGCTTCATGAGAGGTTTGCTTTTGTCAAAGCCCCCTGTCAAGCCTCCTACAGTGTCATGGGATCTCAATGTCGTTCTCACCCAGCTGATGAAACCTCCTTTCGAGCCACTGAATTCCTGCCATCCGAAGTACTTGACCTGGAAGGTCATTTTCTTGGTGGCAGTTACCTCGGCTCGTAGAGTCAGTGAGCTTCAGGCCCTGGTAGCCCAGGCCCCTTACACCAAATTTCATCACAACAGAGTAGTCCTCCGCACTCACCCTAAGTTTCTGCCAAAGGTTGTGTCGGAGTTCCATCTGAACCAGTCAATTGTCTTGCCAACATTCTTTCCCCGTCCTCATTCCTGCCCTGCTGAACGTCAGCTGCACACATTGGACTGCAAGAGAGCATTGGCCTTCTATCTGGAGCGGACACAGCCCCACAGACAGTCCGCCCAATTGTTTGTTTCTTTTGATCCCAACAAGAGGGGAGTGGCTGTAGGGAAACGCACCATATCCAATTGGCTAGCAGATTGCATTTCCTTCACTTACGCCCAGGCTGGGCTGGCTCTTGAGGGTCATGTCACGGCTCATAATGTTAGAGCCATGGCAGCGTCGGTAGCCCACTTGAAGTCAGCCACCATGGAGGAAATTTGCAAAGCTGCGACGTGGTCATCTGTCCACACATTCACATCACATTACTGCCTCCAGCAGGATACCCGACGTGACAGTCGGTTCGGGCAGTCAGTTCTTCAGAACCTGTTTGGGCTTTAGGATCCAACTCCACCCCCCGAGGGCCCTGTTTGTTCTGTTCCAGGCTACACTCTCAGTTAGTTGGTAAATTTTTTAGGTCAATCTCAGTTATGTCCTCGCCGTTGCGAGGCCCAATTGACCAATGTTGTTGTTTTGAGTGAGCCTGGGGGCTAGGGATACCCCATCAGTGAGAACAAGCAGCCTGCTTGTCCTCGGAGAAAGCGAATGCTACATACCTGTAGAAGGTATTCTCCGAGGACAGCAGGCTGATTGTTCTCACAAACCCGCCCGCCTCCCCTTTGGAGTTGTGTCTTCCCTTGAAGTGTATTGTCTTGCTACATACTGGACTGGCCGGCTCGAGCCGGTTTCGGGCGGGAAGACGGCCGCGCATGCGCGGTGCGCGCGGGCGCGCGAGGGCTAGCAAAGGACTTTGCTAGTGAAGTTTCCGATTGGAGGGGCTGCCGTGGACGTCACCCATCAGTGAGAACAATCAGCCTGCTGTCCTCGGAGAATACCTTCTACAGGTATGTAGCATTCGCTTTTTCCAAGGACAGCAGGACACACATTCTCACTTACCCACTCACTTCCCCTAGGAGTTGTATTCATATTTGCTTTTATATTAGACTATCTGGTCCCGCGCGGTGGCCGTAGGTGGGAAGGTACACATACATGTGCAGTTCAGCCTTCCAAAAGGCTTCTAGAAGCTGGGACGTTCTCCACGCAGGGCACCTGTCGGATGATGTCACCCATACGTGCGAATGTGTCTGCTGTCCTCTGAGAATATCTGCTAAAGGTGAGTAACTTCACTTTCACTTTTGTATATATTTGTGGGAGGAGGGCACACTGTTTTGTCACCCACATTTATAGTAGATACACCTTCAGTGCATAAGTCTTGCACCTGCTGATTTTCAAAGGGAAATGGTCATGCTATTTCCCTTTTAGGAACTAGGACAATTTATGTAAACTGATGTAGTGTACATAAAACATAGGCTATCGAAAATTGTCCCCTGAAGGCATCTCTTGAAATGAGTTTCAGAACTAAATGTTCTTTTAAAGGTTCAATATCCCACTCAAAATTTTTCTTGTGACTTTTTTCTTTGGTTTTCAAATTCTGCTTTAGTGTTTAAAAATGGAAACAAAATTTGGTATCATCTGATCTATTGCATCTGGTTTCACTGTGTTGGTTTGCAAGAGCTCAGCTGTGGTTACTGTTGCAGACGCCAGAACGTCATCGTCATGCTGCACAGAATGAGATAATCCGCAGCCGAGCTCCAAGTCCCCGAAGAAGTGGGCCCACTGGGGACGGACGCTTTCACCTACCTCCACGAATCCACCGTGCTTCTGATCCAGGCCTTCCAGGTAAGCTAAACTGCTGAATAGGAATTTTTTTTTTAAAGCACTGATAGCAAAGTCCAGTACTACTTGGGCAAAGAGGTAGAAAGAGAAGATTCACAGTAAAGCATGAACTCTTTGCTGGAGAGATTAGGTAGACAACGTTGAGTGAAAGAAATCCCCACTTGCTTCCTGAGGAATAGTAGGGGTCTCATCTTCAGAAAGTCTGTGGGCAGAGGCCTTTACTTAAAAGGCTATTTTAGTGACAGACAGGTAGTGTCTTATTGTTAACAGCTCCTGCTGTAGATGGAGTTTTCCCCTGGATTGTGGGCTGGTCATATTGGAAAAATCTGGATGTAGAGCCACATGAGGCTCATCATAAACTCTTTCTGCCACTTTGTACTATGAATGTGGCAAGCTTATACAGTTTAAGCAAACTAACCTCTCTCATGTTATCTGCAGCCTTCAGAAAATATGCAGTCATGACCTCAAGGGGCCCCAAGATGACTGGTAATACCTTTTAAGGAGCAATTTGTGAAATGAAGCGTGTTAATGAATGATGAGGGGCTGGAAAGGGAGAGGAAAAGATTTGCTGACAAGTAGATCTGCCCTTTCAGTATATTGTGATTTTTACACTGATAGAATCCAATTAAAAGCTGATTGAGCTGAAGTATTAAATTAAAGGTGTTTTCGAAAATGCTGAGTGGAGGGAACCCATGACAATATTACCTTGAAACGATACTATCATATTGTGTGTGAGCTGGACTTGTGGCCAAATCACGATATGATGATAGATAATGTCCCTTTATAAATTTTTTTTGCATTAGTCAAATATGGTATGGATAAAAAATAAATACTGTCTTTGCAGTGCTGTTGTATGTGGTTTTGCACATACACTAATGCTTAGTTTTTCCCTGCAGTGCTTGTGACACTACTTTTTGCAGGATGGAGTGGGACATATTCAATAAATAACATAAAGCATTGCCTTTCCAGCATCAGCATTCATTGTGACACTGCTGAAGAAATTTCATGAGGCTCAAATGATGCCATATTTATTAATCATTTCTTGGAGCAGTTTAGTCCCTTTGAACCTTGGAAGACAGGGAAATTGGGAAAAAGCACCCTTTCCTTTGCTCCCATGTACTTTTGCTTTCGTGGGGGGGTGGGGGGTGGAAAGAGCTTTTAATAGCCCATCTGTTTGCTGTAAAAATCATTTTAATTTGTGGCCTGCCACTTGCACTGGATTTGTTACTGTGATTTTTGCATACGCATCTTAGCACTAATAGTTTCATACTGTTACAAGCTATATAGTTTAATATGCTAAATGTCTTGCTTTAGCAATTTTCATTCTACAGCAGTTATTTTGGTCACTATAATCATCCCGAGATTTTGGGCTGTTCTTGGCTATTGGATTTAACCTGTTAAATGTGCATTAACATGCAACCAATGCTTTTACTGTAAAGATGGGCAAGATTGGTGGATTTAAATCAAGTTTTTTAAAAATTGTATGAAACTTCATATCTGGAAGCTTTACAGGATAGCACCAAATACCAATTTTCCTTATTTTTCAAGACTGCATTTGAATCAATTTTTCCCATCAGTGCTCTGTTAGGTTGATGTGAATGTGATAGCTATCATGTCTACCAAGCTCTGCTTAGATCAGAAAGGCTTAAAGTAATATTGTACTTTTTCTGTTTTGCTTCCATCTCTGCTGCCTGGGGCTTAAGCCTATGTTCTCCGAGGACAAGCAGGCTGCTTGTTCTCACGACTGGGTGACGTCCGCGGCAGCCCCCACCAACCGGAAAAGGCTTCGCGGGACGGTCGGCACGCAGGGCACGCCCACCGCGCATGCGCGGCCGTCTTCCCGCCCGTGCGCGACCGCTCCCGCCAGTTCCTTTTTTTCCGCGTCTGGAGAGAGTCGTGCTTTGCCGCTCTCTCTGCTTTCAGCCGCCGGAAAGTCGATCGCGTTTACGCGGATCGTTATTTTTTCTATTTAGTTTTTGTTACCGCCGGTTTCCTTTTTCTTTTTCATTAAAAAAAAAAACCTGTGCGTGTGGAGCACGCGCTCCCTTTTTCCCTCGCTTCCAGCGGGGACGCCGTGTTGCGGCCTAGTGGCCGCACGGTCGTTTCCTTTTTCGAGGTGTGATTTTCGCCACCATTGACGACTTTGACTTCGCCGACGCGATTTTTCCGTCGATGTCCTCGAAGGTCCCGAGTGGATTTAAAAAGTGTGGTTGCTGCGGCCGGCCGATCTCGCAGACCGACACCCACGCTTGGTGCCTCCAGTGCCTCGGGCCGGAGCACAATATCAAGTCGTGTTCCCTGTGTCTCGGTCTCCGGAAACGGACTCAAGTTGCGAGGCAAGTTCTGCGGGACCGTCTTTTTGGAACTTGCGCCGGCCCCTCGACGTCGACCTCGACGGCATCGGTATCGACGCCCGGTCCTTCGGTACCGGTATCGATGCCCGAGACATCGGCACCGATGGCATCGACCCCAGGAGAACAGGTCCCGCCGGTCCGCCAGCGAGGGTGGAGGTGAGCGGCCGCGTGGGCAGTCGGCCCCGGTCACTCCCTCAGCCCGTGGTCCACGGGACCGAACCCTGTATGACCCGGCTCCTCGAGACCGAGGGGGATCGTCCTCCTCCTCCTCCATACCTCCCGGCGCCGGTGACGCGCATCGAAAGAAGGACAAGAAGCGTCGTCACCGGTCGCCCTCGGTGCATCCGGACATCGGAGAGGAGGCGACACCGAAGCGTCATCGCCGAGAGGAGAGGTCCCCGTCGGTTGTGGAGGTACCGACGCGTCAGGGTTCCGGCACCTCGGTGCCGTCTCCTGGCCCCCATCAGCTTCTGGCACCGACACCCCTACCGGCCCCACCGCCTTTCCCGGCAGCGGGCCTGGACGAGTGCCTCAGAGCCATCCTTCCGGGGATCCTGGTAGGGCTGATGCGCCAGGCTGTGCCGGCGCCGGGGGTGCTTGCGCCCTCGGCGCCGATGTCTGTGGCGCCGGCGAGCTCTAGCCCGGCGCCGGGGCCGTCGACACCGCCGCCGCTTGCGGCGCCGGTCTCGACCGCCACGCAGGTGGAGTCCCCGTCGACGTCGATGGAGGGAGCTCCGTCCCCGCCGACGCGGGAGTCCACCGCTCGACGACACCGAGACCTCGGTGCCTCGACGTCGAGCCGGGCCCGGTTCAGGACTCAGCTACATGAGCTTATGTCCGATACCGAGGATGAGGCCTCGTGGGGGGAAGAGGAGGACCCTAGATATTTCTCCTCAGAGGAGTCTACGGGCCTTCCCTCGGACCCCACGCCTTCACCGGAGAGGAAGCTCTCACCTCCTGAGAGTCTCTCCTTTGCCTCCTTTGTGCGGGATATGTCTATTAGCATTCCCTTTCCCG
Source organism: Microcaecilia unicolor (assembly GCF_901765095.1). NCBI lineage: Eukaryota > Metazoa > Chordata > Amphibia > Gymnophiona > Siphonopidae > Microcaecilia > Microcaecilia unicolor. The sequence goes on along the minus strand of NC_044033.1, from coordinate 374,412,743 downwards.
TGGTCTCTGTGGAAGAGCCGAGGGCCGAGATGCTCGAGGTCCTCGACTATCCATCACCACCTAGAGAGTCCTCCACGGTGCCGCTGCACAATGTCCTCAAGGAGACACTGCTTCGGAACTGGGTGCGACCGTTAACTAACCCCACCATTCCCAAGAAAGCAGAGTCCCAGTACAGGATCCACTCTGACCCAGAGTTAATGCGGCCCCAACTGCCCCATGACTCGGCGGTCGTGGATTCTGCTCTCAAGAGGGCACGGAGTTCGAGGGATACCGCCTCGGCGCCCCCGGGGCGGGAGTCTCGCACTCTGGACTCATTTGGGAGGAAGGCCTACCAATCCTCCATGCTCGTGACCCGCATCCAGTCATACCTGCTCTATATGAGCATCCACATGCGGACTAATGTGCAACAACTGGCGGACCTGGTCGATAAGCTCCCGCCGGAGCAGTCCAGGCCTTATCAGGAGGTGGTCAGGCAGCTGCAGGCGTGCAGAAAGTTCCTGTCCAGGGGTATCTATGACACCTGTGACGTGGCATCTCGTGCTGCGGCCCAAGGTATAGTGATGCGCAGGCTCTCATGGCTGCGTGCCTCTGACCTGGACAACCGCACCCAGCAGAGACTGGCCGACGTCCCTTGCCGGGGGGATAACATTTTTGGTGAGAAGGTCGAGCAGCTGGTGGACCAACTGCATCAGCGGGAAACCGCCCTCGACAAGCTCTCCCACCGGGCGCCTTCAGCATCCACCTCAGCAGGTGGACGTTTTCCCGGGCCCGGCAGGCTGCGCCCTATTCTTTTGCAAAGCGTAGGTACAACCAGCCGGCCCGAAGGCCTCGCCAGGCACAGGGACAGCCCCAGCGCGCTCGTTCTCGTCAACAGCGTGCGCCTAAGCAGCCCCCTGCGCCTCCACAGCAAAAGCCGGGGACGGGCTTTTGACTGGATCCTCGGGAACATAGCCGCCCTCAAAGTGTCCGTACCGGACGATCTGCCGGTCGGGGGGAGGTTAAGTTTTTTTCACCAAAGGTGGCCTCTCATAACCTCCGACCAGTGGGTTCTCCAAATAGTGCGGTGCGGATACGCCCTGAATTTGGCCTCCCTGCCTCCAAATTGTCCTCCGGGAGCTCAATCTTTCAGCTGCCATCACAAGCAGGTACTTGCAGAGGAACTCTCCGCCCTTCTCAGCGCCAATGCGGTCGAGCCCGTACCACCCGGGCAGGAAGGGCAGGGATTCTATTCCAGGTACTTCCTTGTGGAAAAGAAAACAGGGGGGATGCGTCCCATCCTAGACCTGAGAGGCCTGAACAAATTCCTGGTCAAAGAAAAGTTCAGGATGCTTTCCTTGGGCACCCTTCTGCCAATGATTCAGAAAAACGACTGGCTATGTTCCCTGGATTTAAAGGACGCATATACTCACATACCGATACTGCCAGCTCACAGACAGTATCTCAGATTCCGCCTGGGCGCACGGCACTTTCAGTATTGTGTGCTGCCCTTTGGGCTCGCCTCTGCCCCACGAGTGTTTACCAAGTGCCTCGTGGTGGTAGCGGCCTACCTACGCAAGCTGGGAGTGCACGTGTTCCCATATCTCGACGATTGGCTGGTCAAGAACACCTCGGAGGCGGGAGCCCTCCGGTCTATGCAGTGCACTACTCGACTTCTGGAGCTGCTGGGGTTTGTGATAAATTACCCAAAGTCCCATCTCCAGCCAACACAGTCTCTGGAATTCATAGGAGCTCTGCTGAATGCCCAGACGGCTCAGGCCTACCTTCCCGAAGCGAGGGCCACCAATCTCCTGGCCCTGGCCTCGCAGACCAGAGCGTCTCAGCAGGTCACAGCTCGGCAGATGTTGAGACTTCTGGGTCATATGGCCTCCACAGTTCATGTGACTCCCATGGCTCGTCTTCACATGAGATCTGCTCAATGGACCCTAGCTTCCCAGTGGTGCCAAGCCACCGGGAATCTAGAGGATGTCATCCGTCTCTCCACCAGTTGCCGCACTTCACTGCTCTGGTGGACCATTCGGACCAATTTGACCTTGGGACGCCCATTCCAAATTCCACAGCCCACGAAAGTGCTGACGAAGGATGCGTCTCTCCTGGGGTGGGGAGCTCATGTCGATGGGCTTCACACCCAAGGACTGTGGTCCCTCCAGGAAAAGGATCTGCAGATCAACCTCCTGGAGCTCCGAGCGGTCTGGAACGCACTGAAGGCTTTCAGAGATCGGCTGTCCTACCAAATTATCCAAATTCGGACAGACAATCAGGTTGCAATGTATTACGTCAACAAGCAGGGGGGCACCGGATCTCGCCCCCTGTGTCAGGAAGCCGTCGGGATGTGGCGTTGGGCGTGCCGGTTCGGCATGCTCCTCCAAGCCACGTACCTGGCAGGCGTAAACAACAGTCTGGCCGACAGACTGAGCAGAGTCATGCAACCGCACGAGTGGTCGCTCCATTCCAGAGTGGTACGCAAGATCTTCCGAGAGTGGGGCACCCCCTCGGTGGATCTTTTCGCCTCTCAGACCAACCACAAGCTGCCTCTGTTCTGTTCCAGACTTCAGACACACGGCAGGCTAGCGTCAGATGCCTTTCTCCTTCATTAGGGGACCGGCCTCCTGTATGCTTATCCTCCCATACCTTTGGTGGGGAAGACCTTACTGAAGCTCAAGCAAGACCGCGGCACCATGATTCTGATAGCGCCCTTTTGGCCCCGTCAGATCTGGTTCCCTCTTCTTCTGGAGTTGTCCTCAGAAGAACCGTGGAGATTGGAGTGTTTTCCGACTCTCATTTCGCAGAACGACGGAGCGTTGCTGCATCCCAACCTTCAATCCCTGGCTCTCACGGCCTGGATGTTGAGGGCGTAGACTTCGCTGCGTTGGGTCTGTCTGAGGGTGTCTCCCGGGTCTTGCTTGCCTCTAGGAAGGATTCCACTAAAAAGAGTTACTTTTTCAAGTGGAGGAGGTTTGTCGTTTGGTGTGAGAGCAAGGCCCTAGAACCTCGTTCTTGCCCTGCACAGAACCTGCTTGAATACCTTCTACACTTATCAGAGTCTGGCCTCAAGACCAACTCAGTAAGGAATCACCTTAGTGCGATTAGTGCTTACCATTATCGTGTGGAAGGTAAAGCCATCTCTGGAGAGCCTTTAGTCGTTCGATTCATGAGAGGCTTGCTTTTGTCAAAGCCCCCCATCAAGCCTCCTACAGTGTCATGGGATCTCAACGTCGTCCTCACCCAGCTGATGAAACCTCCTTTTGAGCCACTGAATTCCTGCCACCTGAAGTACTTGACCTGGAAGGTCATTTTCTTGGTGGCAGTTACTTCAGCTCGTAGGGTCAGTGAGCTTCAAGCCCTGGTAGCTCATGCTCCGTATACCAAATTTCATCACAACAGAGTAGTGCTCCGCACCCACCCAAAGTTCCTGCCGAAGGTGGTGTCGGAGTTCCATCTTAACCAGTCAATTGTCTTGCCAACATTCTTCCCCAGGCCGCATACCCGCCCTGCTGAACGTCAGTTGCACACATTGGACTGCAAGAGAGCATTGGCCTTCTACTTGGAGCGGACACGGCCCCACAGACAGTCCGCCCAATTGTTTGTTTCTTTCGACCCTAACAGGCTAGGGGTCGCTGTCGGGAAACGCACCATCTCCAATTGGCTAGCAGATTGCATTTCCTTCACTTACGCCCAGGCTGGGCTGGCTCTTGAGTGTCATGTCACGGCTCATAGTGTCAGAGCCATGGCAGCGTCAGTGGCCCACTTGAAGTCAGCCACTATTGAAGAGATTTGCAAGGCTGCGACGTGGTCATCTGTCCACACATTCACATCACATTACTGCCTCCAGCAGGATACCCGACGCGACAGTCGGTTCGGGCAGTCGGTGCTGCAGAATCTGTTTGGGGTGTAAATCCAACTCCACCCTCCAGGACCCGAATTTATTCTGGTCAGGCTGCACTCTCAGTTAGTTGTTCTTCGTAGGTCAATTTCTGTTGTACCCTCGCCGTTGCGAGGTTCCATTGACCTGGGTTCTTGTTTTGAGTGAGCCTGAAAGCTAGGGATACCCCAGTCGTGAGAACAAGCAGCCTGCTTGTCCTCGGAGAAAGTGAATGATACATACCTGTAGCAGGTGTTCTCCGAGGACAGCAGGCTGATTGTTCTCACCTACCCTCCCTCCTCCCCTTTGGAGTTGTGTTTCATATTTTATTGCTTGTCATTCAACTGGCGGGAGCGGTCGCGCACGGGCGGGAAGATGGCCGCGCATGCGCGGTGGGCGTGCCCTGCGTGCCGACCGTCCCGCGAAGCCTTTTCCGGTTGGTGGGGGCTGCCGCGGACGTCACCCAGTCGTGAGAACAATCAGCCTGCTGTCCTCGGAGAACACCTGCTACAGGTATGTATCATTCACTTTCTGTTACCATTAGCATTTAATCATGCAATTAGTTTTTGGTCATTCAGTCAGTTTTCCTTCTATCTTTTATCTTTGGGTAAAATAATGATCACCCTAATCACTACCACACTGTAAATCTTCTTTCCTGGTCTCATTTTTTTTTCAAACTTAAAATTAAAAAAACAAAACAAAAAGTATCTCACAAGCAACCTACACTTGTTACAGAAAAACAGAGATATAAAATAGAAAAGAAACAGAGGAAACTTAATAAAGACAATTACAAATCTCTTTCTTAGACCCCAAACTAGAGGGGGGGGGGGGTTCCTGTAAAATAAAGTGGAGAAATTAATGTAGCATTCCAAGGTATAAGCTATAGCATGTTAAATCCTCAGGACACAATAGTATAATCCAACTAGTTGTTAATACCACTAGAGATTTTCTTTAGGTCCAGAAAAACTCTTTAAGTTGGGCTGGAACAAGGCTTACTTAATACCTAAGTAGTAAACTAAACACTTGCAATGGGTATGCTAACAAAAAGTAGTATCCAAACACTCTATATCAGTACGCTTTGCCAAAAATTCACAGGGAGAGAGATTTTGGGCTATTTGGTAAGTAATAAATCTTATTGAACGGAGGTATAGCATTTAGAAGAAACTTCAACAATGCTTGCACTGCCCAAGTATGCCCAGTTTGTGCATGAACTGAGCATGCTCGGGGAGTGCCGGCCATTGGTGGCTGGAGACCCTGCTGAGTTCCTCGCTGCTCAGGCAGCACATGGAGGAAGGGGGACACTTTGACAGTGTATTTTGGCTTCAGCATCCCCACCAGCAAAAATAAGATATCTGGGGGGGAGGAGGAGAGGAAATCCCCCCTCCCCCAATGAACAGCTGGCTGCAGCCCAACTTTAATCGCACGATTGATCACGATTAAAAATTTTAAACAAACTTCAGCCCTAGTGGTGGTTTTTCTTTTCTTTTTCTTTTTCTTTTTTTTAATATTAACCTTAAGGTTAAATCCAGTCACAAATATCAGCATCCATATCTACACCTACTCTGTGCACATTCAAATCATTTTGCTCAGTGCATATTTAACATTTATATGCTTCCTACCAAAATCTCTCTTCCCCCCCCCCTCCCCCAGCCAACCATACCTATCGTTGACACCTCATACTTTATCTTCCTAGACCAATCCATACAAATGGGTTTGTCTTCCTGCCAGTAGATGGTGGGGGTAGAGAATTCAACTTTGAATATTCCACCACCCCCTCATATTGCTGCTCAGAAGATCTAAGTTTCAAACATGAAGCCAACAAAGTTGGGCTATGTCTCATTGAGCAGCAAAGACATGAAATGAACTAAACATGATCATCATCTCTGTTGAAGACCACTTCCGCAGAAGGATAAGAAATTATATTGAAAACCTTGGTGCACGAGCTTCTCCACGTAAAAGAATTATTCAAAGAAAACATCAATGATTAAACTTAGAGGAGATTGCTGGCCTCAAGCAGAATGCGATAACACCTGCACAATGACTAGATGATATGGAAACCAAGTTAAAAGGACGTGATCAGATACAGGCCTTACAGTGTCTTACCAAATTGATAAAAACTCTAACGATTACAATCATTGTATCATCAGAGTCCGAGAAGGAGGTAAAACCATTCTAATTTTACCATATTTATTGAAAGCTACACAAGCTAGATGGAAACAGCTCTCAGCAATGTGAGAAGCTCTACAAAAACTCAACACCGATATGGTTTTATCTTTCTCAAATGTGAGTTACCGTACATAATTCCATATGTACCTTTGATGTGTATATGAAGCTTAGCAAAAACTTCAAACACTGAAGCTGTGTCATAAATTTAGTATTGGAGTCTGCAATATCCACCAAGCTGGTATTGCTCATTTATACTGATCTGCCTGTGTCACAGAATAAAGGATACTTTAGTCTCATTTACCTGCAATATTAAGCATTGCATGTCCAGGAAAGTTAATTCTGTAGACTTCCAACATGATTGAACTGGATTTATTGTCTAACATGGTTGATTTACTGAACCTGTTAGCACTTACTATCCAATTGCTCAAATTATTTTCAAGATTTCTGAGAAACACACCAAATTTTATGCTTTGACATCTCAAATGATCAAAGGTGTAAATTCTGTGACTGATGGATGCCTGTCAGGTTCAATAAGTGTGTGACCAGGTAAATGCGGATCAATTTGGATCATTAATGACTGACACACTGATGTGGCAATCATTGAACCTATGTTGTAATCAATACTGAAAATCATGGAGAAGCTTCAAGATGGCACTGAGTACGGTTGTGTGAGTGGCAGCTCCTCCGTATTTTTCAACATTTGTTACCTTTGTTGGCTTGTTTCCAGTATAGGGAAACGGAAAGTAGCATTACGAGTTTCCTTGGGCAAACCACAGGTTGGGGGCTAATGAATTGGAAGCAAAGCAATTAAGGAGCCTGCGACCACCGCTCTCTTAACAAACCCAGAGAGGACTACACACACATGGCTCAGGCAGTGCCAGTCAAGTGTGTGTGTCGATGGGACCCCGCACAGCCCAAGGACGCCGCTTGCGTTGAGATAAGGGACATGACAGGAATCTAGGCACAAGCATTTGCACCAGGCATATGACTGGCACAAGTTCTTGCACCTAACGGCATACTCATGTATATACCCAGTTATGCTAGTATTCTGTAAAGGAAAGTAGGCACCTACCCTCCATTATAGAATAGGCTCCACTTAGGCAACACTTTATAGAATTGTCCTCCACGTGGGAAAGCAGAGCTTGGTAGACACACATGGATTGAATATGAAATTTATATGATGATGCAACTTCTGTTCACTTGTTTTTTAAATCTAATCTTTTGTGCATTCTCATCATGCATGCCTGTATTTAGCAACTGAAGAGCCAGCCAAGAAACCAGCAGAGCCAGGTGTGCTATAATATATTGATTTATTACTTTTATGTAGAAAACATGCATTATTCATTTCATCTATACATTCTAATCTCTCTGTAGCATTTTTTCCTTCATCTTTGCATGTGCCTCACTGGTTTTTGGAAATCCAGCTCTGCCTTGAATTTGTTTCTACTCTTTTTTTTTTTTTTTTTCTCTGATTTTTCCCGTCCTCCTTTCTACAAGTCAAACAAGGAGCATTGTTTGTCCTGGCAAGTCATGCAATTGTTACCAAACTTATTACAGCAAATAAAAATACAGTGGCAGCATTTTTATCTTTCCATTTCTTCCTTTTTTACATCTTATGCCCTCACTCCCTTCCTACTCCTACCCTCCCCTAAAATCAGGTGTTCTGATGTATTGTCTTTGTTTTGCATCCTGAGCCAGGTTTGACCATGTGGTTATTACAATGTGTTTGTATCTGGCCCTTCTTAAATTCCTTCAGTTTAGGAAAAAATTGAACAGAATGTGGTTTTCTTCTTTCCTTGATTTACACCCAGGCAACCTCAACAGTAGCAGCAGCAACAGCCTCAATGAGTGGTGCAAGAGCAGCTTGGAAAGCTGCCGAATATTTAGTGCTTTTCTGCCCAAAGAAACAGTGTTCATGTGGAGGAGCATTTTCAAAAGAACATCCAAGTCCGAATTGGGACGTCCCACTCATAATGTCAAAAAAAAAAATAGTCTTATCTCGCAGCCATTTTCAAACAGGAAAAATGTTGGGATTTCCTTTTCGAAAATATGTGAGAGCATCCAAAATGAAACGTCCAAATTATGAACACAAAAAAAACTAGGGACAAGGATGTCTGGCAGCATTTTTACAAAAATGGCCACACAGAAGCCAACATACACCTTTTTAGCTAGACAGAATGTCTGCAGGTGGGGGGGGGGGGGGGGGGGGGGGGAACTGAGGTGGATCTGTTTTTGACATGCCCTAATGAGCAAGCATTTTGTTCCAGGAAGAACACAGCTGGCTTTCTTAGTATAGATGCCTTCTCTCTTCGCTGGGTTACAAGTGAACTATATGACTTTAAACCAATATCTTTTAGTAAACGAGATCTGAGAGAAACATTCAATGGTCTTCATGACCCCTCCCTTACTGAAGAAGAGATAGATCGTGCTTTTCCCTGATGGAGATAATCATCAGTCTTGTTAGACTGGGAACAAGAACATTTGGAACCAACGCAGTCTCTACCCCACCTTCTGATCTCTATCACACTTTGCTTCTGAGAGAATAGCAGGTTCTGTGTATCTGAAAAGATGTCTCAAGTCCTTTTGTGAGCTTGCAATGAGTCCACCTGGAGGAGGGAAAGGTGAGTAGTGGAGTGCCTCAGGGATCTGTGCTGGGGCCGATTCTGTTCAATATATTTGTGAGTGACATTGCCGAAGGGTTAGAAGGTAAAGTTTGCCTATTTGCAGATGATACTAAGATTTGCAACAGAGTGGACACCCGGGAGGGAGTGGAAAGCATGAAAAGGGATCTGAGGAAGCTAGAAGAATGGTCTAAGGTTTGGCAATTAAAATTCAATGCGAAGAAATGCAAAGTGATGCATTTAGGGAGTAGAAACCCACGAGAGACTTGTGTTAGGCGGTGAGAGTCTGATGGGTACTGAGCGGGAGAGGGATCTTGGGGTGATAGTATCCGAGGATCTGAAGGCAACGAAACAGTGTGACAAGGCGATGGCCGTAGCGAGAAGGTTGCTAGGCTGTATAGAGAGAGGTGTGATCAGCAGAAGAAAGGAAGTGTTGATGCCCCTGTACAAGTCATTGGTGAGGCCCCACCTGGAGTATTGTGTTCAGTTTTGGAGGCTGTACCTTGCGAAGGATGTTAAAAAAATGGAAGCGGTGCAAAGAAAAGCTACGAGAATGGTATGGGATTTGCGCTCCAAGACGTATGAACAAAGACTTGCTGACCTGAACATGTATACCCTGGAGGAAAGGAGGAACAGGGGTGATATGATAGACGTTCAAATACTTGAAAGGTATTAATCCGCAAAAAAATCTTTTCCGGAGATGGGAAGGCGGTAGAACGAGAGGACATGAAATGAGATTGAAGGGGGGCAGACTCAAAATAGATGCCAGGAAGTATTTTTTCACGGAGAGGGTGGTGGATGCTTGGAATGCCCTCCTGCGGGAGGTGGTGGAGATGAAAACGGTAACGGAATTCAAACATGCGTGGGATATGCATAAAGGAATCCTGTGCAGTAGGAATGGATCCTCAGAAGCTTAGCCGAAATTGGGTGGCGGAGCAGGTGGGGGAAGAGAGGTTGGTGGTTGGGAGGCGAGGATAGTGGAGGGCAGACTTATACGGTCCGTGCCAGAGCCGGTGATAGGAGGCGGGACTGGTGGTTGGGAGGTGGGAAATACTGCTGGGCAGACTTGTACGGTCTGTGCCCTGAAAAAGGCAGGTACAAATCCAAGGTAAGGTATACACATATGAGTTTATCTTGTTGGGCAGACTGGATGGACCATGCAGGTCTTTTTCTGCCGTCATCTACTATGTTACTATGTCATATACCTTCAAATGGAATACATTCTGCATTTGATATGAAAAGACCATGAATTGTACATACATGGTATTGCCACACTGGGACAGACCAAAGGTCCATCAAGCCCAGCATCCTGTTTCCAACACTGGCCAATCCAGGTCACAAATACCTGGCAAGATCCCAAAAAAGCTTTTGTGGTTTTTAGAAATAATTTACTTTTTTAAATAAAGGACTATGGCTATTTTTGGTATATGATTATAATGAAATATAAGGCGCTACCTAATCATACCAAATATTAGGTTTACATAGACAGCTGGATTGCGGTGGACATAACACTTGAGTATGTTTTGGGGTTTTTTATGTCCCCTTAGTACTTATTTTACAAAAACAAATTAGAAAGTGGATACACTTAGTGTGACACAATGGTGCATTTCCCTTTTGTCTAGCTGTCCCACAGATTCCTTTGCAGGCATCCTTTTTCTGATATACATGAAAAAGTGTTACTATGAGTTTTCGTCTCTGCGGCAAGTTTTTCTTCATTTTCTCTTTTAGCCTTCTCTATCAATGCATTGCATCTAGCTTGACAGTGCTTATGTTGCTTCTTATTTTCTTCATTTGGATCTTTTCTCCATTTTTTGAAGGATATTCTTTTAGCTCTAATAGCCTCATTCACCTCACCTTTTAACCTTGCTGGTTGTCGTTGCTCTTTTTTCCTCCTTTAATACGTTCAATACATCTAGTCTGAGCTTCCATGATGGTATTTTTAAACAACCACTATGCCTGATTTAAAGTCCTAACTTTTGCGGCCGACCCTTTCAGCTTCTTTTTAACCATTTTCCTCTTTTTGTCATAGTTGCCCTTTTGAAAATTAAAAGCTGCTACAGTAGATTTCCTTAGTGACTTCACTCCAGGTATCAGCTCAAATTTGATCGTGTTATGTTGAAGGATAAAGCTTATATGTGTTAGGATCCATTCAAACGATGATGGTACGTTGAGGAGGGCCTTGAATAGACTAAAAAGTCTGCAGGACACACAACACATTTTGGAATCCATATGGATAGAAATTCCATATGTAAAGGGGAAAAGGATAGTGATAGGAGTATACTACTGTCCACCTGGCCATGCAGGGGCGTAGCCCGGCAGGAGGGGGGTCCAGAGCCCGAGGTGAGGGGGCACATTTTAGCCCCCCACCCCCGCCATTGCCGACCCCACCGTCACCACCACCACCAACTTTGCGCCCCCCCCCTCGACGACGACCCTCTCGACGCCCCCCTCCCGCCGCCAACCCGCCGCCGCCTACCTTTGCTGGCAGGGGACCCCAACCCCCGCCAGCCGAGGTCCTCTTCCCGCAAATGGCTTCCTTCTGTTTCTGATGTCAACATGCAGGACGTCAGAAACAGAAGGAAGCCCTTTGCGGGAAGAAGAGGACCTCGGCTGGCGGGGGTTGAGAGGGTCGTCGGCAGGGGGGTCCAGGGCCAAACCTACGGGGGCCCAGGCCCCCCTGGCCCCACATAGCTACGCCACTGTGGCCATGATGAACAGATAGATGCAGAAATATCAGAAAGTAGTGATGATAATAAACTGGGGAACACATTAATAATTCGTGATTTCAATTACCCCAATATTGACTGTGTAAATGTAAAATCAGGACATGCTAAGGGAGAAAATTCCATGATGAAGCAGCTGGTTCTAGAACTAACAAGAGGGGGGGGGGGAATTCTAGAGCTAGACCTAAGTGAAGCACATGATCTGGTGCATGAAGTAATGGTGCTGGGGCCACTTGATAACGGTCATCATATGATGTCTTATGGTATTTTCTTTTGACATCAGGCAGTGTGGTTAGAAATGTAATTGACATCTATTTAACACAAGAAGCATGTTGGTTACCAGATGTAAATTAGCTAAAGTGCCCCAACTGCTCAGCCAGAGCTTAGTGTCCAAGCTTTAGTCTGTGAGGAGTCTTTGACGGAGATATATATATATTTTTTTTTTATTTTTGTTACATTTGTACCCCGCGCTTTCCCACTCATGGCAGGCTCAATGCGGCGGGCAATGGAGGGTTAAGTGATGATGATGTGGGTTTTGTGCTGCCAGTTTTCTCTGCTGTGCCAGAAACCGGATTTTAAGAGTCTGTTCTTGTAACCAAAATAATTTATTCAGCCGAGCTTTAATTTTTGGGCCTTGTTTCACTTTAAACTTTATGATAATATTTGCATAATAAATAATTGTTTTAATTATTTTTAGACCTGGCAGTTATCCAAGATGGTTACTTGTACCCTCCTCCATTACCCAGGATGCCCTCCCCACAAAATGTGCTTATGCAGATTCTCCCCCATCCACAGACTTCTCCACTATTGCATCCCTTCATTGGGCAGCATGTCCTGTCAGTTAAACAGTTCTCCAAAGACCAGGTAATTTCTTTTCTTTCAAGACTCCTGTTCATTATTTATTTATTTGTTCGTGTATCCCATATTATCCAAAAATTAATTTCAGTTCAATGTGGTTTACAATTAACGAACAGAATTACATTCTATATAGCTTACATTTAATAAGATTTCATTCACAAAGATACAACCTCAGTTTCTTGAACTTTTTCTTAATTAAAATATTTCTTTAAAAGGTATGTTTTTTTGTTTTTATGAAACAGTAGATAATTAATACCTCTTATTTCCTTGGGAATTAGGCTCCATCATTTGGACCCAAGATAGCTTAGATTTGCTGTGTGAACTGGCTTAAATTCCACATTCTTTCATTATGTTTCCATGAGGTTGTACTAATTTCACTCAATTACCACTTTTTTTTTTTTTACTTAATCCAGTGGTTTCCAGACCTGATCCTGGGGGCACCCCAGTCAGTCAGGTTTTCAGAATACCCACATGAATATTCATGAGAGAGATTTGCATGCACTGCCTCCACTACACGCAGATCTCTCTCATGAATATTCATTGTGGGTATCCTGAAAAACCTTACTGGCTGGGATGCCTCCAAGACCAGGTTTGGTAACCACTGACTTAAGCTTTATTGGATTTAATATTTATTCCAGTCATGCAAATTGACTATAAAATTCACATTCTGTTTGGTCTGAGGGGGATAAGTAATGTGCAACTTCATGTTAAAATGCCTTGTGGATTAATAAAGTATTTTAAATTTAATCCATGACTCTTTTTGTGGCTATCCTGAAGACCCATTGGCTATGGGCTCACAGGACAATTTTAGGAGGCCTTAGCTTAATCTCTCTCCTCAAGTTTATGCTGGTCTATATTGAAGTTGAAAATCACTTGCACCTTCCATTATATTTAACTCTGCCACTTTCAAGCTTCATGTCAGAATGCAATAATTAATGTCTCTAATGCCTCATCTCTGATAGATTCCAAACATTGCTACAACTTACATTTTTTTATGCTATGTAGACTTTCTTATGGTTTCATTGTGTTAAAATATCATTTATGTATCTGGCTACCCATCATTAATGCTATTTCACTCTTATATACCACCTTATTCTCTTAATAAGAGACCCAAAGTAGTTTACATCATAGAAAACAATGAAAATACATGCATGCAACATAACATAGCACATACAATGGTAAATACAATATCCTTAATACAGACACAGCAAAGAGCTAATAGAGGGCCTGATTATCCCCTGTGATTATCCCATTGCCACGAAATGCCTAACCACCTGCCTGGAGCTAATCCTGTAACCACTTAGAGAGTTATCAAGTAAATGGAAACTTATTCTGCATCCCTAATTGATCAATGGTGAATGAGATGAAATTCTTTTAAAATGAACATCTACATATCAAGTCTTCAATATGCGTCCTTACTTCAGTTAAGCTGATTGTTTAGTGTTGACTTCGGAGCACTGTACCTGTAGACATACAGTCTGGAAATGAAGGAGGATGATCCAGGTTATGGACAGTATGAATTTTATTTGTTTTTACACCTTATGCTATCTATTGAAATTATATTGTGTTGCATTGTAATATAGCATACCATGCCTTATTTTGTAGTATTGTTTGAATAATTTTATTGCTATAATTGTCTGTTGCTTATGTTTGACTTACTCTTGTTGTACACCGCCTTGAATAAATTCCTTCAAAAAAGCAATAAATAAATCCAAATAAATAAACACTTGTTTTCCTATTCCAGATGTCTCACCTGTTTAATGTGGCTCATAACCTGCGAATGATGGTACAGAAAGAGAGAGCCCTGGACATTCTCAAGGTGAGAGGGTTGGTTAATTCTATATATTGTACTCTGAAAATGTCGTGGTCATCTTTAATTTTAGTTGCTTCTTTCTCCATCTGTAATATGAATCTAAAGAAATTGTCTCGCGTGATAACTTTCTTTCCTTTAGTCCTATCAGACCAGTCCAGAATGTTTGGGTTATCTCGATCAGCAGATGGAGACAGAGAAACGAAATAGTTTTGTGTGATGCCTGTTAAGGGTACCATGCAGCCTGAGAATGACCAAGCAGTAGTGCTCATGTTCACACTTGCAGTCAAATGTTGTATCCATTATTTTACTAACAAGGCACTGTGATGCTGTATTGACACACAATTCTCCAACTGTTGTATTCATCCATTACCTTTACCAACAAATCACTGTTGTACTCTACTGACCCACAGTTCTCAAATTGAGTTAGGAGCTGCCTCACAATATGGTGAGATAAATTAGAGGAATTGTAAAATAGAAGCACTTCGAACAGAGAACTAAGAAAACAGGAAAACAATTTAGAATAGAAGCATGTTCATTAATATTCAGTTAGGCAGGTCTTCTGAACTGGTCTGGTAGGACTAAAGAAAAGAAAATTATTAAGAAAGACACCATTTCTCTTTCCTTACCATGCATACCAGATCAGTCCAGAACTGGTGGGGTGTAGCAAAGCAGTTCCCAAATAGGGTGAAACTTCAAAGCCCTGGCCGAACAAAGACCGTACCAAAGGATAGGAAAGTTGGAGGCAAATGCAAAGTGCAATGTAAAGCTCAGACTAGAGCTAAAAACGGAAACTGTCTTTGCAACACGCCTCTTAAGACCAATAGATTGGTAGAAGAGAAGACAAATATTAGATGAATAAAAACTTCTGATTACACACATACAAAGAAATACTCTTTCCCATTGCTGTTGAAGTTGTATGAGGTACTTGATTTTCCTGGAGTAAGATTGGACTTCAGGCCACTGGCCAAAGGCAAACTTACAGAACACCAAATAATTCCCATCCCTGATTCCAGAATAATCCTGAAATGCAGAAGATACAGAATTTAATAAACCAAAGACTGAAGAAACAGGAAAATATTCCTACCTTAGAAGGAACTCTCCCATTAAACATGCCTTAACAAAAATGTGTGGTGGCCTGGTCTCTGTATATTGTCCCCAACAGGTGGATAATTTATCTGCTTACTTTAGGTCAACTATTCAGCAACCCCACTATTTTTTTGTGTGTATGTCAAAAGTGGCAGGGATTAGCCCAGAACCCCATGGCGCAAAGACTGCAGACTTGGGGGTGAGCTACAGCTTCTTCACTGAGATGGACCTCCAGGAGGAAACAGACTACAACTGAACAATTCCAGCAGAGACCCTGGCAAGTAGGGGCAGAACCTATTGCATGTAGCCTGAACTTATATTTGCCAATATCATGGGAGGTTGAAGAAAGCAGTAAAGTATCCTGTGCTCCCTCAGGACCCAAGAAGAAATTTTGAAGCATGAGGAATGCATTACTGCACTTCCCCAATAATGAAGATGATCGCTTAGTGGTAAAACTGTGGAAGATTAATTGAAAAGTGAAATAGAAAAAAATTAGCTTGTGAGCATGCAGAGAATGGCCCAGATGATACAATGGTCTGCCTCTCCAAATACTACTTACTGAATGTCTGGAAAACAGGAAGGTAACATGCAACCATTTGTTTGTCTGTTGGTGCCTACAACTAAGTATGGAAATAGAGATCCAAGCCATCCCAAAATCCTTTCCCTTCATTGATTCCGCGTAAATAGTAATATTTACTGCGGTGACATAAGCAGTTCTTGTCACTGCTGGTTCTGCATGTGTAGCCTGTTCCTTTCCTTAAAACTGCAGTCCCATATGAGTAAAATACAAGGAAAGAGAGAGACGAGTTCAGTCTTCTGAGTATACCCCAGATCGAAGCCAGACCAGTCCCATTCTTTATTTTCATTGTGGAACTCTGGTCCTCTTTTTTTTTTTTTTAATTTACTGACAGGTTGGTACAGAAATCCAGTCTAGGATGAAAGGGTGGAACTGCCTTGTTGTCATCCCCAAACTACCATGATGACCTTTGCAGACTGATGGTCCCCAACCTGACCTGAAGTCGGAAAATAATAGACTCCAGTACTTCCTCATAAAATTGCTTTTGAAGTCTGCGGGCCCCCTAGCCTCCAGCATTACCTCAGGAGTGCAGTCCTAGGCGGAACTGAGAGCAGTGCCTTTCCTGCATGATTCCTCTCAGCAACAATAGGATGGTGAGAAGGGAGGGCAAGATGTCTGCTGTTTATGCAGCTTAAGAAAAGAGGCCATTATAGGAACAGTGTACCTAATATTTTCTCTCTTAATGGAAAGGGAAACCGAATCAAAACAAAATCTGTTTGCAGATAAGTAGCTAGAAAAGCACCAAAGAAGGCACATTTCACCCACAGCTGTTTCAGAACAGTCTGAAAATAACAAACACGAGTGAGGAATTGTAAACCAGATCTCAGCTGCACTCTTTTCAGAGTAAGACTACGTTACTTGTGCAAAATATTGTGTGGTCCACATTTATACTGGTGGAATGGAAGGTGACAGAGGGTAGTGGTAAATGGAGCTCATTCTGAGGAAAAGGATGTTACCAGTGGTGTGCCACAAGGTTCAGTTCTTGAGCCAGATCTTTTTAACATTTTTGCAAGCGATATTGCTGAAGGACAGTCTGGTAAGGTTTGCCTCTTTGCGGATGACACCAAAATCTGCGATAACATGAGGAAGGAGTTAGCGAAGCTAGAGGAATGGTCTGGAATTTGGAAGCTTAGATTTAATGCTAAAAAATGCAGGTCATGCATTTGGGCTGCAAAAACTCGAGGGAACAGTACAGTTTAGGGGTGAAGAACTTTTGTGTACAAAAGAGGAGCGGGACTTAGGTGTGATCGTATGTGGTGATCTTAAGGTAGCCAAACAAGTAGAAAAGGTACATAAGTAATGCCACACTGGGAAAAGACCAAGGGTCCATCGAGCCCAGTAACCTATCCACGACAGCGGCCAATCCAGGCCAAGGGCACCTGGCAAGCTTCCCAAACGTACAAACATTCTATACATGTTATTCCTGGAATTGTGGATTTTTCCACAAGTCCATTTAGTAGCGGCTTATGGACTTGTTCTTTAGGAAACCGTCTAACCCCTTTTTAAACTTTGCCAGGCTAACTGCCTTCACCACGTTCTCCGGCAACGAATTCCAGAGTTTAATTACGCGTTGGGTGAAGAAAACTTTTCTCCGATTTGTTTTAAATTTACTACACTGTAGTTTCATTGCATGCCCCCTAGTCCTAGTATTTTTGGAAAGCGTGAACAGACGCTTCACAACCACCTGTTCCACTCCACTCATTAATTTATATACCTCTATCATGTCTCCCCTCAGCCGTCTCTTCTCCAAGCTGAAAAGCCCTAGCCTCCTTAGTCTTTCTTCATAGGGAAGTCGTCCCATCCCTGCTATCGTTTTCGTCGCCCTTCGCTGCACCTTTTCCAATTCCACTATATCTTTCTTGAAATGCAGCGACCAGAATTAAACACAATACTCAAGGTGCGGTCGCACCATGGAGCGATACAACGGCATTATAACATCCTCGCACCTGTTTTCCATACCTTTCCTAATAATACCCAACATTCTATTCGCTTCCCGAGCCGCAGCAGCACACTGAGCAGAAGGTTTCAGTGTATTATCGACGACGACACCCAGATCCCTTTCTTGGTCCGTAACTCCTAACATGGAACCTTGCATGATGTAGCTATAATTCGGGTTCTTTTTTCCCACATGCATCACTTTGCACTTGCTCACATTAAACGTCATCTGCCATCTAGCCGCCTAGTCTCGGAAGGTCCTTCTGTAATTTTTCACAATCCTGTCACGAGTTAACGACTTTGAATAACTTTGTGTCATCAGCAAATTTAATTACCTTGCTAGTTACTCCCATGACGGTGAAAGCTTGGGTGCATAGAGAGAGGAATGGCCAGTAGGAAAAAGGAGGTGATGGTGTCCCTGTATAAGATTCTGGTAAGACCTCATTTAGAATACTGTGTACAGTTCTGGAGACCGCATCAAAAAGATATAAACAAGATGGAGTCTGTCCAGAGGGCAAATACTAAAATGGTCAGTGGTCTTTGTGTATGGGGACAGACTTAAAGATCTCAATATGTACAGTGGTGGAAATAAGTATTTGATCCCTTGCTGATTTTGTAAGTTTGCCCACTGACAAAGACATGAGCAGCCCATAATTGAAGGGTAGGTTATTGGTAACAGTGAGAGATAGCACATCACAAATTAAATCCGGAAAATCACATTGTGGAAAGTATATGAATTTATTTGCATTCTGCAGAGGGAAATAAGTATTTAATCCCTCTGGCAAACAAGACCTAATACTTGGTGGCAAAACCCTTGTTGGCAAGCACAGCGGTCAGACGTCTTCTGTAGTTGATGATGAGGTTTGCACACATGTCAGGAGGAATTTTGGTCCACTCCTCTTTGCAGATCATCTCTAAATCATTAAGAGTTCTGGGCTGTCGCTTGGCAACTCGCAGCTTCAGCTCCCTCCATAAGTTTTCAATGGGATTAAGGTCTGGTGACTGGCTAGGCCACTCCATGACCCTAATGTGCTTCTTCCTGAGCCACTCCTTTGTTGCCTTGGCTGTATGTTTTGGGTCATTGTCGTGTTGGAAGACCCAGCCACGACCCATTTTTAAGGCCCTGGCGGAGGGAAGGAGGTTGTCACTCAGAATTGTACGGTACATGGCCCCATCCATTCTCCCATTGATGCGGTGAAGTAGTCCTGTGCCCTTAGCAGAGAAACACCCCCAAAACATAACATTTCCACCTCCATGCTTGACAGTGGGGACGGTGTTCTTTGGGTCATAGGCAGCATTTCTCTTCCTCCAAACACGGCGAGTTGAGTTCATGCCAAAGAGCTCAATTTTTGTCTCATCTGACCACAGCACCTTCTCCCAATCACTCTCGGCATCATCCAGGTGTTCACTGGCAAACTTCAGACGGGCCGTCACATGTGCCTTCCGGAGCAGGGGGACCTTGCGGGCACTGCAGGATTGCAATCCGTTATGTCGTAATGTGTTACCAATGGTTTTCGTGGTGACAGTGGTCCCAGCTGCCTTGAGATCATTGACAAGTTCCCCCCTTGTAGTTGTAGGCTGATTTCTAACCTTCCTCATGATCAAGGATACCCCACGAGGTGAGATTTTGCGTGGAGCCCCAGATCTTTGTCGATTGACAGTCATTTTGTACTTCTTCCATTTTCTTACTATGGCACCAACAGTTGTCTCCTTCTCGCCCAGCGTCTTACTGATGGTTTTGTAGCCCATTCCAGCCTTGTGCAGGTGTATGATCTTGTCCCTGACATCCTTAGACAGCTCCTTGCTCTTGGCCATTTTGTAGAGGTTAGAGTCTGACTGATTCACTGAGTCTGTGGACAGGTGTCTTTCATACAGGTGACCATTGCCGACAGCTGTCTGTCATGCAGGTAACGAGTTGATTTGGAGCATCTACCTGGTCTGTAGGGGCCAGATCTCTTGCTGGTTGGTGGGGGATCAAATACTTATTTCCCTCTGCAGAATGCAAATAAATTCATATACTTTCCACAATGTGATTTTCCGGATTTAATTTGTGATGTGCTATCTCTCACTGTTACCAATAACCTACCCTTCAATTATGGGCTGCTCATGTCTTTGTCAGTGGGCAAACTTACAAAATCAGCAAGGGATCAAATACTTATTTCCCCCACTGTATACTTTCGAAGAAAGGCAGGAGAGGAGAGAGATGTTAGAAACATTTAGATACCTATGCAACATAAATGCACAGGAAGCAAGTCTTGCTCTGGAACGAGGGGGCATAGGGTGAAGGTGAAAGTGGGTACATTCAGAAGTAACCTGAGAAAATACTTCTTCATGGAATGTCCTCATGGTGGAAGTGATGGAGACAAAAACAGTATCTGAATTCAAGAGAGCTTGGGAAAAGTACACAGGATCTCTAAGGGAGTGATAGGGAGAGTAAATAGCATGGATAGGCCATATGGTCTTTATCTGCCTACATTATTTTGTGTTTCTATATAATATTCTCAGCCCTGCATTAAGCAGCAGCTACCCCAACAGCTCTGCACCTGAAATCTGCATACTAGTGCTTCTAGGCAGCAGAAGTCCAAAGCCAAAGCATGAAATGTAAGATATTTCTCGTGTTGCCATGGTTTATCAGATATCCTCAGCCACAGCAACTCTACCAGCAAATGTCGTGGTATCTCCGTGCTTAAATATGCTGTGCTTCAGGTTCTGTTCCATGCAGTGCTGCCCAAGCTAAAGTCAACGTTCTTGACTTTTGTGAGCATTCCATCTAACTTCCTCCTGAAGCTTTAAAGGCACCTCAACCCCAAAAGGCCCTCACCAAGGGAATGGAGAAGAGGGAAGGGACTTCTCCAAGTATCTCCAAATTTTCTATTATTATTTTATTTTTTGTAAGACATACCAAGACTAGTGACTAGTTTGAATCTGTGACCCTCAGGTTTAGAAGCAGCCACTTTCTAGGTATCGTTTTTTGTCTTTCTCAAAGTGCAAGTAAGGAAGACAAGGCTGCAAATTAAAAAAAAAAAAATCTTCTTCGTATGGTATCCCCCTGTGTAAACTTCACCATGCGAAAGACAGAAGAAAAAACACAAGCCTGAAAGAGGAACTTGGAGAAAAATCTTGAGGACTTCAGAACCTGCAGCCAAAACTCAAACTAAGGCACAGAGGTTGCTTAGAGGTGAGATGGCCATTCTTCCCACACAACTGGCAAACCGCTAGTGAAACATAGGCAGTTGTACCAAGAAAAACACTTGTATGAAAGTCAGTACCCAGCCACACTAGCAATTGGCACACACTTAAAGACCACCAGAAATATAAGATGTACCTTTTGTGACTCAGCCTACCGGGAGAATCCTTTAAAAAAAAAAAAAAACCCAGAAGCCAGTAATCTCTGTGCCAATATTCAGGCCAGCAAAAAACAAGCCCCCACCCTCCCCACCAAGGACTAGATAACACAAATCCGCTGCTAAGTCAAGTGCTGCTGTAAGGGGAAAAAAATCCCTGCCAGCACAGGTCTGCTGTTTCTTTATAAAAGCATAAGCAGCCCAGGCTTTGGCCAAGTGACTGATTGCCATACTGCACTGCAGCATCAATTTGAATCTTGGCATCTGAGCTCCCTTGGTGGACTAGCCACAGCAAAGAGATTTTTCCCAAACACAGTGTGGAAGCAGTTTCTCACCTGGTGCAGGATTATTGCAGAAAGAAATTCAGCCATGAGAGGTGGAAGGGAGGGAACTCAACTCATCTTAGTTATCCCTTCAGCTCTCTTTATAAAGTGTTGTTTATCCAAATACATACATTTTAGAGCCGAAAACTAAATTAAAGTCACTCCCTGTTCTACTGGTATAAGCCTCCAGCTGATCCAGGAGCATCATTAACAAAACCCAATTCAACTACCACTACTGTTTAGCATTTCTATAGCGCTACAAGGCATACGCAGCGCTGCAACTCTTCTTTGTCTTACCCCTTTTTTTTTTTAATTGGTGTATTATCCTCAAATGAAGAATTCTTCTGCTATACTGACACAACAGTACTCCAACTGGGTCAAGAGCTTCTTAAAACAGTCCAGAAGCTGCATGGTCTATCTGTCCCATCTGCTGGAGACAGAAATATTGAGCATTCTAAGGCTGCATAATGCCCTTAAGGAGCAAATCACACAGATCACTTTATTTCTCTGTCTCCATCCATTGGCCAATGGATATAAAATAAACTGCAGGTTCTGAACTGGTCTGTTATGGATGTTAAGGAATGTATTCTTGCTATTAGTGGTTTGTTAGGACTAGATGCCTCACTGGATATGATATTGTTGTAATGCACATGAATTGTGTGTGAACTGTGAGGTTTTTTTTTTTTTTTTTTTTTAAGCTGAACCAGGCACTCAGTTTTTTGGATTTGACAGAGACTTCATTTTCCCATATAGCAAGATAAAATAATGACATCCATGCTTCATTATATTTATATGCTCCTCTCTCTGTCTCATGTGAACAGGGCAAGGTAATGGCCTCCATGTTTTATGAAGTCAGCACCAGAACCAGCAGCTCTTTCTCTGCAGCTATGTATCGCCTTGGGGGCTCAGTCATCAGCTTCTCCGAGTCTACTTCATCTACCCAGAAGGGAGAGTCTTTGGCGGATTCTGTGCAGACCATGAGTTGTTATGCTGATGTGGTAGTACTCCGCCATCCCAACCCTGGTGCCGTGGAGGTACAGAGGCATGAATACATCATTTCTGAAATGAGAGGGTGGCTACAGTTCATTTTGGCTTCCCTGATACATGTTCAGTAATAGTTATATTGGTCACTATGTGCAATCTGAGGTTATACAGTGATGTGAAAACGTTTTTCCCCTTTCTATTAGCATATATAGGGGTCCTTTCACTAAGCTTTGGTAAGCACTAACATGTGCTTACGGAGGCAAAAAAGGACTTGCCATGGGACTCGCTGAGGTGCTTCGTGGTAATTTTTGGATGTGTGCGTGCTACCCACTTACTAAAAAATAATTTTTTAATGCTAGAGGTAGAGTGGGCGTGTCCTGCACTAATCGGTTAGCACAGCTCAGGGGCGTATCTGCGTGGGGCCACAGGGGCCTGGGCCCCCGCAGATTTCGCCCTGGCCCCCCTCCCCGCCGTCAGCCCTCCCCCACTGCTTAGTTTTGCTGGCGGGGGGCCCCAACCCCCGCCAGCCGAGGTCCGACCCAAAGTCTTCATATTTCATCTTCCTCCGACTCCTCCGTGGCCATGCTGTAAGTAACGCTGCTGATTCGTTAAATCCAGTTCGGAGTCTGACGTTGCAGCACGTTGTACGCGCATACAACGTGCTGCGACGTCAGACTCCGAACTGGATTCAACGAACCAGCAGCGTTACTTACAGCATGGCCACGGAGGAGTCTGAAGAAGACGAAATATGAAGACTGCGGGTCGGACCTTGGCTGGCGGGGGTTGGGGCCCCCCGCCAGCAAAGGTAAGCAGCAGGGGGAGGGTTGACGGCGGGGGGGGGCAAAAATGTGCCCCCCCTCTCTGGCTCTGGCCTCCCCTACCGCCGGATTCCAGATACGCCCCTGGCACAGCTACATTGCAGCGTGCTGATTAGCACATGCTTAGCACGTGAGCCCTTACTGCTTAATGGGTGACATTAGGCGCTCACGCAGTAATGGGAAAATTAGCATATTGACATTAATAGTGACAATAGAAAAATGAGCCACTTTACCCCTGCAGTAAAAATGGATTTAGCGCACGGGGATGACCCTATAAGGATGTACTAAGGCCACTTTTTACCCCCCGTTTGGTAAAACAGCCCTGCTGTGTGTCACACTGAATGGTTTCTGATCTCTGAACAGAGTGTAATATTTAGTCAAAAGGGAACCTGAGTAAAAAAGCAGCACAATTTTTTTTAAATTACAGCTTCATTTATTTAAGGAACAAAGTTATCCGTCCATATCACCCATGTGAAAAAGTAACTGTCCCCTAAACTTAATACCTGGTTGCACCATCTTTAGCAACAATTACTGCAACCAAATGCTTGTTATCATTTGATATCAGTCTTTCATGTCACTGTTGAGGAATCGTAACCCACTCTTCTTTGCAGAACTGCTTTAGTTCAGACACATTTGTAGGTTTTCATATATAAACTGCTCATTTCAGATCCTGCCACAGCATAGATTCTGCTAGAAACCTAAAAAATAAGATAGGAGAATTAGAATATATAGCACTAATGAAAAGAGAGATGATATAGACATCACTGAGATCTGATAGAAGGAATATAACCAATGAGACATTCACAGCAGGGTACAAATTATATTGCTGTGATATGGTAGATCAGATTGGTGGAGCTTTGAATCAAATTCTGCAGGATACAAAATATGCCTTGGAGTCTTTATGGATAGAAATTCCATGTGTAAAGGGTAAAAGGATAATGATAGGAATATACTACTTTCTGTCTGACCAGAACGAACAGACAAATGTTGAAATGTTAGCAGAAATTAGTAAAGCTAACAAACAAGGGGGTCTTTTACAAAGCATCGGTAAGCCCAGCGCAGGCTTACCGAACACTAAATCGGGAGTACTGCAGGCCCGACGCGGCTGCCGGCGGTAGTTCTGCCCCAAGCACGCGCCATTTTCAGGGGGAAAAAGAAAACCTTTGGAAATGGCTTGCGCAGCAGTAACCCGGTGGTAATTGGGCATTGCCACACGCTGCCTGGTTACCTCTGGGTTACCGAGGGAGCCCTTATTGCCACCTCAGTGGCGGTAAGGGCTCCCTGCCGCATGGCCATGTGGTAGGAGTTCTCTCTAGATTGTAAGCTCTTTGAACAGGGACTGTCTTTTTGTGTATGGTGTACAGCGCTGCGTATGCCTTGTAGCGCTATAGAAATGATAAGTAGTAGTAGTAGTAGTGGCCAAGTTTATCTGGGGGCTTTTTACCTGCTGTGGTAAAAAGGGCCCTAGCACGTGGGGAAAACGGCCCCTGTTGCTATCGCAGGCCCTTTTTCCTGCAGCTTGGTAAAAGGACCCCTAGGTAACACATTAATATGTGATTTTGATTACCCCAATATTGACTGGATAAGTGTAACATCAGGGCATGCTAGGGAGGTCAAGGACTGTTTTATGGAGGAGCTGATTCAGGAACCAACAAGAGGGGGAGCAGTTCTAGATCTAGTCCTTAGTGAACTGCATGATCTGTTACAAGAAATAACAGTACTGGGGCCACTTGACAATAATGATCATAAAATGATTAAATTTGATTTAATAACTGCAAGAAGTGCACACAGGAAATCCAATATGTTAGCATTTAATTTTCAAAAACGAGACTAAGATAAAATGAAGAAAATAGTTTTCAAAAATACTTGTGGAGCAGATAAAACAATCAAAAATGCCACCCTGGAAGCCCCAACCAGGTAAGGTTACATGATCAATATTCTCAATGGAGAAGGATAAATAGTGGAGTTTCCCAGGGATGTGTGTTGGGATTGCTGCTTTTAACATTTATAAATGATCTGGAAACAAGAATAATGAGTGAGGTGATGAATAACTTTGTGGTGTTAGCAAATTTGAAGTTGTTAAATCACAAGAGGATTGTGAAAAATTGCAAGAGGATCTTAGATGACATTAAATGTGAGCAGGTGCAGTGTGATGCATGTAGGAAAGAGTAACAAAACTGAGAATATTATAATGCCTTTGTATTGCTCCATGGTGTGACCACACCTCAAATATTGTGTTAAATTCTGGTCTCTACATCTCAAAAAAACATATAGCGGAATAGAAAAGGCACTGAGAAGGGCGACAAAGATAATAAAGGGATGGGACAACCTTCCTCTGAGGAAAGGCTAAAGAGGCTAGGGCTCGTCAGCTTGGAGAAGAGACAGTTGAGGAAAGATATGATAGAGGTCTATAAAATATGGAGTGGAATGAAATGGGTAAATGTGAATTGCTTGTTTGGTTTTTCCAAAAATACAAGAACTACGGGGTATGCAAAGAAGCTACTAATGCCAATTAGTAGAAAAGAATGTGCTATACTTTCATGGTACGTACTTTGCTTGTGGGCATGCGTATGGGCGGAGTGCATGTGTATGCATGTAAATTAAAGAATTATATGATTTACATGCATCCATGCATATACAGTATCTAGGTGTAGATTATTTACACCAGCTGTAGTGCTGGTGTAAGTGGTTGCACCCAGATGTACGTGTTCTTTCCATTTGCACCTACTTTTCTTTAGAGAATAGGCCTAATAAGTGTGTTATGGAATTACCTTTGACATCTGTCTGTCTATATATGTTTGTAATTTTATTATCTGTGTATATGTGTATGTACATATATATGGGTGGATTTAAGTATAGCATCAAATCAGTAAAAATACAAGTTTTTTATTGGATTCCTCTTGTATGTGTGTGTTATATCTAGATGATCTTCATTCCCCATTGACAATAATCTGAAAATTCTAGGTATAATTATAGACAAACATTTGATATGCAAGTTTCCTCAGTAATCACAAAATCCTTCAGGTGTCTTTGAAAGCTAAAAATGATCAGACCCTATTTCTCATCAGAAACATTCAGACTATTGGTACAATCATTAACATTATCCCAATTCGATTATTGTAATGCCATATATGCTGGCTGTAAGGAGTACCTGTTGAAAAAACTCCAAACAGCTCAAAACACTGCAGCCAGGTTCATATATACAAAATCTCTTGTTTTGAAAGTGCCTCCCCTTTATAAATCAAACTACGCTGGCTCCCATCAAAGTGAGAATCACCTTCAAATTATGTACTTTTATCTTTCAAATTCTGGCACAGCTCCAGACTATATGGTACCATTAATAAACTTACCTCAAAGTCTAAATATGAGGGAAGAAACTATCTCAGACTACACCTCCCATATTGCAAAAAAGTGATCTACAAACTGTCCACTCTGCAGACTTCACTTACCTAGGAATCAAATGGTGAAACTCCTTACCACCCAAAATAAGAAATATACAGGAATATACTAGATTCCGCAAAATTCTCAGACCGTTCCTATTCAAACAAACCCTCACAAAAATAACCATATCTCAAACAACTAATTATTACCTGAATTGGTTATTACTTTATTTACCATTAACCTTCTCTTTGCTTCATGTACAATTTCTCATTCATAATAGATTTTCTAAATGTTAAACATTCATAGCTATCCCAGTACGTTTATGATACTGTATTGTAAAATTGGATTTTACAACAAATTACTTTCTTATGCATTATTCTTTGTTATGTATCCTATACTGTTGTATTTTAAGCCACATTGAACTCAAACTTGTTTCAGATAATGGTGATATAAATGTCACCAATAATAAATATGAGAGAGAGAATAAGAATGTTTGAATATACATCTATATAATCTTTAATAATTGTTCTTCAGCTTGCTGCAAAGCATTGTCGGAAGCCAGTCATAAATGCCGGTGATGGAGTTGGAGAACATCCCACCCAAGCTCTGCTGGACATCTTCACTATCCGGGAAGAGCTGGGAACAGTCAATGGGATGACGGTGAGGACATGATCATGGATTTTACTGTCTGATATTCCTTCCATCTTGCTTTCTCTGTCTGTGCCCACTGTAGATCCTCGGCATTGAATTTTTATGTAACACTAACAGAATGTATTCAGTAATTCAGTTTTCCTTAGCATCTTCACCAGACTAGTCCAGAACCTATGGGTTATATCCGTCAACCAGTAGATGGAGACAGAGAAACAAAATAGTTCTGTGAGATTTTCCCATCAAGGGTATAGTGCAGCCTTAGAATGCTCAGTATTCCTCTGTCTCCAATGGATGGTGATGGGTGGACTGTGTAGCTCCTGAACTGGTTCCTGAAACAGCTCCTAACTCGGCCAAATGCAGAAAGCTTACCGTGCTAACATTTGCCATTCACAGCTACCAAAACCCTATGCAAATGCATTAGTGCTAAAATCTGCATTCCGAGTAATGCACAGACAGTTCCATGCATGGAACAACAACCTTTAACGTGTAAACTTTTATGTCAGGGTCTGGACCTGTCACTATGGGCAGCAGTCTGCTTGCACTAAATAGTAGTGCAAAAAGACTGCACCCTTCATAAGGTAAAGGTAAGCGCTCAAGTGCACGGACCCCCCCCCCCCCCCCCCCCCGAGCTTTTAGGCATCCCTGGTGGTCCAGTGAACTGCACACACGGCCCTACCCCCGTGCCTTCTGACTCTTCGCAAAGAAATCAGTGGTGGACCCCCCCCCCCCCCCCAAAGCAGGAATCTCAAACCCCGAACCCCTCCACCCACCAAGCAAGAATCACCCCTAGTGACCCCCTTCTTCCCTCTCTCCGTATCTTTGAAAAGATGGAGGAAGGCGGGCAGAAGCAACACCACCTCCCTCGTATCTCTAGGTCCACCCTGAGCAAGATGGCAGAAAACACAGCCCTAACTGGTGTATCCTGAGATGCACTGGGTGGGGCTAAGCGCCATATAAGGAGTTTTCTTCCTTATATGGCATTTAGACCTGCCTGATGTATCCCAGAATGCACTAGGTGGATCCAGAGGGAGATGGTGTTGCTCCTGCCCTCCTGCCTCCATCATTTTCAAGGTATGGGAGGGGAAGAGAGGAGGGCGTCACTAGACCACCAGGGGCGATTCTTGCTGGGGGGGTTCGGGGTTTGCGATTCTTCTTTGAGTTGGTCCGGAGGGGGTTGGGGGTCCACTGGGACCACTAGGGATTATGTAGTGGAAGTGACGGTGGGGTCAGTAGACCACGAGGGAGTTTGTTACTCGGGGGGGGGGGGGGTCTGCTGGCCTCATTTGACAGCTTCCAGTCGCAAACAGCAATCGATGCACAAAAGGGGATCTTTGCAACACATTTTGCATATGATCCTCTTTGTGCATTGGTCACTGTTTGCAACCCGGTAATTTTTCCAGCGGGTCTATTGACCCCTCAGTTATAGAACTGGAAGTCAATTGAGCAGAGGGTACTTTGTTTTTAAAGCTTAGAGCTCCAAAAAAGAAAGAGACAAAACCTTGGCGCCGCAATGATACTTGGAGGAGTTCAAGTTCTTCATCCATCATCTCCCTCCCTTTGTTCACTGCTTTTTCTTCCTTCCCCAATAAGGGGTGTAAATGGGTGGCAAGCTGTTTTACTCAAACCAAGACATCAGGAAATTGTCTCTCCATTTGATACCAATTAAGCTCCAGCAGTAAGGGGTATGAGATGTGAGCTTTTTCTTGCAGGACATTTGCCACTGCTCATCTTACAACACATCTTGGTGTCCATATAACTCTCTTATCATGGCAGTCCTCCTCTAGTGCCTTTTGGAAGGCTATGTCAGGAGATCAAGCTAGCACCATAAAGGTATTTACTGATGCCTATGCAGTCCTACGGTTCACAGGAGTAAAGCATGGGAAAGCAGCTATATTTTGGTTTTAGCTTCTGTGACTGCTTAAGTCAGTTTCCTTATCAGGAGGGCCAGTCAACACTTTCAGCTGGGTCGCTTACAGAAGTAGCTCTTTTCATTTTTGTGAGGGATGCTTAGTATCCTCATGCAGTTCTTCAGACTTCCTGGAGCAAGGTTTCTCCTTCTGCCATTTGCAATGTAAAAAAAAGAAAAGAAAGAAACTCTCTTCTGTTTCCATGTTTGGAATAGAAAGTACAAAGGCAACAGTATGGTTTGTGGGTGTGGGATTCTCTTTCAGAAAGGTCAATTGTGGTCTCTTTCTGGAGGCTCCCTGATAGCATAAGAATAGTCATACTGGGTCAGACCAGTGATCCATCTAAACCAGTATCCTGTTTCCAACAGTGGCCAATCCAGGTCACAAGTGCCTGGCAACGTCCCATGCTACCAATCCCGGGTCAAGCAGTGGCTTCCCATTTCTATCTCAGTAGCTTTTTCTAAATACCTACCGGAACATCTGGAAGCTGAGCAGCTGTTTGTGAATAGAGGAGCTGTTTCTTTAATAGTCCGATTCCAGAGGAGGAAGCTTCCTTTTGCTTGGCCCTTCTCCCAGTGGCCTTAAGAGAAACAAAACCCTTTCCTTGCTAGAAGTCTAGTCTAAAGGGAGTCTGAAGCCTTCAATAACTTTTTTCTCATTTTTGGGGAGTCATATAATGCCTATTCTCCGAGGACAAGCAGGCTGCTTGTTCTCACTGATGGGTTGACGTCCTCGGCAGCCCCCTCCATCGGAAAGTTTACTAGCAAAGGCCTTTGCTAGTCCTCGCGCGCCCATGCGCACTGCGCATGCGCAGCCGTCTTCCCGCCCGAAACCGGCTCGAGCCGGCCAGTCTTCTTTCGTCCGCGCTCGGTACGGTCGTGTTACGCCGTTCGTGCCCCAGAGAGTCGACCTCGCGCGTCCTTTTCGACGTGTTTTTTCTTCTTTTTCGTTACAAAAGTTCGGGAAGCGCTCCGGAAGTGTTCCGGAAGACCCTTTCGGGTTTTCTGCCCTTCCCGTAATTTCTCAGCTTTTGCCCCGTAAGTTTTCTTTCGTTGTCGGGGTAGGCCTAGTTTGGCCTCGGTCGAGATTTTTTCTCCCCTTAAATTTTGGTGCTTCAATTTTCGCCATTTCGGCTTTTGATTTCGCCGGCGTGATTTTTCCGCCCATGACATCGAAGCCTTCCAGCGGCTTCAAGAAGTGCACCCAGTGCGCCCGGGTAATCTCGCTCACTGATAGGCACTCTGCGTGTCTTCAGTGTCTAGGGGCCCAGCACCGCCCTCAGAACTGCAGTCTGTGTTCCCTGTTACAAAGGCGGACTCAGGTAGCGAGATTAGCCCAGTGGAACGTGTTGTTCTCGGGCTCTTCGTCGACATCGGCACCGGAGGCATCGAGTGCATCGACGTCGTCAGCGTCCGGACCATCTTCCTTGGCCGCCGCTCCATCGACTGCATCGAGGCATCGGACCTCTGCATCGGCGCCGAGGCATCGGGCGACTGCATCGACGTCGGTGGTACCGAGACTTCGTCTGCTGATGTCGTCGGACGGAGGTGCATCGTCAGGAGTGCAGGTGAGGGCTGTCCATTCCCCTGCTGGTGGCGGTGAGCCTTCGGGTGGGTCTCCTCCTACCCTGAGGGCTCCTGCGGTACAGCCCCCCCGGGATCGACCCTCTTCGGTCTCGGCCCCGAGGAAGCGACGGATGGATTCTACGTCCTCCTCGTCGGTGCCGGGGAGCTCCGGTGACATGCTTCGGAAGAAGTCGAAGAAGCATCGACACCGGTCCCCTCCCCGTGTCGGCACCGAGAGCTCTGGGTCGCCGAGGGATTCGGCACCCAGCAGGCATCGGCACCGAGAGGACCGCTCACCCTCTGTTCAAGAGGTGTCGATGCGCTCCACTCTGGACAGCCCGGAACAGCCTCCTCGCCCGGAACAGGTTCTGACGTCGACGCCTGCATCGACCTCTCAGCCTTTTTCTGCAGCCACTCTGAACGAGAGCCTCCGGGCCGTTCTCCCAGAGATTCTGGGAGAGCTGTTGTGCCCTACCCCTCCGGTACCGGCGGTGCTTGCGCCTCCGGTACCGTCGAGCGTGGCGCCGGCTGGCCCATCGCCCAGGTTGAGGTCCCCGACGTCGGTACCGACCGCGGCCACCTCCCAGGAAGGCTCCCCGACTACGTCGGCGGAGGGAGCTTCGCCGATGCGGGCGAGGGAGTCTACCTCTCGACGCCCCCACCGTGGACGGGGTTCCACCGAGTCGAGCAGGGCGAGGTTGCAGACACAGGTTCGTGAACTTGTGTCTGACACCGAGGGTGAGGCCTCGTGGGAGGAAGAGGAAGATCCCAGATATTTCTCTGACGAGGAGTCTGAGGGTCTTCCCTCTGATCCCACTCCCTCTCCTGAAAGACAGCTTTCTCCTCCCGAGAGTCTGTCTTTTGCTTCCTTTGTCCGGGAGATGTCTACGGCCATCCCCTTCCCGGTGGTTGTGGAGGACGAGCCCAGGGCTGAAATGTTTGAGCTCCTGGACTATCCTTCTCCACCTAAGGAAGCGTCCACTGTTCCCTTGCACCATGTCCTAAAGAAGACATTGCTTGCGAACTGGACAAAACCTTTAACTAATCCCCACATCCCCAAGAAGATCGAGTCCCAGTACCGGATCCATGGGGACCCAGAGCTGATGCGCACCCAGTTGCCTCACGACTCTGGAGTTGTGGATCTGGCCCTAAAGAAGGCTAAGAGTTCTAGGGAACATGCTTCGGCGCCCCCGGGCAAGGACGCTAGAACCTTAGACTCCTTTGGGAGGAAGGCCTACCATTCTTCTATGCTCGTGTCCAAGATCCAGTCTTACCAGCTCTACACGAGCATCCACATGCGGAACAATGTGCGGCAGTTGGCGGGCTTGGTTGATGCTCTTCCCCCTGAGCAAGCCAAGCCTTTTCAGGAGGTGGTCAGGCAGCTGAAGGCGTGCAGAAAATTCCTGGCCAGAGGAGTCTATGACACTTTTGATGTTGCGTCCAGGGCCGCTGCTCAAGGTGTGGTGATGCGCAGGCTCTCATGGCTGCGTGCCGCCGACCTGGAGAATAGACTCCAGCAGCGGATTGCGGACTCGCCTTGCCGTGCGGACAACATTTTTGGTGAAAAAGTCGAACAGGTGGTAGAGTCTCTCCACCAGCGGGACACCGCATTCGACAAATTCGCCCGCCGGCAGCCTTCAGCCTCTACCTCTACAGGTAGAAGATTTTTCGGGGGAAGGAAGACTGCTCCCTATGCTTCTGGTAAGCGTAGGTACAATCCTCCTTCCCGACAGCCTGCGGCCCAGGCTAAGCCCCAGCGCGCTCGCTCTCGTCAGCAGCGCGCGCCTCAGCAAGGCCCCGCGGCTCCCCAGCAAAAGCAAGGGGCGAGCTTTTGACTGGCTCCAGCAGAGCATAGCCGACATCCAAGTGTCAGTGCCGGGCGACCTGCCGGTCGGGGGGAGGTTGAAAGCTTTTCACCAAAGGTGGCCTCTCATAACCTCCGATCAGTGGGTTCTGCAATTAGTCCGGCAAGGATACACCCTCAATTTGGCATCAAAACCTCCAAATTGTCCACCGGGAGCTCAGTCTTACAGCTTCCAGCACAAGCAGGTACTTGCAGAGGAACTCTCCGCCCTTCTCAGCGCCAATGCGGTCGAGCCCGTGCCATCCGGGCAAGAAGGGCTGGGATTCTATTCCAGGTACTTCCTTGTGGAAAAGAAAATAGGGGGGATGCGTCCCATCCTAGACCTAAGGGCCCTGAACAAATATCTCGTAAAAGAAAAGTTCAGGATGCTTTCCCTGGGCACCCTTCTCCCCATGATTCAGCAAAACAATTGGCTATGCTCTCTGGACTTGAAGGATGCCTACACTCACATCCCGATACTGCCAGCTCACAGACAGTATCTGCGATTTCAGTTGGGCACACGCCACTTCCAGTACTGTGTGCTACCCTTTGGGCTCGCCTCTGCGGCCAGGGTGTTCACAAAGTGCCTAGCTGTGGTAGCAGCGGCACTTCGCAGGCTGGGGGTGCACGTGTTCCCATATCTCGACGATTGGCTGGTGAAGAACACATCCGAGGCAGGAGCCCTGCAGTCCATGCAGATGACTATTCGCCTACTGGAGCTACTGGGGTTTGTGATAAATTATCCAAAGTCCCATCTTCTTCCAATGCAGAGACTCGAATTCATAGGAGCTCTGCTGGATTCTCGGACGGCTCGCGCCTATCTCCCAGAGACGAGAGCCAACAACTTGTTGTCCCTCGTCTCGCGGGTGCGAGCGTCCCAGCAGATCACGGCTCGGCAGATGTTGAGATTGCTGGGCCACATGGCCTCCACAGTCCATGTGACTCCCATGGCCCGCCTTCACATGAGATCTGCTCAATGGACCCTAGCCTCCCAGTGGTATCAGGCCGCTGGGGGTCTAGAGGACGTGATCCACCTGTCCACGAGTTTTCTCAAATCCCTGTATTGGTGGACGATTTGCTCCAATTTGACTCTGGGACGTCCCTTCCAAATTCCTCAGCCACAAAAAGTGCTGACCACGGATGCGTCCCTCCTGGGATGGGGAGCTCATGTCGATGGGCTTCACACCCAAGGAAGCTGGTCCCTCCAGGAACGCGATCTGCAGATCAATCTTCTGGAGTTACGAGCGATCTGGAACGCTCTGAAGGCTTTCAGAGATCGGCTGTCCCACCAAATTATCCAAATTCAGACAGACAACCAGGTTGCCATGTACTATGTCAACAAGCAGGGGGGCACCGGATCTCGCCCCCTGTGTCAGGAAGCCGTCAGCATGTGGCTCTGGGCTCGCCGACACGGCATGGTGCTCCAAGCCACATATCTGGCAGGCGTAAACAACAGTCTGGCCGACAGGTTGAGCAGGATTATGCAACCTCACGAGTGGTCGCTCAATTCCCGTGTGGTACGACAGATCTTCCAGGTGTGGGGCACCCCCTTGGTAGATCTCTTCGCATCTCGAGTGAACCACAAAGTCCCTCAGTTCTGTTCCAGGCTTCAGGCCCACGGCAGACTGGCATCGGATGCCTTCCTCCTGGATTGGGGGGAGGGCCTGCTGTATGCTTATCCTCCCATCCCTCTGGTGGGGAAGACTTTGTTGAAACTCAAGCAAGACCGAGGCACCATGATTCTGATTGCTCCTTTTTGGCCGCGTCAGATCTGGTTCCCTCTTCTTCTGGAGTTATCCTCCGAAGAACCGTGGAGATTGGAGTGTTTTCCGACCCTCATCACGCAGGACGAAGGGGCTCTTCTGCATCCCAACCTCCAGTCTCTGGCTCTCACGGCCTGGATGTTGAGGGCGTAGACTTTGCCTCTTTGGGTCTGTCAGAGGGTGTCTCCCGCATCTTGCTTGCTTCCAGGAAAGACTCCACTAAGAGAAGTTACTTCTTTCATTGGAGGAGGTTTGCCGTCTGGTGTGACAGCAAGGCCCTAGATCCTCGCTCTTGTCCTACACAGACCCTGCTTGAATACCTTCTGCACTTGTCTGAGTCTGGTCTTAAGACCAACTCCGTAAGGGTTCACCTTAGTGCAATCAGTGCATACCATTACCAAGTGGAAGGTAAGCCGATCTCAGGACAGCCTTTAGTTGTTCGCTTCATGAGAGGTTTGCTTTTGTCAAAGCCCCCTGTCAAGCCTCCTACAGTGTCATGGGATCTCAATGTCGTTCTCACCCAGCTGATGAAACCTCCTTTTGAGCCACTGAATTCCTGCCATCCGAAGTACTTGACCTGGAAGGTCATTTTCTTGGTGGCAGTTACTTCGGCTCGTAGAGTCAGTGAGCTTCAGGCCCTGGTAGCCCAGGCTCCTTACACCAAATTTCATCACAACAGAGTAGTCCTCCGCACTCACCCTAAGTTTCTGCCAAAGGTCGTGTCGGAGTTCCATCTGAACCAGTCAATTGTCTTGCCGACATTTTTTCCCCGTCCTCATTCCTGCCCTGCTGAACGTCAGCTGCACACATTGGACTGCAAGAGAGCATTGGCCTTCTATCTGGAGCGGACACAGCCCCACAGACAGTCCGCCCAATTGTTTGTTTCTTTTGACCCCAATAGGAGGGGAGTGGCTGTAGGGAAACGCACCATATCCAATTGGCTAGCAGATTGCATTTCCTTCACTTACGCCCAGGCGGGGCTGGCTCTTGAGGGTCATGTCACGGCTCATAATGTTAGAGCCATGGCTGCGTCGGTAGCCCACTTGAAGTCAGCCTCCATTGAAGAAATTTGCAAAGCTGCGACGTGGTCATCTGTCCACACATTCACATCTCATTACTGCCTGCAGCAGGATACCCGACGCGACAGTCGGTTCGGGCAGTCAGTTCTTCAGAACCTGTTTGGGCTTTAGGATCCAACTCCACCCCCCGAGGGCCCTGTTTGTTCTGTTCCAGGCTACACTCTCAGTTAGTTGGTAAATTTTTTAGGTCAATCTCAGTTATGTCCTCGCCGTTGCGAGGCCCAATTGACCATGGTTGTTGTTTTGAGTGAGCCTGGGGGCTAGGGATACCCCATCAGTGAGAACAAGCAGCCTGCTTGTCCTCGGAGAAAGCGAATGCTACATACCTGTAGAAGGTATTCTCCGAGGACAGCAGGCTGATTGTTCTCACCAACCCGCCCGCCTCCCCTTTGGAGTTGAGTCTTCCCTTGGAGTGTATTGTCTTGCTACATACTGGACTGGCTGGCTCGAGCCGGTTTCGGGCGGGAAGACGGCTGCGCATGCGCATGGGCACGCGAGGACTAGCAAAGGCCTTTGCTAGTAAACTTTCCGATGGAGGGGGCTGCCGAGGACGTCAACCCATCAGTGAGAACAATCAGCCTGCTGTCCTCGGAGAATACCTTCTACAGGTATGTAGCATTCGCTTTTTCTGCAGAGGCTTCTGTTCTGGAGATAGTGCTATTTCTAGTTGGACTTTGTTTGGTACATGAGAAATAGTCAAGCTTTAACAGCCTGAAGTACATGTCTTGTGATCAGCAGTTGCCAGGGTTCCTCTCTTTTAGTGGAAGAAGGCTCTGCAATAGATGATGAGCATGATTACATGAATTCTTTATTGAATCAAACATTTCTATGATTTCTTCAAGCAGCTCTGTGCAATGCTTACTTTTTTTGAACTTCTATGTGCTAGGTCCAGTGAGACTATGACCTTGTTTCTTATGGGCTGTCGAGTAGCATATTTTTGTAGCGCCGGGGGGTGTACCCAGTGGTAATCAGGCAGTGCCAGGCACTGCCTGGTTAGCACGGGAGCCCATCACCTGGGTGGCGGTTAGGGCTCCCTCCCGAAATGGCTGTGCGGCAGGTGCTTTACTTGCCGTACGGCCATTTCCTACAGAAAAGAAAGACTACTCTTTTACCAGCTGCAGTAAAATGGGACCTTGGCGCACATCAAAAACATGCGCTGATGCCAGCGCAGGCCCCCTGTGGCCACAGCTTGGTAAAAGGGGCCTATAGTTATGTCCTTTTCGTCCAAAAGTGCTACCTTCATTCTAGGTAGGTTTAAACTTCGTACTTTCTTTTTCACAATCAAGCATTTCAACAGAGGTTCAAAAGTTATTTCTTTGTTGCACATCTCTTGAGGTAGCTTAGACTATCCAACAAATTTTGAGGGTAGGGCACGTTTTTACCTCCTTTCCATGAAACAGAAAGCTGTAACAAAGTGCTAAATCTTTTGCCTGGTACTTTGCAGATATGTTTCCTATCCTGTTTACCGGATATGTTTTCATCTTTGTGGTTTGGTTGCAAGCGTTGCTTCCCATCCATTTCTGCAGAGTGGAAGCTTACACTGTCTTTCTCTAAAGTTCCACCTATCTTGGGAAGTGCTTTGCTACATCCCACAGGTTCTGGACTGGTCTAGTGAGTATGCTAAGAAAGGAGAAATTAGGTATTACCTGCTTTCCTTTAGTCTCATTAGACCAATCCAGAAACCTGCTCTAGTATATGTTTATTTTTCTAACCGCTCTAATTCTCAATAATCTTACCTTTTCATTACAGTTTTGAGCAGGTTAATTGCATATTCAACTTTTAATTTTCTCTAGCGGTTGAATTTTTCCAATTTTGTTATCGACGATAAGATAACAGGATTAATCAGACCAAATTTCTAGCCCAAGGAAGAGCTCAAGGTCCATTGTTTGGTCATTTGGTTATTCAAAATGTTGAGCATTCTAAGGCTGCACAGTACCTTTGAGGGGGTGAATCACACAGAACTACTTTGTTTCTCTGTCTCCATCTATTGGTCAACAGGCATTACCCACAGGTTCTGGACTGGTTTGGTGGAACTAAAGGAATGAAAATTAGCAGGTATGACCTAATTTATTCAAAATGTACAACTGGTACTTTTCTCTGCAGATTTTATGCTTGGCAGTAATTTTCTAGGGTTGGGTCTGTGGCCTGGCTCCCATTCAGGCAGAGTGCAGAAATGAAATACTTGATATGCTTGGAACTGGAGGGTTTTGCATTCCATCCCTGGCTCAGCAGCACTAAAGATTTCAGTTTCAAAAAAAGGCTTCTCTTCCATGTCTTATCGGTTAGTTCCTGGAGCTGTGGACTGAAATAAAAATATTTAAGCCTGATTTATGATCTTCTGCCTTTAGAGGAAGGGAGAAAAGCATAAAAGTGATGACAGTATTGTGTGCAATTTTGGTAGCTGCATCTCAAAAAAGATGTCGCAGAAAAGGTACACAGTCGGTTTGGGCAGTCGGTGTTGCAGAATCCGTTCGGGGTTTAGAATCCAACTCCACCCTCCTAGGCCCATTTCTGTTCTGTTCCAGGCTGCACTCTCACTTAGTTGTGTTTCTTTTCAGGTCAATCTCTGTTATGTCCTCGTTCATTGTTTTGAGTGAGCCTGGGTGCTAGGGATACCCCAATCGTGAGAACAAGCAGCCTCCTTGTCCTCGGAGAAAGTGTAGATACATACCTGTAGCAGGTATTCTCCGAGGACAGCAGGCTGATTGTTCTCACAAACCCACCCTCCTCCCCTTTGGAGTTGTTCTAGTTCTCTGTTTTGCTTTTTATTAAACTGAGGGGGCACACTCGCGCCGCGGGCGGGAAGCCATTCGCGCATGCGCAGTTCGCTCTTCCCCCCCCGCCGGTGCGTTCTAGAAAGTTTTTGTTTGCTTAGAGATATGCTGGTCTCCTGGGCCGTCGCAGACGACGACCCAATCAGAACAATCAGCCTGCTGTCCTCGGAGAATACCTTCTACAGGTATGTATCTACACTATACCTACTGGTGGCTTATTTTCAGCAATTTTAATTACATGTGCACATGAAAGAACACACAATGTATAGTTATTGGTGCTGTTTATATCTGCAGTGTGCCATTTGAAACCCATTATACATATTTCTAATGCAAAGAGCACCACCTGCAAATGCCACCTAACCCATAGGGTTAGAATCACAGGCTTAATTGTGTTGTGAGTGCCTCAATCTAATTTGACTTCTGAGCTGAAAAGCCTACTATATTTAGCTTACTGAGCCAGCAAGAGCATCCATTGTCCTCTATGTTCAGCTTTAGGTCTTTATCGTATGTTAAAGTGAAGAAACTATTTTATTCTCTTCAGATCACGATGGTGGGAGACTTGAAACATGGCCGTACTGTGCATTCACTCGCCTGCCTGCTGACTCAATATCGTGTGAATTTGCGCTACGTTACACCCCGCAACCTGCGCATGCCCTCTGATATCATACACTTTGTGGCCTCCAAGGGGATTAAACAGGTAAATAGCTATTTTGGTTTTGATGGTGAGAAAATTCTGACATTATTGCTGTGAGATAAAAGCAGCAGCTGATTAAATGCAGGTAGAAACAAACTGAATCAAATCAGCAAGACCGCCAAATAGCTTTCAAAATTATATATTGCATAAGACCTCAACACTGTTGTGCATTGATTGAAATTCTATCTTGGGGGTATGGTTTCACAATTTTGTGAAACATTTTCAACTTGTAAAGCGTGTTTAGACACAGAAAATGGCTCTCTAAAATTGCCTAGGCACACACTCACATGAAAAGTAGGTGCATCAAAACAAAGGACTGATTGATTTTTATACAGTATGAAGGCAATTCTATAAGTAGATGGCTTCATTGAGGCACCCTGCTCTGTGTGGTGGGAGCTGATTCTATACAAGTACCTGGGCACCCAAGTTCCTTTATAGAATACAAGCATAACGCAGTAGCAGAGCACCTAACATTTAGGTGCCCACAGTTAACACCAGCCATAGAGCTGTAGTTGTATAATTTTTCTTCTTCCAAGCTATTACCATAACATCCTGTAAAGATCTTGATGTTCTTGTTTCATCACTCATGACCTGTTTATGATGCTCACATTTTATTTGGGAGGCGCAGCCAAGGGAAAGGAGAGTAGAAAGATTCATTTAGAAATGATAAATGGTATA
This sequence comes from Microcaecilia unicolor, assembly GCF_901765095.1. Lineage (NCBI taxonomy): Eukaryota > Metazoa > Chordata > Amphibia > Gymnophiona > Siphonopidae > Microcaecilia > Microcaecilia unicolor. Next base: position 374,373,301 of record NC_044033.1, on the reverse strand, counting down.
AAGCTTATAATTCTATCACTTAACTTTTGCTCTGTTGATTTTGTTTGACATGATACAAATCAGCAAACCCTGGCATCTCCTGACAGTGCAGTTTTCTGCTCCACTCTACCATATAATGTGGTGTAATCTGGGGTGCACTTCTGGTGTGTGGTGTAATATGGTGCAGTGGCGTAGTGAGGGACGATGGCACCCAGCCCCTCCCCCCAGAGATGGGGAATCTCTTTACTGCCCTTCTCACCCCCCCCCCCCCCCCCGGTACCCCTTAAATCCTTCTGCTGTTCACTGGTAGCAAGCAGGGACTCCTATCCACTGCTCATGCCAGCTCGATCCTTCCCTCGCTGCCAGCAAAGAATAGAAGGATTTAAGAGGTACCAGAGAGGTGGGAGAAAAGATGCCGGGAGTCTTCAGCTGGCAGGGCTTGCGGATCCCCACCAGCCACATCGCTGTTGTGTTGCTGTTGGGTGGCACTCCTGCTAAGATGGCACCCAGGACACTCTGCCCCCACCTACCCACCCCCTTTATGCCACTGATAACGGTGTCATACATGACAGTACAGTATAATAAGACTGATACTTCTCTCTCTGGCAGGAAGAGTTTGATAGCATTGAGGAGGCGCTGCCTGACACGGATGTTTTATACATGACTCGAATTCAGAAGGAAAGGTTTGATTCTGTCCAGGAGTACAATTCTGTGAGTATTAGCAATACCAGGGCAGGGGCTATAAATAAGAGCTTTGGAGCATGCTGCTGCATGCCTCCCACACTCACTAAACATACCACATACGATAAGTTCTGTTTATCAAATCATTTTCATTTATGCTGTCTGTTTATGTCCATCGAGTAAGGGGATGGGATTTGAATTACCGCTATTCTATGGTTTAAATCAAAGTGGTTTACATATTATATAAAGTACTTATTTTATACCAGGGGCAATGAAGGGCTAAGTGACTTGCCCAAAGTCGCAAGAAGCTGCAGGAGGAATCAAACCCAATTCCCCTGGTTCTCAGGCCACTGCACTATCCACTAGGCTACTCCTACACTAGTAATTTTATTTACTGGGTAAATTTACATGCCATATATTTGCTGAGTATTCAGAAACTTCCACTTACAAGCCTGCCCTTATTATTTCTCAAACAAACATCAAAATACCCAAATAAGCACTTCTTTTAAAAGTTGTTGTTATTAAAACTTCTTTTAAAAGTTGTTGTTATCCCTTACCTAATCTTTAAACAGTAATAACTGTACTTGTTATCATGAAATGACTGCCTATCTTCTCTTACCAACATTCAAACTATAAGAATTGTACCTGTTATCACGAAATGATTATGTAATAACCACACTCTGTAAGCCACTTTGAGCTTGCAAATAGGTGGGAAAATGTGGGATACAAATGCAATAAATAAATAAAGACCATCATATAAGAAACAAAATTTGCTTTCAAACAAATGAATAAAGCCTTCCAGCAATGCTTCAGATTCTAATCATCGATCCCATCAACCTAATTTATATAGAATCTCTTATCAAAAACTTTCTCAGTCTATCTTCAAGCAATATTCTATTCAAAAGCATTAAAAAAAACATTTTTATCATCTTCTGCTACAAGTTCTCTTCAGGTCCCTCTGGAATTAAATCTCTCTATATAAAAAGCAACACCAACATTCTATGAAGCCTCCAGCCGGAAGTGTGAAGGGGGCAAGATATCCGGTTTCCCTATGAGTGTCTGCCCCGCCCTCTCTGTAACACAGTCAGTGAAGGAAAACAGCAGAGCAGGAAATCAAATCGCTGGCTCTGTAACAGTGAAGGACTCAGAGGGGGGAGGGGAGAGAGGCCAGAGGGCAGGGACACACACACTCCCACATGCACACAAAAGAAAACATTGCTAGCCCCCGTTTCATTTGCATCAGAAACGGGGCTTTTTTACTAGTATATCTGATATAGTGACTACTAGGGCTACTTTATTGGTATCTTTTTTTCCACCAAGACCAGGGACTCTGTTCTGAGACTATATTTTAAGACTCCAGATACCTCTTTCATGGGAGAGAAAGTACAGGTGTTTCCTGGTGTCTCTAAATGGACGCAATCTAGACGGAAGAAGTTTGAGTTACATGCTTCTGTTATTGGATTTCCTTGTAAATGTTACATTACTTATCAGAATGTTTGATACATTTTCTATGAACCTTCTCAAGATTTTTTTCTTGAAGGAAAGGATGTAACCTCTGTTTGATCTCCCCAGGGAGTTCTCATGATTGTTCAAGATAACTGTGTGTAATCAGGATCAGTGGGATTGAGAAGTTTTCTTATTGCTTCTGATTATTTTCTTAAAGAATATCAGTCTTTCCATGGATTTACTGCTTTTGGATTCTCCTATGTGGACTATGTTTAAGATTTTCATTTTTCTGATTTTGAATATGTCAATTTCTTCTGTTTATTAATTTGAAATTCTTGTCAAAGATTATACCTTTGTTCTACAATTGAAAAACATTTTTATCAAGCAGTTAGCTTATAACCAGCTGACTCCATATTTAATATAGAAAAATCTAGATGCTCCAGTTTCTGCAGACTGATTTCACCAGCTGTAAACTTCAAATCATCCCCAGAGCCTTAAACATCACTAGCTTTTGGAGGAATAAAGATCACCCATTATTTCCCAGTCACATTGTCGGTCTTGTATATTCCACGCGTTATGGACATAACCAAGTGCTGTGTCCTAGTGAATGCCTAATATCCTACTTAAATGGCCTGAGGAGAGCAGAGCTGTATGCCTTAAAAAATGTATTTGATCCAGCATTTTTGTGATTGAATCCTCTCAGAATTAGAGCACTCAAAATACTTGCATATGATAAAGGTGCTGACAAATTGTCTCACTTTTGCAGCCTATTACATCAGATGCTTTGATTGGCTGATTTACTTGATTCACACTGACTGGTGTTTGTGACCTGTGTATATATCGGAACCTACCACTTTGTGAAGAAGCCATGCTTCATTACAGAAAGTGTTATTTAAAGGTTGATGGAGAAGAAGCTTCCATATAGCTGTTTAGAAAATGCACCTTTGTGGTGTTGGTGTGTCTCCTTATTAAAGTCTTTATTTATAAATTCAATTTTCCACTACAGAGTGTAAATACGCCAGGGGCGTATCTGGACTCCGGCGGTAGGGGGGGCCAGAGCCAGAGGGAGGGGGCACATTTTAGCCCCCCCCCCCCCCCGCCGCCGCCCCCACCGCCACCAATGTGACTCTCTCCACCCCCCTCCCGCCGCCAACCCTCCCCCGCTGCCGTTCTTACTTTTGCTGGCGGGGGACCCCAACCCCCGCCAGCCGAGGTGTGCTTCCACCTGCCGCTGCCGTAAAAACATCTTCTTCAGCCGGCGGGGGACCCCAAACCCCCGCCAGCCGCCCCGCGGTGTTTGAAATTCATCTTCGGCCTCCGTGGCCGTGCTGCTGTGATAGGCGCTGTTGAAATCCACTTCGGAGTCTGACGTCGCAGCACGTACAACGACGTCAGACTCCGAAGTGGATTTCAACAGCGCCTATCACAGCAGCACGGCCACGGAGGCCGAAGATGAATTTCAAACACCGCGGGGCGGCTGGCGGGGGTTTGGGGTCCCCCGCCGGCTGAAGAAGATGTTTTTACGGCAGCGGCAGGTGGAAGCACACCTCGGCTGGCGGGGGTTGGGGTCCCCCGCCAGCAAAAGTAAGAACGGCAGCGGGGGAGAGTTGATGGCGGTAGGGGGGTCCAGGGCAAAATCTGCGGGGGCCCAGGCCCCTGAGGCCCCACGCAGATACGCCCCTGAAATACGCAATCGGCATTATTTCACAAATGAAATTCAAAATACAATTAAATAATTGAAAGAAAAATTCTTAACAGCCTATTTGTCCACAAACAAAGAAATTGGGTTCCAAGAATTCAAAAATTCTAAAAGAAATTAAAGACTACTTTAGCGGTTGCTACCTCGGGTTATCGACCCTAGCCTGCTTTTTATGGAGGGCATACAACATTCACATCGGCTCTAGCATCAAGAAATTCTTTAAACTGTTTTGGGTCTACAAACTGAAACTGTTTACCCTCAAGCAATACATTACAAATACAAGGAAATCGTAATACAAAATTTACTCCCAGTGCCAACGCTCTAGGGCGCTGCTCCAAAAAAGCCCTGCGCCTTATTTGTGTGGGCCTCGAGAGATCTGGAAAAATTTGAACCTTTGAACCCAAAAACAAGTTTTCTAAGTGTCTTAAGGAAAGTCTTAAAACAGCATTGCGATCAGGCTCCAATACAAAAGTAACCAGCATAGTTGACCTCTGTGTAATTATTTCCAGTGAACTTTCCAGGAAGGAAGTAAGATTCATTCCATCCCCCACTACTGGGGGGTTTCCATCAGTCCCCTTCGGATTCCATATATAAAAGGCTCGTGTAATGGGGGGTAGTGAGTCTTTGTCCAATCCAAGAATGTCCACCATATATTTTTTTACCATTTCAACAGGAGGAATTAAAGGAGATTTGGGGAAATTTAGAAACCTAAGGTTAAGTTTCCTAACCTGGTTCTCCAGGTATTCCATTCGCTTGTGCATGAAATTATTATCTTTAACCAATGCAGTCTCCAAATTCCCCATTTCTTGAAGCTCAGTATTCACTTTATCTAATTTCAAGGATTGCTGTGCAGTCACTTGCGCTTGGAGCAACGCAGCTTCAGACAAAACTTTAATATCGCCAGTATTTTCTTTCAATGTGTTCTGCATAGAAACCTGAATGCCATAAACCATGTCCCACAGTGACTCAAGTGTCACTACTGCTGGTCTAACCACGCCACTAGAGACTGGGAGAGATTGAGGTTGGGCCTCAGCTTGAGATAATTTTGAAACAATGTCTTGAGGTAATACCTGTGAGGCTAATTGAATTAGCTGCTCTCGGCCATGAGATCCACTCTCTGTAGCTGCAGACCTTCCCTCTAGCAGGTTCGGTTGAGCCACTTCGGCTTCCATCGCTGTTCGGGCTGCAAACAACTCTCTCCCAGGCTGAGGCGGAGCAATACGATCCACAGGGCTCAGGGAAGCCCCGTTAGGACTCTCAATCGACGGCAGTGCGTCGAGAGTTGCAGTGGGGGTCGAAGTTCCCCGAGGCCCCGGTTGTTGCTTTGAAAATGGCAAGGTCGTCTGCTTCAACGTTGGGATGGCCTCAGGAACCGAGGGATGTTCCTTAACCTTTCCCCTTCGCTTCCCCAGAAGCACCAACGGAGCTGAAAACCTCGACTGCCTCAGGAGCAAACTCAGGTGCGTCCGCTTACAACGCCATCTTGGAACCCAAGCACCGGTGTGTCTCCTTATAAAATGGCATGTCACATTTTTGGTTGACCTGGCCACTGATCAGTAACTCCTGTAGAGGTGGAAACTGTGGCATTTAAGCAAGATTAGTTGAGGATCTAGTAAAACTTGAGAGAGAGGAAGGAAACCCTGCCTCCCGTTGCTGCCCCACTTGACCATCAGCCTGTGGTGCGGCCTCCGATGCTGGTGCCATATGCGGCCCTGGTGTCGACTGCCACCCAAGCCAGCACTCCCTTGTTGTTGGTGGAGGAAGCTTCACAGGAGTCAAGACAGGAGTCTGAAGGATGTGGTTCCTCAGCACCGAGGCAGGTTTGGTCTCGACTCTCCCATCGGGAAGGTACTGTCTGACACCAAAGAGAAGCACTCATGGGATTCAGAGGAGGATCCCAGATGCTTTTCCTCAGATGAGTCTTATGGGATTCCCTCTGAGCCCAACCCTCCACCTGAAAAGAGAGTCTCCTCTAGAGAGCCTTTCATTTCCATCTTTTGTAAAGGAAATGGCTGATGCCATTCCATTTCCTTTGAAAGTGAAGAATGAGCCCAGGGCCAAGGTGCTCGAGGTCCTAGACTCTACACATCTGCTCCTAAGGAGGCTGTGACTGCACCTGTCCACAGGATACTCGAGGAAGTCAGGAACTGGGAGTCCTCTCTGTCGGTCCCTGTCATGCCCAAGAAGATTGACACCCAGTATCAGCTGCACAGTGTGCCTGGTTTTGATAGGCCTCAGTTGCCTCAAAATTCCATGGTGGTGGAATCAGCTCTCAAAAGAGTCAGGAGTTCCAGGTACTATGCCTTGGCAGCCTCAGTCAGAGAAGCTAGAACCCTGGATTCTTTTGGGGAAAAAGATGTACCAGGTTTCAGTGCTCATTTCCCATACACAATCTTACCAGCTTTTCATGAGCATCTACTTGCGAAACTCGGTGCGCCAGCTGTCGGACTTGGATGAGACACTCCCTTCGGAGCAGGCCAAGCATTTTTCTCCGAGGACAAGCAGGCTGCTTGTTCTCACTGATGGATGACATCCACGGCACCCCCTCCAATCAGAATCTTCACTAGCAAAGACGTTTGCGCGGCCGTCTTCCCGCCCGAACCGGCTCATGTTCGTCAGTCTTCTTTTGTCCGCGCTCGGAACGGTCGTGTTTTGCCGCCGTTTCGTGCCCCTCAGAAGACCTCACGCGTCTTTTGTGTTTCTTTCAAAAAAAAGAAAAAGAACCCTTTTTCCCGTATTTCTAGTTTTTTCCCAATGTAAGTTTCCTTTCGCTGTTGGCAGCGGCCTTGTTGGTCGCCCGCACGGGTTTTTCTTACTTTTTTTCTCGGTGCCTCTTGACATCATCGCGAATTTTGATTTCGCCGGCGCGATTTTTCCGCCCATGACATCGAAGCCTTCCAGCGGCTTCAAGAAGTGCACCCAGTGCGCCCGGGTAATCTCGCTCACTGATAGGCACGCATCGTGTCTTCAGTGTCTGGGGGCTGGGCACCGCCCGCAGGCCTGTAGTCTTTGTGCTCTTTTGCAAAAGAGGACTCGGGTAGCGAGATTAGCCCAGTGGAACGTTCTGTTCTCCAGCGCTTCGACGGCAGCAGCATCTCGAGATTCGTCGGGTGCATCGGCGTCGGCAGCACCGACGTCTTCGGAGATCGCATCGACGTCGACTGCATCGAGGCGTCTTCCTCCTGCATCGTCGGTACCGAGGCTTCGAAAGAGTGTGTCGGCGTCGGTGGTACCGGGACCCCCTCTTGTGCTGATGTTGTCGGACGGTGGTGCTTCGTCTGGAGTGCAGGGGAGGGCTGTCCATTCCCCTGCTGGTGGCGGTGAGCCTTCGGGTAGGTCTCCTCCTGCCCTGAGAGCTCCTGCGATACAGCCCCCCCCCGGGATCGACCATCTTCGGCCCCGGCCCCGAGGAAGCGACGTCTGGATTCAACGTCCTCCTCATCGGTACCGGGGAGCTCCGGTGACATGCTTCGTTCGAAGAAGCATCGTCACCAGTCACCTTCCCGACTTGGTACCGGGAGCTCTGGGTCGCCGAGGGAGTTGGCATCCAGCAGGCATCGGCACCGGGAGGACCGCTCACCCTCCATCCAGGAGGTGTCTGTGCGCTCTACCCCGGACAGCCCGGTACCGCCTCCATGCCCGGAACAGATTCTGACCTCGACGCCTGCACCGGCTTCTCAGTCTTTCTCCATAGCCGCTCTGCACGAGAGTCTCCGGGCTGTTCTTCCTGGCATTCTGGAGGATCTGTTGCGCCCTTCTCCGGTACAGGGGGTGCTTTCGCCACCGGTGCCGTCGAGTGAGGCGACAGCTGGCCCTTTGCCCGGGGTGAGGTCCCCGGTACCGGTGCCGCTTGTGGTACCGGTTTCGGCTGCCTCCCAGGTGGACTCCCCGACGACGTCGGGGGAGGGAGCTTCGCCGCTGCCAGCCAGGGAGTCCACCTCTCGACGCTCCCACCGTGGCCGTGGTTCCACGGAGTCGAGACGGACACGGCTTCAGACACAGGTCCGTGAACTTGTGTCTGATACCGATGATGAGGCCTCGTGGGAGGCAGAGGAGGACATCAGATATTTCTCTGACGAGGAGTCTGATGGCCTTCCTTCTGACCCCACTCCCTCCCCTGAAAGACAGCTTTCTCCTCCCGAGAGTCTGTCTTTCTCGGCCTTTGTCCGGGAGATGTCTACAGCCATCCCCTTCCCGGTGGTTGTGGAGGATGAGCCAAGGGCTGAGATGTTTGAGCTCTTGGACTATCTTTCTCCACCTAAGGAAGCGTCCACAGTACCCATGCATCATGTCCTGAAAAAGACATTGCTGGCGAACTGGACCAAGCCACTAACTAATCCCCACATTCCCAAAAAAATAGAATCCCAATATCGGATCCATGGGGACCCAGAGCTGATGCGCACTCAGTTGCCTCACGACTCTGGTGTGGTGGATCTGGCCCTGAAGAAGGCTAAGAGTTCTATAGAGCATGCTTCGGCGCCCCCGGGCAAAGACCCCAGAACCTTAGACTCCTTTGGGAGGAAGGCCTAACATTCTTCCATGCTCGTGGCCAAGATTCAATCTTACCAGCTCTACACGAGCATCCATATGCGGAACAATGTGCGTAAGCTGGCGGACTTGGTGGACCAGCTCCCTTCTGAGCAAGCCAAGCCGTTTCAGGAGGTGGTGAGGCAGCTGAAGGCATGTAGAAAATTCCTGGCCAGAGGGGTATTTGATACCTTTGATGTTGCGTCCAGGGCCGCTGCTCAAGGTGTGGTGATGCGCAGACTCCCATGGCTGCGTGCCTCCGACCTGGAGAATAGGATCCAGCAGCGGATTGCGGACTCCCCTTGCCGTGCGGATAACATTTTTGGGGAAAAAGTCGAACAGGTGGTAGAACAGCTCCACCAGCAGGATAACGCTTTCGACAAATTCTCCCGCCGGCAGCCTTCAGCATCTACCTCATCAGGTAGACGTTTTTATGGGGGAAGGAGGACTGTTCCCTACTCTTCTGGTAAGCGTAGGTACAATCCTCCCTCTCGACAGCCTGCGGCCCAGGCTAAGCCCCAGCGCGCTCGCTCTCATCAGCAGTGTGCGCCTCAGCAAGGCCCCTCAGCTCCCCAGCAAAAGCAGGGGGCGAGCTTTTGACTGGCTCCAGCAGAGCATAGCCGATATCAAAGTGTCCGTGCAGGACGATCTACCGGTCGGGGGGAGGTTGAAAGTTTTTCGCCAAAGGTGGCCTCTTATAACCTCCGACCAGTGGGTTCACCAAATAGTCCGGCAAGGATACGCCCTCAATTTGGTCTCCATGCCTCCAAATTGCCCACCGGGAGCTCAGTCTTTCAGCTTCCAGCACAAGCAGGTACTTGCAGAGGAACTCTCCGCCCTTCTCAGCGCCAATGCGGTCGAGCCCGTGCCACCGGGGCAAGAAGGGCTGGGATTCTATTCCAGGTACTTCCTTGTGGAAAAGAAAACAGGGGGGATGCGTCCCATCCTAGACCTAAGGGCCCTGAACAAATATCTGGTCAAAGAAAAGTTCAGGATGCTTTCCCTGGGGACCCTTCTTCCCATGATTCAGGAACAAGATTGGCTATGCTCTCTGGACTTAAAGGATGCTTACATGCATATTCCGATACTGCCAGCTCACAGACAGTATCTCCGATTCCGTCTGGGAACACGTCACTTCCAGTACTGTGTGCTACCCTTTGGGCTCGCCTCTGCGCCCAGGGTGTTCACGAAGTGCCTGACTGTGGTAGCAGCAGCGCTTCACAGACTTGGAGTGCACATGTTCCCTTATCTCGACGATTGGCTGGTGAAGAACACATCCGAGGCAGGAGCTCTACAGTCCATGCAGATGACTATTCGCCTCCTGGAGCTACTGGGGTTTGTGATAAATTATCCAAAGTCCCATCTTCTCCCAGTACAGAGACTCGAAGTCATAGGAGCTCTGCTGGATTCTCGGATGGCTCGTGCCTACCTTCCGGAGACAAGGGCCAACAATCTGTTGCCCCTCGTCTCCCGGGTGCGAGCGTCCCAGCAGATCACAGCTCGGCAGATGTTGAGATTGCTCGGCCACATGGCCTCCATAGTTCATGTGACTCCCATGGCTCGTCTTCGCATGCGATCTGCTCAATGGACCCTAGCTTCCCAGTGGTTTCAGGCTGCTGGGGATCTAGAGGACGTGATCCACCTGTCCATGAGTTTTCTCGAATCCCTGCACTGGTGGACGATTTGGTCCAATTTGACTCTGGGACGCCCTTTCCAAATTCCTCAGCCGCAAAAAGTGCTGACTACGGATGCGTCTCTCCTGGGGTGGGGAGCTCATGTCGATGGGCTTCACACCCAGGGAAGCTGGTCCCTCCAGGAATAAGGTCTACAGATCAATCTCCTGGAGTTACGAGCGGTCTGGAACGCTCTGAAGGCTTTCAGAGATCGGCTGTCCCACCAAATTATCCAAATTCAGACAGACAACCAGGTTGCCATGTATTACATCAACAAGCAGGGGGGCACCGGATCTCGCCCCCTGTGTCAGGAAGCCGTCAGCATGTGGCTTTGGGCTTGCCGTCAGGGCATGGTGCTCCAAGCCACTTATCTGGCAGGCGTAAACAACAGTCTGGCCGACAGGTTGAGCAGGATTATGCAACCTCACGAGTGGTCGCTCAACTCCAGAGTAGTGCGCCGGATCTTCCAAGTGTGGGCACCCCCTTGGTAGATCTCTTCACATCTCGAGCCAACCACAAGGTCCCTCAGTTCTGTTCCAGACTTCAGGCCCACGGCCGATTGGCATCGGATGCCTTCCTCCTGGACTGGGGGGAAGGCCTGCTGTATGCTTATCCTCCCATACCTCTGGTGGGGAAGACTTTGTTGAAACTCAAGCAAGACCGAGGCACCATGATTCTGATTGCTCCTTTTTGGCCGCGTCAGATCTGGTTCCCTCTTCTTCTGGAGTTGTCCTCCGAAGAACCGTGGAGATTGGAGTGTTTTCCGACCCTCATCACCCAGAACGAAGGGGCGCTTCTGCATCCCAACCTCCAGTCTCTGGCTCTCACGGCCTGGATGTTGAGAGCGTAGACTTTGCCTCTTTGGGTCTGTCAGAGGGTGTCTCCCGTGTCTCGCTTGCTTCCAGGAAAGATTCCACTAAGAGGAGTTACTTCTTTTTATGGAGGAGGTTTGCCGTCTGGTATGACAGCAAGGCCTTAGATCCTCGCTCTTGTCCTACACAGACCCTGCTTGACTACCTTCTGCACTTGTCTGAGTCTGGTCTCAAGACCAACTCTGTAAGGGTTCACCTTAGCGCAATCAGTGCATACCATTACCATGTGGAAGGTAAGCCGATCTAGGGACAGCCTTTAGTTGTTCGCTTTATGAGGTTTGCTTTTGTCAAAGCCCCCCATCAAACCTCCTACAGTGTCATGGGATCTCAATGTCGTCCTCACCCAGCTGATGAAACCTCCTTTTGAGCCACTGAATTCATGCCATCTGAAGTACTTGACCTGGAAGGTCATTTTCTTGGTGGCAGTAACTTCAGCTCGTAGAGTCAGTGAGCTTCAGGCCCTGGTAGCCCATGCTCCTTACACCAAATTTCAATCATAATAGAGTAGTCCTCCGCACTCACCCTAAGTTCTTGCCGAAGGTGGTGTCGGAGTTCCATCTGAACCAGTCAATTGTCTTGCCAACATTCTTTCCCCGTCCGCATTCCTGCCCTGCTGAACGTCGGCTGCAAACATTGGACTGCAAAAGAGCATTGGCCTTCTATCTGGAGTGGACACAGCCCAGCAGACAGTCCGCCCAAATGTTTGTTTCTTTTGATCCCAACAGGAGGGGAGTGGCTGTGGGGAAACGCACCTTATCAAATTGGCTAGCAGACTGCATTTCCTTCACTTACTCCCAGGCTGGGCTGGCTCTTGAGGGTCATGTTACGGCTCACAATGTTAGAGCCATGGTTGCGTCAGTGGCCCACTTGAAGTCAGCCACTATTGAAGAGATCTGCAAGGCTGCGATGTGGTCATCTGTCCATACATTCACATCTCATTACTGCCTGCAGCAGGATACCCGACGCGACAGTCGGTTCGGGCAGTCGGTGCTTCAGAATCTGTTTGGGGTTTAGAATCCAACTCCACCCCCCTAGGCCCATTTTTTATTCTGCTCCAGGCTACACTCTCAGTTAGTTGAATAAGTTGTTAGGTCAATCTCAGTTATGTCCTCGCCGTTGCGAGGCCCAATTGACCATGTTTGTTGTTTTGAGTGAGCCTGGGGGCTAGGGATACCCCATCAGTGAGAACAAGCAGCCTGCTTGTCCTCTGAGAAAGCGAATGCTACATACCTGTAGAAGGTATTCTCTGAGGACAGCAAGGCTGATTGTTCTCACAAACCCGCCCGCCTCCCCTTTGGAGTTGTGTCTTCCTTTGTCTTTGTCTTGCTACATAAGGGACTGACGAACACGAGCCGGTTCGGGTGGGAAGACGGCCGCGCATGCGCAGTGCGCATGGACGCGCGAGGGCTAGCAAACGTCTTTGCTAGTGAAGATTCCGATTGGAGGGGGTGCCGTGGACGTCACTCATCAGTGAGAACAATCAGCCTGCTGTCCTCGGAGAATACTTTCTACAGGTATGTAGCATTCGCTTCCCCAGTTAGTCAAGCAGCAGAAGGCGTGTCAAAAGTTCTTAGCCAGGAGCATTTACAACACTTTTGATGTGGCATCCAGAATCTCTGCTGAAAGTATAGCAGTGCACAGACTGTCATGTCTGCGTGTTTCTGACTTGGAACATTCTGTTCAGCAGAGGTTTGCGGATGCCCCTTGCTGGCTGGGGTGGGGGGGTGGGAATAACCTTTTTGCAGAGAAGGTTGAAAAGGTCGCTGACTAAATAAAAAAAACCACACCAATATCATCTCCTCCTCTCTCCCGCCGGGCGCCTTCTGCATCAACTTCCTCAGCTAGGAGGACTTCTGGCAAACCAAGGAGGAGTTTCTATTACTATCCTAGGTATAGGTACAACTCTTTGGCTCACCAGGCTACTCTGGCTCAACCCCGCACTCTCATTCACATCAATAGTGTGTGCCTAAGGCTCTTGCTGCTCCCCAGGCAAAGCAAGTGACAAGCTTTTGATTGGCTCCAGCAGAGCAGAGCCGCAGTAAAAGTGTCCATCCTGGATGACTTGCTGGTCTAGGAGAAGCTAAAAAGTTTTCACTAAAGGTGGCCTCTTATAACCTCCAACCGGTGGGTTCTTCAAATAGTCCGTCTCGGATATGCCCTCAATTGGCATCTCAAACCTCCAAATTTCCCACTGAGAGTTTGTTCATTCAGCTCTCGGCACAGGCAAGTACTTGCAGAGGAACTCTCTGCCTTTCTGAAGGCCCATGCAATTGAACCCATTCCACCAGGGGAAGAAGGGCATGGATTCTATTCCAGATACTTCTTTGTGCAGAAGAAAACAAGGGGGATGCGTCCCATCCTAGACCTAAGGGCCTGGAACAATTTCCTAGTCCGAGAAACGTTCAAGATGGTTTCCCTCAGCAACCCAGTGATTCAGGAAAATGATTGGCTATGCTCTCTGGACTTAAATGACTGCATATACTCACATTCCAATACTTCCAGCCCACCAGAAGTATCTTCGATTTTGTCTGGGAACACATCACTTTCAGTACCGTATGTTGCCTTTTGGCCTCATGTCAACTCCCAGAGTCTTCACAAAATGTCTAGCGGTAATTGCAGCATCGCTACGCAGACTGGGAGTCCATGTATTCCCATATCTCGATGATGGCTAGTGAAGAGCACCTTGGAGGAGGGTGCTCAGGAATCCATGCGGATGACTATTCGGGGTGCTTGAGCTACTAGGGTTCGTTTTAAACTACCCCAAATCCCATCTCCACCCTGTCCAACGATTGGAGTTCATAGGAGCCCTGCTTATCACACAGAAGGTTTGAGCCTACCTCTTGGAGATGAGAGTGGACAATCTTTTCTCACTTGCGTCCAAGGTTTGTGTGCCTCAGCAGGTCACAGCTCGGTAGATGTTGAGATTGTTGGGTCACATGGCTTCCACAGTGTACGTTACACCTATGACACATTTTCACATGAGATTAGCTCAATGGACCCTAGTCTCTCTCAGTGGTATCAAGCCACGGAGAGTCTAGAAGATGTCATCCAAGTGTCCCCAGAACTTGTGCGCTGTCTTCAGTGGTGGATCATTCGATCCAATTTGACTCTGGAATTTCCATTTCCAAATTACTGAGCTGCAAAAAGTGCTGACAACGGATGCATCTCTCCTGTGATGCGGAGCTCATGTAGATGGGCTTCCCACTCAAGGAGTTTGGTCCTCCTATGAAACGAATCTTCAGATCAATCTCCTGGAGCTTCGGGCGATCTGGAGTGCTCTAAAGGCCTTCAGAGATCAGCTATCTCACCAAATTGTTTTCAACCAAACAGAGAATCAGGTTGCAATGTCTTACACTAACAAGCAGGGGGGCACGCCTTCTGTGTCAGGAGGCCGTCCAGATATGGCTTCGTGCTCTCCAACATGGCATATTCCTTTGAGCCACTTATCTGGTGGGCACAAAAAATACCCTGGCCGACAGACTGATCAGGATAATGCAACTGCACAAGTGATCTCTCAATATGGACATAGCTTGCAAGATCTTCCGAGCTTGCCCCCCCCCCCCCCCCCCCAGTGGATCTTTTTGCCACTCAGATCAACCACAATTCTGTTCCATGCTTCAGGGCCACAACAGACTAGCGTTGGATGCCTCCCTCAATTGGGGGACAGGTCTTCCGTATGCGTATCTTCCAATACGTCTAGTGGGAAAAACTTTGTTGAAACTCAAGCAAAATTGTGGAACCATGATTCTGATCGGACTGTACTGGCCACGGCAGATATGGTTCCCTGTTCTGGAATTATTCTCCAAAGAACTGTGAAGATTGGAGTGTTTTCTGACACTCAGAACGAGGGGTCAGTTCTACGTTCCAACCTCCTGTCTCTGGCTCTCTCAGCTTGGATGTTGAGAGCCTAGAATTTGCTTCCTTGGGTCTCTCGTAGGATGTCTCCCGGGTCTTGCTGGCTTCCAGGAAAGATTCCACTAAGAGCTGTTACTCTTTTAAATGGAGGAAGTTTGCCATCTGGTGTGAGAGCAATGCCCTAGATCCTCTTACCTGCCCTACACAGACCCTGCTTGAACACTTTCTACACTTATCAGAGTCTGGTCTCAAGACCAACTCCGTAAGGGTTCACCTTAGTGCAATTAGTTCTTATCAACTTGTAGAGGGTAAGCCTATCTCTGGACAGCCTCTAGTTTGCTTCATGAGGTTTGGTTTTGTGAAAGCCCCCTGTCAAACCTCCACTGGTGTGATGGGATCTCACATCATTCTCACCCATCTGATGAAAGCTCCTTTTGAGCCACTGAATTCCTGCCATCTGAAGTACTTGCACTGGAAGGTCATTTTCTTGGTGGCTATTACTTCAGCTCATAGGGTCAGTGAGCTTCAGGCCTTAGCAGTGGATGCACCTTATACTAAGTTTCATCACAACAGAGTAGTCCTCCACACGCATCCTAAGTTCCTTCTGAAAGTGATGTCTGAGTTCCATCTGAACCAGTCGATTGTCTTGCCTACATTCTTTCCCTGACCTCATGCCCGTCCTGGCAAAAGCAGCTTGCACACTTTGGATTGCAGGAGAGCATTGGCCTATTATATGGAGCAGACAAGGCCCCACAGATAGTCCGCCCAACTTTTTGTTTCTTTTGATCCCGACAGGATGGGGGTCGCCATTGGGAAACACACAATTTCTATTTGGCTGACAGGTTTCATTTCCTTCACTTATGCCCAGGCTGGGCTGGCCATGGAGGGTCATGTCACGGCTCATAATGTCGGTAGCCTGCTTGAGGTCTGCCTCCATTGAAGAAATTTGCAAGGCTGCGACGTGGTCTTCAGTCCACACATTCACATCACATCACACTACTGCCTTGAGCAGGTTACCCAGTGTGATAGTCGGTTTGGGCAGACAGTGTTGCAGATTCTGTTTGGGGTCTAGAATCCAACTCCACCCTCCTAGGCCCGTTTTATTCTATTCCAGGCTATGCACTCAGTCAGATTGTATATAGTTGCAGGTTAATCTGTGTTACGTCCTCACCGTTGCGAGGCCCAATTGAGCAGTATTTGTTGTTTTTTTCATGAGCCTGGATGCTATCGATTCCCCACTTGTGAGAATTATAAGCCTGCTTGTCCTCGGAGAAAGCGAAGATACTTACCTGTAGCAGGTATTCTCCAAGGACAACAGGCTTTATATTCTCACAGTCCCTCCCACTTCCCCTTAGAGTTATCTCCTTTGTTATTTTTACTTTATTTTTTGCTATAGTATTTAACTGAGGAGACCACGTTCTTGTGGCGGGCGGGAAGGCACTCGTGCACGCGAGGTGGAGCACATCTCATGTTCCACAAAGCTCTTATTTAGCTATGATAAATGCCGGACCGGATGATGCGGACCAACGTCACCCACTTGTGAGAATATAAAGCCTGCTGTTCTCGGAGAATACCTGCCACAGGTAAGTATCTTCACTTTTCATAAAGATGGTGCTATGGTTTCTAAGCCTGTGAACTGTATTATTTTTACTAATGACATGTTTTTCTCCTAATTGACCATCAAATAGCGTCTGTTTTGTGTTTTAATTTGTTGCAGAGATTACTTTCTTTTTTAATTTAGCCTTGTAAAAAGAGAAATTGCAGTACCATTGACCAGATGCTTTCAAAGTTGGTGCTCTGGGCACTGATTGGTCCTTGAGTTCAAATCTAGCCAGCAGGTACTGGATTTTCTTTAGTCTCAGTGTAGGAATACAGAAGAGAGAGATCTCTGTCCTGAAACCCAAGGAAGCGTTAAGGTTAGATCCCTTTCCAAACCTTATAACACAGAACAAAGGGGTTCCGCATCCAGAACCCCGCTTTCTGGCCCTGATGGTGTGGTTCTTGACAAAATAGATTTAGCTGCTTTAAATCTTTCAGACGGTGCCTTTGGATACTCCTAGCCTCTAGGAAGCCACCTAGACAGAAATGTTACCGTTTCGAGTGAAAAAGATTTTCCCTCTGGTGTGCAGCCAAAGCATTCAACCCTACTATGTGTTCTGTTCCTTCCCTTATAGAGTACCTCCTCAATCTTTCTAGTTCTGGCCTCAGAGCACTTGAGTACTTTTAGTGCTTACCACTCAAAGGTTGATGATAAGCCAGTTTCTGTACATCCCTGGCTAGTTAGATTCATGAAAGGTTTATTCCATATTAAATCTCCTATCAAACCACCTCCACAGCTCTCATGAAACTTCCATTTGAACCACTCCATTCCTGTTCTTTGAAATTCTTCACTTGGAAAGTACTGTTCTTAATAGCACGCACTTCTGCCAGAATAGTAAACAAGCTTCAAGCTCATGGCAACACCAGGTTCTACCACAACAGAGTTGTTCTCCGAACCCACCCCAGATTTCTCCCAAAAGTGGTATCTGAGTTCCACCTTAATCAATACATTGTACTTCCTTCTTCCTTAAGCCACACTCTCATCCTGGAGAAGCAACACTGCATATCTTAGACTTCAAGTGTACTCTTATTTTATTATGTGGAGCGTATTAAACCTCATAGGAAATCCTCCCAAGTTTTTGTACCTTTCTGCTCTAACAGATTGGGAATTCCCTTCACCAAACATACTATCTTGGCTTGGCTGGCTAGCTGACTGACTGTATCTCCTACACATATGCTCATGCTGGGCTTTACCCTTCATGGTGTGTCACTGCTCATAATGAAAGAGCCATGACAGCTTTAGTAGCCCATTTCCACTCTGCCTCCATTGAACAAATTTGCAAAGCGGCAATGTGGTCTTCTATCCACACTTTCACATCTGGAGCAACATTCCAGGCAGGATGGATGGTTTGGACAAGCAGTCCTGCAAAATCTTTTTACTACTTGAATGTCAACTCCATCCTCCAGCCCTTTTTTTTTTTTTTTTTGCCAGGTTCACTTTCTACTTCAGTTACCAGGTTAATTAATGATATTGTGACCCTGGCAGCTACTGACTCCCACATGTGAGAATATTATTACAGATTGTCCTTGAAGAAAAGTTACTTATCTGTAGTAGGTGTCCTCTGAGGACAGCAGGAATATATTCTCAACATCTCTCCCACCTCCCTTTGAAGTCGTCTTCTTTGCTTTCATATTATACTGCTGCTCCCACACTCGAGCGTCGAGCAGGAAGGCACCTGCACATGCGCAGTGAGGGCACTGCCTCAAAGTTTTTTAAAGTGTTAGTGCACTATGGCAGTGTCCACACCGGGCTCCATGGGCGACATCACACACATGTGAGACTGTATGCCTGCTGTCCTCGTCAGACACTTTCTACATATAAGTAACTTTGCTATTTCTGAAATGGCTTGCATGAAACAGAAATCTTATCTAGTAAACATATCTGCTAAATTTCCTTTTTGCTCACTAGCTCTCTGCTTTTTTTTTTCTCTCTCTCTCTCCTGGTGGTTGTTCTTCTGCAGTGTTTTGGGCAGTTTATTCTGACACCGCACATTATGACCAGAGCAAAGAAAAAGATGGTGGTGATGCATCCCATGCCACGTGTCAATGAGATCAGGTAAAGGAGGAAAGAAAGACAGGCTAACATAGCTCTTATTTTTAATGTCAGATATGGGTAATTAGTCTTGCTTGTAGACCTTTTATTAAAAATAAGTTTACTAGTATTGTTGACCTTGTGAGAGTCCTCTTTACAGCGATACCTTGTAGGGCTTCACATCATTATCCACCAGGACCCATGAACTGAGCCAGTTCAAAGAGTAGTTATCTTTGTTTTCCCTACTGCATCCTTGTATTGTAGTAACTCTGGAGGTTGGGTTTCAGGCCCCTGGGGATGACAGCATTCATCCTGCACTGCAGTGTATAAAGAAGTTGTAGATGGCTCTTGAGAGTCTGTAGAGGGGTGGGAGATTTAAGTGCATTTATGGATTTAGACTTTGTATGTTTTGTTTTGTTTTTGGTTACAACTTTAAAGATGTTTATATGTAAAATTGTAATCAGCCGAGAGTGGCGGTTTTCCCCTAGCAAAACATATAATAAATTTCCACTGAATAAATAAAAATAAATCATCTTCCTTCACCACTGTCTGAGCTTAACCTTAAGCAGACTGGGAACAATCACAAGAAATTCAATATTTGTGGTCCTGAAAACTTAAAAAAAAAAAAAAAAAAGAAAAATACTTCTGCTATGTGGTACAAGCTTACCTCTGGTGTTCAATATACAGAAGAGACAAGTGATACATTCTCATAATGATATAATCATAGAAACCAGCTGTCTGTCTTGTCTTTTTTAAATCATTTGTGCCTTAGTCATTATTTTGTTTGCTTTTTTTTTTTTTTTTAGAGTTAGCATTTGTATTCATATGAATATAACTATTTAACCTACAGGCTTTAAAGGTTTATTGGCTATGGCATACACTGATTGAGAGTTAACACCTTCTCTAATCACTCTCCCACCTTGTCTAGTGTCGAAGTGGATTCTGATCCAAGAGCTGCCTACTTCCGGCAGGCAGAGAATGGAATGTTTATCCGCATGGCTCTGTTGGCCACAGTGCTGGGCAAGTACTAGAGGATGTGACCTATGTGTGCTAAGCTACACAACCAGGAGACCTGAATCTGACCGTTTCTGCATGCAACAGAACTGATAGAATGGAATGCAGCAGTTTCTTCTTCTGTCCTCCCACATCCAGTGACTGTGACCTCAGGGATTCCTAAGAACTAAGGCATATTGTTCACAAGGACTGCAAGCACAAATTAAGAGGGTCCAGATAAACTACAGAGACTGAAAAAAAAAGGGACAGGGGGGGATAAAGCTAGCATTGAGACATAACATTTTTGAAAGGGCTTAAAGGATACGCTCTCAAAGTCCTTCCTATTTAAACTTTTTAAAAAACGGCCGCTATCAAGAGGAAAGGAGCCTGTGCCACACATCAACTTGTATGCTTATTCACAAGTATCACCCACTTCAGCACACTCATTCCTATGCCCAGTGATGTGAAAAGACAGGTATTATCTCCTTTGTGCTGGAGGTTCTGGGTCATTCCTTTTGCAGGCACTGGAACAGCCAGCTCCCAAAACCATGGTTTAACCTAGGTTGAAAATGTTTTTGTGTATGAAAATGAGAAGGGTGATATACCCTATTTTGTATGGGATGGGTTTATAAAATTCACACATCTAAACTCAGGGATCTTCTGATGCCCCAGCATATGAACTGGTCAGTGATCTCCCCTCCTGTGCATATATTTAAGATATGGTAAAAGACAGTTTATCCAGACCCCTGGATGCTTTATGAAAACCTGATCAAGTGTTTTACAGTTCCGGACTGCATAGAAACCTTTAGTTGAACTTTTTTTTTTTTTTTAATACAAATGAATTATGAAAAGGGATTACTCTTGTTTCTTGTGAAATAAAGATTTTGCTGAATTCATCCTGGGTACACTTTTTGGCTAGGTGCATTAGGCATGATGTTCCCTCTTGGATAATCAGACAGGATGTGCTCTGTTCTTATTGTGGGCATTTCTCATTTTGTCCCTTAATACTCAGATCCTTTGAATATCTTTGTTTCCTAATACTGCCAATGACATACTCCCATGTGCACTTCTCTTCAGCCATATAATTGCTGTGTTCTGTAAATCATAAGATTACAGAAGTGTGACGAGGGATGACCAAGTAAGAGGAAATCTAGTATTATTTGTAGATGCTATTTTATAATATAAGCTGTTATAGAAGGTTTTAGGGGGTTTTGTTGTTTTTTTGTTATTGTTTTTGCTTTATTAAACAAATTGAATAATGAATGTTTTTTTTTTCCTTTATTCTGTATTTACAATTCAGAGCAGATCTTTGCACTCCCAAACCTTTGAACTGTATGTGAAAATTAGGTCTATCTTGAGCTAATTTTCTTTTCTTTAGTCCAAACAGATCAGTCCAGAACATTTGGGTTATACTCATCTACTAGCAGGTGGAGATAGATTACTAATTTGAGTTGTGCCACATAGGTTGGTGTGCAGCTGATCCAAGCCATTATTTAGATAACAAAGCAGTGAAAAAGTATAACTACAGCAACAATAAAAGACAAAACTTCTTCCTCCTCCTCTAGAAATTGCTGGAGAACAGAAAAAAAAACCTTCAAAATAGTGAAACTGTAGATGCCTATCCAAACAGAGAAATTCAAATATCTGAAATCTATTACAAAAACAAACAGAGAAAAAGCAGAGAAGGGCAGGTTTCTGAACTGATCTTTTGGGACAAAAGGAAACCTTGTTCACCAAACTGTATTCTTTTCCACATGTAATCTCAGATAAACTGTCAAGCAAAGTGGATATCTATATATGTTGATACTAAGCTACTGTTACTAACACCACACTGTTGTATTAATACAAATAAGGGGAAAAGGCCTCAGAGATCCTTGGTAATACAGCACCCTGCGGACCTGTCTGTGGTATACTAATTAATGCAACACTCATCAGACTTCTATTTTTCATCTGCCAGAAAAAAACCCTAAGAAAAAGATGTGTGCTTCATGGTTGTTTGGACTGAATTATTTTTATAAAAAATATATATTGTTAAAATTAAAAATTAAAATAGTGATTTCTTAGTGGGGGGGTTTCTGGCCAATGAAAGACTAAAGTCTTTTAATTAGCATACCACAGACTGGTCTGTAGGGGACTAAAGGAAAGAAAATTAGCAGATAAAACCTAACTCCTCTTTTCTTAGCATCCCAACAGATCAGTCCTGAACTTGTGGAATGCATCAAAGTGGTCCTTAAGTTTGGAGGGCAACAGATGGCCCTGCTGATAGCACCAGATCTCCATAGGAAGCCTCTTTGTGAGCTGTAACATCCCATCTATAATGTTTGGAAAATGTATAAATGAAAGACCACATTGCCGACCTGTAAATCTCATCTAATGAAATTGCTCTAGATTCTGCCCAGGAAGTAGAAAGCCCTCTAGTAGAGTGAGCCTTTAAAGATAATAATGGTTGCTTACTGGCCAGAATTTAGGTGGAAGAAATTATATCTTTCCTTGTCATCAAGCAGATGCAGCCATTACAGATGGGTTGTGTCCATCAACCAGCAGAGGGAGATAGAGAGCACACATTTTTCAGTGAGAATCAGGTGTTTAACATTCAGAGTTTCTATTTATTTACTTTTTTATGGCATTTATAAACCCAGTGCTTTTTTTGTGCCGGTACGCACCGGTACAGCGTACCGGCACCTTTTTTTCTCAGGCTGACAGAACTCTCTCGCTGAAGTCTGAGTCTCCTGCTGAGTGGCTCCGCTATGGCGGCGGATGAAGTTTGTCATGTCACCAACCCCTTACCCTATCAGCTTTGGCAGGCAGGCCCAGCAACAGCACGCACCCGACTGCAACGAAGAGGTCACCTGAGCAATGGCACGTGCGTGTTGTGAAGCCAGGTCCTGCTCCTGCCTGCCTCGTGCACTGCCTTGAATCGTGCGGGACAGAGAAGAACT
Organism: Microcaecilia unicolor; assembly: GCF_901765095.1. Classification (NCBI taxonomy): domain Eukaryota; kingdom Metazoa; phylum Chordata; class Amphibia; order Gymnophiona; family Siphonopidae; genus Microcaecilia; species Microcaecilia unicolor. Next base: position 374,351,006 of record NC_044033.1, on the reverse strand, counting down.
GACGCCGTCAACAAGTGCTCACCAGCACTACTGCTCCCTCTATATGCTCCAAAGTTGGAAAAATGCCTGCAACAGGCAGGGTACAGCTGAGCACCGGCAGTGGGGCACCACTGAGTGCAGAGGAGGGCGCAGGTGATTAACTCCCTTGAGAAAACGTACCACATCTGGCTGCGAAGCCAGGGAAGCACCCTTCAGGTGGCCCCTGAAGCAAGCCAGAGCCGCTACCTGGACTTTAAGGGAACTGAGCGACAGGCCTTTCTCCAGACCTTCTTGCAGGAACGCCAGCACTGAAGAAATTGGAGCAGTGAAGGGAGAAAGTGAGCCTGCTTCACACCACGCTGCAAAGGTACGCCAAACCCTGGCGTAAGCAGTAGAAGTAGAGCGCTTCCTCGCTCTCAGCATAGTGGCGATGACCTTGTCTGAGAAGCCCTTCTTCCTCAGACGCTGCCGCTCAATAGCCAGGCCGTAAGACCAAAGAGGGAGGGATCCTCCATCACCACGGGACCCTGATGCAACAGGCCCTGCTCCACTGGCAGCCGCAGAGGGTCGTCCACTGAGAGCCTGATCAAGTCCGCATACCAGGGACGTCTGGGCCAGTCCGGACCCACCAGGATTATCCGGCCCGGATGCTTTGCCACCCGGTCTAGTACCCTGCCCAACATGGGCCAGGGCGGGAACACATAGAGAAGCTCTTGTGTCGGCCACTGTTGGAGAAGAGCATCTACTCCCAGAGATCGAGGGTCCCGTCCTCTGCTGAAAAAGCGCGGCACTTGGCAATTGGCCGATGACGCCATCAGATCTAGGCTCGGCTGGCCCCAGCGCTTCGTGATGTCCTAGAACGCCTGAGCCGATAACTGCCACTCTCCGGGATCCAAGGTATGGCGACTGAGAAAGTCCGCCTTGACATTCATGACTCCGGCAATGTGGGCCGCTGACAGCTGTTCCAGGTTCGCTTCCGCCCACTGGCATAGATTCATGGCTTCCTTGGCTAGAGGGGCGCTCTTGGTACCTTCCTGGCGGTTGACATAGGCCACAGCCGTGGCATTGTCCGACAGGACCCGTACTGGCTTCAACGCCAGTACCGGGAGGAACTCCAAAAGCGCCAACTGAATGGCTCTGAGTTCCAGGAGGTTGATAGACCACTTTGCCTCTGCAGGAGACCAGAGCCCCTGCGCTGTCCTTCCCAAGCAGTGGGCTCCCCAGCCCGTCAAAGAGGCGTCCGTCGTGATGACAATCCACTCCGGGGTCACAAGAGGCATCCCTGCAGACAACTTGTCTGTCTTCAGCCACCAGCTCAGCGCTTTGCGCACTGCTGGGTCCAAGGGAAGGCGCACAGCATAATCCTCCGACACCGGAGTCCAGCGCTGCAGCAGAGAGTGTTGTAGTGGTCTCATATGAGCCCTGGCCCAGGGCACTACTTCCATCGTGGCCGTCATAGAGCCCAACAGCTGCACATAGTCCCAAGCCCGAAGCGGAGAGGCTACTAGGAACTGGTCCACCTGAGCCTGAAGTTTGACAATCCGATTGTCCGGCAGGAACACTCTGCCCACTTGGGTGTCGAATCGAACTCCCAGATACTCCAGGGACTGAGTCGGGCGCAGCTGGCTTTTCTCCCAGTTGATGATCCACCCCAGGGAGCTCAAAAGAGCAATCACCCGGTCCACAGCTTTGCCGCACTCTGCATAAGAGGGGGCTCGGATCAACCAGTCGTCCAGATAAGGATGGACTTGTACTCCTTCCTTTCGCAGGAAGGCCGCGATGACCACCATTACTTTGGAGAAGGTCCGCGGAGCAGTAGCCAACCCGAACGGGAGGGCTCTGAACTGGAAGTGTCGGCCCAGGACTGCAAAACGCAGAAAGCGTTGATGAGGAGGCCAGATGGGAATATGCAAGTACGCTTCCTTGATGTCCAAGGATGCCAGGAACTCCCCTGCCTTCACTGCCGCTATAACAGAGCGGAGAGTCTCCATGCGAAAGTGCCGAACTTTCAAGGCCCGATTGACCCCTTTGAGGTCGAGGATAGGCCGTACAGAACCTCCTTTCTTTGGTACCACAAAGTAAATGGAGTAACAGCCCTTGGCAAGCTGATTTTCTGGCACCGGAACGACCGCACCCAGGCGGATCAGATTGTCCAAGGTCTGCTGCACTGCCACAGCTTTGACCGGAGACTTGCAGGGAGAGAGTACAAACCCGTCTCTTAAGGGTCGGTAGAACTCTAGCTTGTAGCCGTCTCTTATGACTTCCAGCACCCAAGCGTCTGAAGTTACCCTGGTCCACTCGCCCAGAAACGAGGACAGGCGTCCTCCAATCTGCACTGGGCCATGGACCAGGACCCCGTCATTGGGTACGAGACCCTGGGGGAGGACCGGAGGGCGCACCTCCGGGACGGCGGACTCTGCGAAAGGAATGCTGCTTGGGGGAGAAATTCCTCTTGAAGGAAGAGGGGGCAGAGGAGCCCGACTTGCCCGGGCAGTACCGACGGGCTTCCTGAAACCGTCCTCTGGAGATACCGGGGCGAGCACTGGCCCGAGCCCTGACCTCTGGTAACCTCTTGCCCTTAGACGTGCCTAGATCGGTCACAATTTTGTCCAGCTCGACCCCAAAGAGCAGCTTGCCTTTAAAAGGCAACTTAGCCAGGCGGGACTTAGAGGCGTGGTCAGCAGACCAATGTTTCAGCCAAAGCCACCGCCGCGCAGAGACTGTCTGAGCCATACCTTTAGCCGAGGCTCTCAAGACATCATACAGTAAGTCTGCCAAATAAGCCAAGCCCGATTCCAGGGCCGGCCAATCAGCCCTCAAGGAAGGATCCGAGGGGGAAGCCCGCTGCACAATCGTGAGGCACGCCCTGGCCACATAGGAGCCGCAAACTTAAGGCAGCCGCCTCGAAGGACGACCTTAAGGCCGCCTCCAATCTTCTGTCTTGGGCGTCCTTTAGGGCCGTGCCACCTTCCACCGGCAACGCCGTTTTCTTAGTCACCGCAGTGATTAAAGAATCCACGGTAGGCCAAAGAAAGGCCTCCCGTTCACTTTCAGGCAAAGGATAGAGGCGGGACATAGCCCTAGCCACTTTGAGGCTCGCTTCCGGGACATCCCATTGAGCCGAAATTAAGGTGTGCATGGCATCATGCACGTGGAAGGTTCTAGGCGGGCGCTTTGTCCCCAGCATAATGGCGGAGCCAACAGGGGCTGAGGGAGAGACGTCCTCTGGAGAGGAAATCTTCAAAATGCTCATGGCCTGCACTAACAGGTTGGGCAAATCCTCTGAGCGAAAGATCCGCGCTGCAGAGGGGTCATCCGCTCCATCCGAGCGGGAATCCGTCTCCTCCAAGGAATCCCCAAAGGACCGTTGGGAGAACTCAGATACGCTGCCCTCATCTACATCAGAGGAAACGGAGTCCTCTAAGGCCTGGGAATCCACCCAAGGGCGTTTACTTCCGGGGGCCTCAACCCCTTTATCGGACAAGGGAGAAGGGGCAGCGTTTTGCATAAGGAAGGCCTGATGCAGCAGCAAAATAAACTCGGGGGAGAAACCCCCCAGACTGTGCACTTCAGCAGCCTGGGCCACAGCCCTAGACGCACCCTCAACCGGCGCTCGCAAGAGTGGGGGAGAAACATGCTGCGCATCCAAGATGGCGTCCGGCGCGACACTCCGCGAAGGAGCCGCACGGGAAGAACGGCGCTTAACTTTAGTCGCTTTTTTGCCGTCGCCCAAATCAAGGGCGGCCATGGCATTAACGTCTCCCAGCTCAAGGGCGGCCCAAGAAGAAGCTGTCCGAGCAGAGTGGCCGGCCAAGATGGCGGAGGCGAGCAGCGGGGGATGGGTGTTTATGGCGGGAAAAACCGCCGCGCCGGAGGAAGACACAGGACACTGACCGGCCTCCGAACTGACACCCAACAAGGGCGAATCAGACTTTAAGACCCCCGCATCCGCGCTAGAAGCGCACACGCAGTCCAGGGAGCGATTCTTCGCGCCCTCGCCCTCCGACGCCATAGGCCACGTGGAGATCGATCGGGGAACCCCCTGCCCGCTATAAAAAGGTAAAAATTACCTGCTTCTCGCTCCGAGCTGTAACGACCTGGTGTCCCAGTGAGTAGCTGCAATAAACGTTTAAATAAACGTCGAAATAAACGCCTTTAAGGACGTCCAAAATTTTTTTTTTTTTTTACGGAGCCAGCGGAAGGGGGGAGAAAAGGAGGGACCTGGCGCCACCAGGTTTGCACTTGCTCAAGAAGAGCCCTCAACCCCAGGTACTCAACAAAACCTAAAAATTAGGCTTGGAGACCTAGCCAGAGCTGCTGCTGTGTGTGACCACCACCTGCTGAGATAGAGAACATACTGAGGAGTTTCTGACAGCACATGACCACATATAGGGAGGCAAAAGGATTGCTCTCTATCTCCACCTGCTGGTAGATGGACACAACCCACCAGTCTATGGATTGATCAGCATGATGATATGGAACAAGCATTTAATAAATGTAAACATGTAGGAGGCTCATCACACTCTGTTTTACCTAGATTGTAAGCTCTTTGAGCAGGGACTGTCTCTATGTGTCTCATGTTCAGTGCTGCGTGTGCCTGGTAGCGCTATACGTTAGTAGTAGTAGTAGAGAAGCTAGACCGCGGGTTGGTTCTTGGTGTATGTGAAGGCAATCAAATGCATGTGTTTTGGTATCTGCTAAGGTCTGCATCTACATCTAGCAGATTAGAGAAAGCTTATGCTAAAGAATAAAGATACTGACATTTGCATCTATTTACACCAGCATGATCTCTAATTTGCTCTGGAAATGATTGATGTCACAAATACAGGATTAGAGCTTCAAGAAAATGAAGTATATAAAATGTAATGCTAAGGGCACTTATGAGCCAGAAAAGGCAAACAAACAGAGAGCACAATGTGGATGGCTAGATATAGTTCTGAAATTAACAAATGCTTTAGATTTTGCTTTATTACTTTTTGTTCAGAACTGATCCAGGTATAGGTAGCAGTAGTGCAGAAATAAGTGATAGCAGGAACGATTCGTCACTGCTTGAGAAATCTTAGTAAAGCTGGGGAAGAAATAATGAAACTTCAGTTTTGCACATATGAATGCATGATGCTTCACTAAAATGCATTAATTTACACAGGAAAAAAAAGGAAGGTCTTTATTTGTTCCTGAAAGTTATGTTAGTGGACCTTTTTGTGTACTTTTTTCATCCATTCATTTTATAGCACTTTACAGTGTTTTTAAATACTATCTATAGCAGAATTGTGGACTTCTACATTTTAGGTTCTTAATGCTGCTGGAATAAGGCAGGTCAGATTGTTAGTATTATACCCAGGCACTAAGATCAGCATTACTTATTGTGACTCCATCAAGATCTTCTGATATGTAGTTCTGTGTGGAACATCCTGTTTGTTATGTTTTTTCAGTAAGAGATATATTGGTATTCTAGGGACTGGTGTAATATTCTCAAAGATGCTTTTTATATGCTCTATGGCTGGTAAAGGGGCATGACTACTGTGGGGTGTGGTTACTGTAGGGGCAGAGCAATATATGGGGCGGAGCATTTATAGTAGCCCCACCTCCCAGGTTGCCCTGCATGAGTACCGGCACCTTTTTTTTTCTTACAAAAAAAGCACTGTATATACCACATTAAGCCTACATCAAAAGAAAAAAAAGATGGCATGTGGGAACGTGCTCCTTTTGCTTTGTGGGATGCAGTGGTATAGTATAACAAATGCACTTGCCTTTTATTTTTTATTATTACTATATTATAGAGAAGGTATTGAATAATGAGGGGTTTCCTTTATGCAGAACTGTCCAGTCAGTCTAAATGTACCAACACTGTCCAGTTCAGCACACTAGTAGCAGCCAAGTTCAAAGACAGTTAATTATGTTCGGTAGAAAATAAATCTTTTGGCTCGGGCTGCTTGCTCTCTGAATATTCAACCACTGTTTCATTATTGCTACCAAGTATTACATATTATGGGCATTTGTTAATTCATTTATCCAGTCCTTCCATACACATCGTTTTGCTTTTGAAACCCAAAGGTTTCCTATGCTAGCATTGTACTTATTTGACTTAGTTTTTCTGTACAAGTTTTGCTTGATTTGAAATAAAAAAAAATTTTAATCATCTTTTCAATAAGGGGTGGGAGGCCCTCACTGAACTGGTCTGCATAGGGCTCTGTAATTGCTAAGAGTGGCCATGGCTATCCTCAGTGAAATATTTGCCATCTGTATTGTATAGAACAGTGTAGAAAAATGAGCACATACTACAGAATTTATAACTGCGTTTGCAACCAGCTATAATAAGGTTTTTCAAACTGTTTTAGTGATATTTTTATTTCCTGATATTTATAGCTTGAGACGGGAAGCTTTCAAATTAACAAGCTGTCCAATTAAAAAAAAAAAACAAAACACTTTCATCCCCCACCTTTGTAGGCACTGCCTATTCAACTGGATCAAGTTTAGAGTTGTTGTTTTTTTTTTTCTCTTCAAACAGATGCGACCACCCATAGGCAGTCCCTAACTTCTAATAAGCTTTTGCTATTGTTTTGGGTGTACTAAAACCACGGCAAGCTCCGCTTACTGGCTTCAGCTCTTACAGTGGACTAGATACGGTCACTTCGTCTCCTGTCTATAAACCTCCTTGGCCTCATACTGTCTCCTGTTCTCAATCTAACTTTGATCGAACCACAGACACAAAAATTGTATAGTGACCTAGCCCGCCACGACCCTCCCCCGTCCACTCGTACTTTCGAGGCTACTCGGCCCCAGGAGCCCTTATCTTAGCTGGCCTCGTATCGTGGCAGAATCTCTTTGCTTTCCCTCCCGGATCAAACTGTATCTTCCGAGTCCCAAGGAGCGCGAGCCATCATTCACTCTGCTGGCGTGGCGATCTGTGCTGTGTGGGCTGGCCGGCCGGCCCCCTGGGCCCTAACCCTACCCTACTACTGCCTTTGCCTTGTGCGTCATGACGTCGGCGTGGGGCGGACCTGGCCGGTAAAACGCCTCCATTTTCAATGAATATATGTGGCCATGAGGGAGGACGAGTCTTGGACTGTTTTTCGCGTCAGGTATATTCTTCTAGGTTAGGGTGAACTTCTATATCGGTCTGATGCCAGCTAGATTATGGCATTTTTGGGCCTTTTTTTTTTTACCCAGGGGGTTGGGTTCAGGTGGTGTCCGGGCAGATTCGTGAAGGGTGCCGGTGATGGTCGCTGGGCCACCGGGAAGACTTTGGTGGTTAGGGGCTCAGGAGGTCCGAGGTCCAGGGCCGCTGAGCCACTTGAAAAATGGCAGTGACCGGTCACCTCGCACAGCTGTTTCTGGCCACTCTCTGAGCTGGGCGTATCTCTGCACCCCTCAACACCATTTTCTCTGTCCTGTCAACTGGCTGTAGTGTTGCTAGATTTTAAATAGGGTTTATAGCCTGTGTATGGCAAATAGTGGCTCTAAGTAACCCGGGTAAAGGAAAGTACTGAGCCACAAAGTAGCCCAGGCTTCCTTCTAGTTCATTTTAATATTTTTAATTTTATTACATTTATATTTGGAGGTTTGTGGAATATCCAATCTAGTTCTAAGTGGCTTACAAAAGTTGTAATAACATCAACAAGGTACCATTAGGGTAAAATAAAATTATATTACACTGAAATATCATGACTATGTAACAATCCTAAAAAGAGAATATGAATCACCTTTAACACATATCTAGTGCCCTGAAGAGCACAGGTACAAATCAAAGTAGGGTATGCACAAAAAGTAGCAAATATGAGTTATCTTGTTGGGCAGACTGGATGGACCGTGCAGGTTTTTTTTCTGCCGTCATCTACTATGTTAGTGGTAAGTGCAGTTTTTAATTTTCTTCTAAATCTTTCATAAGATCTCAGAGAATATTCTTAGATAAGGCAGTTCACCTATTTAGTAACGTACTGAAAGCCAGCAGTATGCATTGATTTATTTATTTTATTAGGATTTATTTACCACCTTTTTGAAGGAATTCACTCAAGGCGGTGTACGTAAGAATAGATCAAACATGAGCAATAGGCAATTACAGCAGTAAAAATATTCAAGTAACAATACAAAGTATGGCATGCTATACTACTTACAATGTCAACACAATACAAAATAGAACATTTTAATTGATTGTAAAGAGTAAAGCAAAGATGTAACATGTAGATAGGTAAGAGAGTAAGAAGAGTTAGAAAGTAAGGTAACTGATTTAAAGAAAGTTGCATGAGGTCAGAGAGATGGCCCAGTCCTTTACAGCTTGGCAAATGGAGGATAAGATAATCTTATGCCTGTGCAAAGGCTTTATGCATAGGTAGCTCTATCGAGGATAGTATGTAGCTTAGAGACAATCCATAGAGAGAATCTGCTAAATGAGCACACAGGTCTTAAAAACAACTCTGGCGCAGACTGGCAACCAATTAAAAGATCGTAACAAGGGGTAACATGATCATATCATAATGCTTGACAGATTCAACGTGCAGCGCTGTTCCTTGGTTGTAATTTTTTAAACACAGTATTCCCTACATCTGATTATAAAACAGCATTATAGTAATTTATTTGGGACATCATGAAACTGTGGACCACATTGTGAAATACAGACTTTGAAAAATAAATTTTAGCCTTCACAACTGCCAGAGTGCTCGAAGTACTTTTGACACAGGTACTGATGTTTGTATCTCAAATGACAAATATTGATCAAAAGTTATTCCCAAGAGTTTTATGTTATCTAATTGAAAATTTTTTTGACCAGTACAAAATTTGTTACATGAAATAGGGTTAAATGGACTAGAAATCACCAAAAATGTTGTTTTGTCTCTGTTTAACTTCAGCTTAAAGGTCTTAGCCCAGGATTCCATTAAATATAATGGAATCCTTCTAGCATATAAATATTTTCAAAACTTATTTTTACTTCTGGATCTTCAGAACATTCAGACTTGTGAAAAAAACAAAACAAAACACTTGCTCTGATTCAAGTGTAGTACTTATTGTCTATCTGAATCAATGCGATGAAAAGATTAGTTTTGAAGAAAATGTAGCTGTTGATAGCATAAATTTTTTGGACATTACATTTACTTTAAATGGTGGTAGATTTAGCACGACATTGTTTAGGAAGAAAACAGATCAAAATTCTCTTCTTCATTACCGGAGTTTTCATCTTAGACATTTAAGGGATGGGATCCCGATAGATCAGCTGCTGAGGGTTAAAGGGTTAAACAGTTGTGTTTGGATGAGGAAGATTACAATTATCAAGCATCCATACTGGCATAACGATTTGCTCAACAAAAATATCTAAAATCAGTTATTAAGAGAGCACTTAAGAGGGCTAAAAATACGCACAGGGAGTGGCTCCTACAGGAGTCGACAACTGAGCGGAATGAATGCTTGACATGCTTTCTTCCATATTCTAAACAGTCCATGATTTTGCAGAAAGCACTTATGAGACACTGGAATGTATTGACGGTTCATCAAGTATTTAATGAATACCCTTCTATATGCTATTTTTGGGGACACTAGTCTAATCAACTAGACTACTGCAATGCAGTATATGTAGGGTGCAAGGAAAACACACTAAAATCACTGCAAACAGTACAAAACACGGCAGCAAGAAATCAGAATACGAAAGAGCAACCCCACTGCTTGAAACATTACACTGGCTACCAGTTAAGGCAAGAATATTTTTCAAAGCGAGCACCCTAATCTTCATGATTGGAATGGCACCCAGATATATGTTTAACATAATTGAACTATCTGCAAGAAATGCCAGCCCAGTAAACAGAAACTACCTACTCCTACATCTTCCCAACTGGAAAAACACTATCTACACAGCAGGATTTAGCTACCTGGGTTCCAAATGGTGAAACTCGATACCAAAAACCATAAGAAGCATCACAAATCGCCTCCAGTTCAGAAAAGAAATGAAAACCTACCTCTTCAAAACAATTCTACAGCTAATCACAAAGATATCATCGCCTTCCTTTCAAATCAACCTCTCCAAAAATTATGTAAATAAACATCACCAAAACTGTACAACTGAACACAAATCTACCACTACCTTTTTCTCTTCAAATCTGTCTCATCAAAAACTCTGTGAATAACCACACAAACTGTAGATGCCCTCTCCACATTGCACAACACTATCGTAACTCCACCAAAATGTAAATTGTAAGCCACTTTGAATAGAAATTTGTTTTTGGATAATAGTGGGATACAAGAATGCATGCATATACTATTTGGCATTAATTAGAATTTATGCGCATAGCTGTCTTAAGTGTATGCTGTAATGTGATGCGTGTAAATTCTAAGTTATATAGTTGAAAAGGGAGCATGGCCATGGACGTGGAATAGGTGGGTCATGGGTGTTTCTAAAATCTATGTGCATTGTTATAGAATACACCCGGTCCACACCTAATTTATTATACCAAGCTTTACGTGTCATAATTGCTCAACGTATTCTATAAACCGTGTGGAAATTTAGGTGTATTCTATAAAGTATACCTAAATTTAGATGTTCTGGACATATTTTTTTCTGGAGGGGGGGGGGGGGAGGCAATTTTTTTTAGACGTGATATATAGAATCTAGCCCTAAATAATAGTTCTAGGATTGTTGCTGTTTGAATTCTGGGTTGTTGGTATTTTGGTATAGGAAGTTTGCTTACATAGGTTTTGATGAGTTTGGTTACTTTCAAAGTACATTATAATGGAAGGAGTTTGTGTTGCTGTCACTAACGTGACAAGGAAATTTGCAATTTTTTTTTTTTGCTATGGGGCGCACATTCCACCAATGTGTTATGATTTTTAAAATTTTTATTTATTTATTTATTTATTTAATTGGTCTCCCCCTCCCCCCCTGCAGATATATCACAGGTGTTATACATTCATCACACTGACATCTGGAATAGTTTAGTTTCATATTTATCTATCCACAGTTCTTAATATTATAATGTATTATGTCCAATTATGTTTTGTGGTATTATTCTGGAAGGGATAATAGTGGTCCATAATGAGTTTTATCAACATTTTGGGTGTAGGGGTAGCCCATGAACCTTAAAGGGGGACACAAGTCTGAAGGTTTTCCAGTGCTATCTGTCGTGCTCTTGTACTTGCCTAGGGACAGGATTATTCAAAGAGAGCACCATATTCAACCAGCGGTCAGATACAGGGTCCATGATTACAGGATTCCTGGAGAATGTCTTGTTTGTGGCTTATATCCAATAACTGTTGCTGTAATGATCAAATGAAAGTAATTTGGAAGGGGATATGAAATGGGAGAGGGAGAAAAATCCCTGAGCAGTTTATTCCTGGGGGAATTCTACAAAAAAAAAATATGAAAATTGTGTGCACAGTATTTGAAAATTCCTCAAACTTTTGCACACTTTATTTGTAAATTTCTTGCACAAAATTCCCCCGTTATAAGGGTTGGCATCTCCCCCCATACATGAAATACTCCTCCACCACCACTGCAGTTTCACATTCCTGCAGATATCCATCCCATTCCCATGGCACGTGCACATGTACCTCATCCACCTTTTTCCAGCTCCTCTTCCTTCACACACACACATCCACCTTTTGTCCATCCTCCCCACCCCCTCGCACACGTATGCCATTCACATTTTTTTCCAGACCCCCCCACTCCCTCCCTCCCTGTACACTCACTGCTCCAGTGTGGTAAGAGGAGGAGCTGCACAGTCTTTCTTCATGCTGCTTCCTGCTCCTCTGCTGGCCCAGATCTGACTGTTCTCTTGAGCCTTGTGAATTTCCATACAGCCCTGCAGCTTATGGCACTGCCAGAGACCAATGTGGCAGAGGAGGAAGCAGTCTGACCTGTGGCTGTGCAGCTCCTCCTGTTGCTGTGCTGGGGAGTGTGAGGGAGGGAGGCAGCCAGAAAGCAGACCACACAGAGGTGGGGAATTCTGCGCAAAATCTCCCAGACGTAGTAGTTACAAGTGAAGACTCATGGTATCAGAACTTAGTCCTGAGCTGGAAACCCAAAAGAGCAGGAAGAAAACGGGTCAGGGTCAAAATACACCCAAAACAAACAAAGATATTTGAGATGCAAGGCAGCATTATCTTTTAGTTCGGTGTAACTCCTAATGCAGGCAATGATGAATTAATGCGAAATCATGGGCATTGGTAGTTACATGGACATTCACCCACTCCTCTCTTCCAACTGCTGTCTCAGATTTGTCCAGCTCAGTTCGTCCCCTCTGATGATTATCTGATAATTTCACACTTACCCACCCTACTCCAGTCTTGTTTAGTCATCACCAGTTTCTTTTTTAATTTTGTACAGTTATCGAGTCTCTTACCAGTAGTTCCAATGAGGCAGTTTTCATGATTTACTCCTTGCTTTGTGACTCATACTGTTCTTACTTAATTTTGCTTGTTTGTAGCCTTTTGTCAACTCAGGGTTAGTTTGTAGTTTGGGCTCTGCTGTGTCACCAGATGCTGGGTTCAGCTTCTGCACAGTAATTGTGGGAGGGCAAGGCACAATAACCCCCCCCCCCCCCCCCCCCCACCAACAATGATATTATGGGCAATCACATAAGGTTTCCCACGGAGGTAGGGGCAAGGAGCTGAGGAATAGTAGAGGACACCAAAGGTGGTATTTGACCAGATTTTTCTTCTTTCTTGAGGTCCGGTAAAGAAGTAGTTCTCTCATTTTGTTCACTGATTTTTTTTTTTTTGAAAGCAGCGTATCAAAACAGAAAAGCATTTCATTACAGTAAGAAAAATTCCCAGAAATTTCTCTTGCAAACACAATGTAGTGTTTTCACTAGAAAAGCAGGCCCAAAATACGGTCTATTTTATTTCTTTGAAGACTAAACAGCAGTAACTTTTATTTACATTCTACAGGACAGGCTTTACTTGTTCAAAAAAAAATAGGTTTCTTCCCTTTTTGTATGGGATCTCCCAGCAACATTAGATAAGTATTGCGTTTACTACTGGTCTCTCTTTTACCAGACAAATTACTTGAGGGATCCAGATTCTTTCCGGTAAATCCCTGTAATCCTTTTGTCTTCCAGATAACCCTTCCAGGTTCTTGGGGTGAGCATAAGAATGTGAATTAACTGCTAGAATATAATAACCCAGGTAAGTAGTTCTTTTCTTTCTATATATCTAAAGTCCCAATATACCCCAAAATAGTTACAGCACTTATGTTTTAACTAACTTTAAGTGTGTTATGTTCTGGCTAGGTGTATGTCTTGTGAGGTCTCGCCATTGGGCACTTTTTAAAGGTCTGCATCTGAATTGCAGATTTCCTGGACTGAAGGATGAGTTGGAATCCCTTGATGGTAGGCTCAGCTCCTGTGCTGTGGGCAATAATGCCATCTAATCTCAATGCACTAAACACTAACTAAGAAAACTAACAGAAAAACCTTTGATCCCAACCAGCAGACCTTATATCATCTCATGAAAACATGCCTATGCTGTGTGAAAACACTAATGTTTTTCAATAAAATAAAATGAAAAATGGCTTTCTGCCTAACTCTAGTGATTCTTTAACTTATTGCCCAGTGACTTGCCGTGACTCTTGCCCTTCTGTCTCAGTGATTTGTTCCCTTAGCATGCCTACAGGGGGTCTGCTTCTTCAGCTGCTCCAGTTCCCTTCTTCCTCTGTCCGTGTCTTATTGGCTTTGTTAGCTCTATTAATAGAGGTTTCTGCAGCATGTCTCTGGGGTCTCTGCTCTCTCTGAGGGGCTGTCTTCTGGCCTCTATGCATTCTCTCCATGGAGTTTTTCTGTCTGGCTGTTCTTACCTTCTCTGGGCTATCTGTACAACATGTGTTGGATCTCTATTCCTGTGGCCCTACCTCATCTCTTAGCTTTTGGACTCCCTCTGTTCTTTCTATTGCTCCAGTGGCTGTCCATCCCCACTGTGCTTCTCAGATGCATGGCTACCCCTTATTTTATTGGTGGTTGGGAGGAGGGGATAGTGCTGGGCAGACTTATATGGTCTGTGCCCTGAAAAGGACAGGTACAAATCAAAGTAGGGTATACACAAAAAGTAGCACATGTGAGTTTATCTTGTTGGGCAGACTGGATGGACCGTGCAGGTCTTTTTCTGCCGTCATCTACTATGTTTATAACTTTTGTATTCTACTGTTCTAATTACAGTAGTCCATAGTGGATTAACAGATTTGGCAACATTCTAGTAATGGGTGATTTCAACTACCCTAATATGTATAACCTTTTGAGTACTGCCTTCCTGGGCAGCCATTCAAAGCAGCTCACAATAATAAAAGATTTACAGTAAAAATTCACACCAAATGTAACACAGAATAATAAAGCAAGCTAAAATAAACCAAAATTAATACAAGTAGTACAGTAAATAAATACATAGCAAAAATTGTCAGGTGAAGTTGCCTAAAATCTCCCCAGACAGAGTATCTGCCTTCTACACAAATCACCATCAGCACTGAGTTAAGATGCCCTATCAGCTGCCTCTTAAACTAGTAAACATGAGGAAAAGATGAGTTAAAAAAAATTCTAACATAAGAATAGCCATACTTAGAAAGAATAGTCATACCGGGTCAGACTAATGGTCCATCCAGCCCAATATCTGATTTCTAACAGTGACCAATCCAGGTCACATGTACCTGGAAGAAACCCAAATATTAGCCAAATTCCGTGCTACCAATCCCAGAGAAAGCAGTGGATTCCCCATATCTATCTTAAAAGCAACTATGGACTTTTCCTCCAGGAACTTGTCCAAACCTTTTTTTAAACTCAGATACCCTAACCACTGTTATTACATCCCCTGGCAGCGACTTCCAGAGCTTAACTACTTGAGTGAAAAATTATTGCTCTTATTTATTTTAAAAGTATTTCCATGTAACTTCATTGAGTGTCCCCTAGACTTTGTACTTTCTGAAAGAGTAAAAAAATCTATTCACTTTTACCTGTTCTGCACCACTCAAGATTTTGTAGATCTGAATTATATCTCCCCTCAGCCGTCTTTTTTCCAAGCTGAAGAGCCCTAACGTCTTTAGCCATTCCATCCCCTTTATCATTTTCATTGCTCTTGGAATCTTTTTCTAATTCTGCGATATCTTTTTTGAGATACAGCGACCAGAATTGAACGCAATACTTAAGGTGAGGTTGCACTATGGAACGAAAAGAGGCATTTTATTACTCTTGGTCTTATTTACCATCCCTTTCCTAATAATTCCTAGCATCCTGTTTGCTTTTTTGGCATTCGCCTCACACTGAGCCAAAAGATTTCAGCATATCGTCTACAATGACACCGAGATCTTTTTGTTGGGTGATTGCTGACTGCTTAGCTGGACCATAGCATTAGGTGTCTATGATTTGGATTAGTCTTTTCAATGTGCATCACTTTGCATTTGTCCACATTAATTTTTATCTGCCATTTAGATGCCCAGTCTTCCACTTATCTAAGGCAGTGGTTCCCAAACCTGGACCTGGAGGCACCCCAGTCAGTCAGGTTTTCAGGATGTCTACAATGAATATTCAAGAGAGAAATGTAAAAGTCTTTTACCTGCTGTGGTAAGAGGGGACCTCAGTGTATGGCAAATCTATGTTCTGACGCCACCTCAGGGCCCCTTTTATCTCCACTTGGTAAAAGGATCCCTTAATGGAGCAGGTTGAGTTTACATCAGGCATAGATGTTATTTAAAAGTACCATCTTGGAAGCCCAGACCAGATATATTCCGAGCATTAAAAAATACGAATGGAAGGCTAAACAATTGCTGATGTGATGTGAAAGTGGTTATTATGGCCATAGTATATCTTTCAAAACATTAGCAAATAAAACCAAATGAAGAAAATAGGATGAAATATAAGAACTGGTAAGCTAGATGCAAAGCATTGGTTAAGCAGTGTGGTATTATAAAGAACAAATTTATGAACACACAGACATTGTTTAATGGGACAGAGCCAGCATGGATTTGGCCATGGAAGGTCTTGCCTCACCAGTCCGCTACTCAGTGTTGGGTGAAATACTTTTTAAAAGTATTTATGTTTAAATCTGTTTATTAATATGGTCAATGAATAACAAGTCAAGTAAACTGGGAACATCGATACATCGAGCCAGAAAAAGCACAGAGGAACTTTGTGTCTAGTAAAGACAAAAGACATCTGTCCCAAGACAACTGTAACACCCCAGCCATTACAATCAATATTTTTCTTATACTTACTTGATATAACTTTCCCAATCTCTCAACTTATATCTAATTGACTACTATGGTTCTACTCTGTTCCTTCCACTGCTATATTGATTAATTGCTGTAAGCCACAGTGAACTCAAGATTCCTTGGGATAATGTGGGATATAAATACCACAAATAAATAATCCAATGAACTGTTATGCCAACATAACTTTTTAAAGACAGCTCCATATATCTGCTGTTGTGCAAACCGGGATGTTATGCAATCTGCTGACGTATATCACACATGAACTAAATTTGTCTTCCAGTCGTTTTGTCAGTTTTTCGACATAAACAGTGTGTAATAGTGACAAGCCAGTAACTAAATATTTGAAGGCTTTCTTCTCCACTGTGTACAATGGCCTCATTTCACTGATAATATTCATAACCAGTTTGCCAACTTTGTCATGTTTAACAGGAATGTTTTGAAATTATGTCAGAAACCGGTTTTCACGAATGCAGATTTTCTTAGTCCCTCTTGAGGTTCTTGCTGCCAGTTCTTCAACTGATGCAGATGCTGCTGGTCTTTTGCATGCTTTTTTATGCTTGGTGTAAGCATTCACCTTGCTTTTATGGACTGTCTGAAATAAGAATTATAATGAAACTTTTTCAAAAAGAATTCATAAAGTTTCGTGTAACTTTATTAGCCTTTAATGTCGGTTCATTAAATGAATTAGATCTCTTATCTTCAAATGTTTTAGTACATTCGATGTCCCTTTAAATGGTCAGACTCCAAATATTTCATGAGTGGGAGCTACAATCTGAAATACGCTCATTACTGGTGACCTCAGCGATGACTCGTTACACATGATTGTTCTGCCCATGACTCGCCTTACTCCTCATCGATCACAAAAAACAAATTTTACTTTTTATTCTAATTTAATGCTCATATTTGCATACTTAAATGCGCAACTCTGCAAGTACTTGATGCTAATATAAAAATGACTTCAACTTAGCTTTTATAAGCGTCCAGTATTCTGATCCGCTGCTTACACAGACCATGTTTTGCTAGACAATAAGCCCCAGCTGCTTCAGGGTGTGGACCTAAAATGTAAAAAACTACAAATTAAAACTAGCATGGTTACTATCCTACTATCTCCCACAATTGCTGAATATACCTGACTGCCAATTGCTCTCCATTTCTCTCAACATATTTCTTAAGTGGCGGCACCTACCCAGACTTCTTAAATACCACTGATAGACTGACTGAAGGACCAATAATACAGCTGCTTCACATTAAGGAATTCCAATCATATCTAAAAAAAAAAAAAAAAAAAAAAGGTCCACCTTTATTCCTTGTATTAAACAAAGACATAGGATCACCTCCCTCCACTCCCAGCTCTATACTGTCGATAATTCTCCTATTGTATGTCATCCGAAGAATGATTTTTTTCTGAAGCAAATTCAATACTAAGGCCACTGATGTGACCTCGTTATTAATGTGGGATTTATGCTCAGAAAGCCTACTTTTAATAGCCTGACTAGTTCTCCCCCTGTAAAATAGGTCACGTGGACAAACAATAATATAAACTGCATTAGCTGAATTACATGTAGTGTGCAGTCTAGAATACACTCTACGTATGGAACGAGGGGCTCTCAAACCTACTCCCGTTATAGATAGGCCAGGCCACACCACACCACACAAAGTCATTATAGTTGTTGGGGTTGTCAGTGGTGTGGCCTCTCTATAACAGGAGTAGATTGGAGAACCCCTCGTTCCACATGTAGAGTGCATTCTACACAGCACACTACGTGTAATTTAGCTAATGTATTGTTTGTCCATGTGACCTAGTTTTACATGGGAAGATGAATCGTGGTTTGGGGTGAGTGTGTTACTCAGCCCGCCGGCCTGTACCCACCACAATCATTAGTGTGCAGTTCACTGACGACATGAACTGCTCCCACTGTGCAGGCTGTTGTGGCACCTTCAGATGCGAAGGTTTGCCGAGAGGATGGTGATATCAGGGGCAGCCCCTTCCAGTCTGGGGAATACCAAGAAGGGAGTTGGAGCAAAGAACATGGAACCTCTGGGGCCCATGGGGGAGTTGGTTTCTCCTGGGGACACCAGTGGATGCAATCAAGAACTTGGAATCGTGGTAGATATTCCAACAGAAATCACGCTTGCCTTTACTTGGCAAGCTATTACTACACTGACAAAAATTGTGAGTACACAAATGAATGCTGTGGAGAAGGCAGTGAATAGTGTTACCCAGCGAGTGACACAGTTAGAAACTGGAGATGGGGAGAGCTAAGGAGAAAGAAAGGGTTTAAAGTAAGGGCAAGTTAGATTGATGAGAGCTGTGTTGCATTTACAGTATAAGATGGAATATGTGAAAAATTATTTACGTGTCTGCAACTTGAGATTTCTTAAGTTTTCCGAGAGCTATTTTCAGCTAGGGAACTTTTTAAGGATATACTGTAGTTGTCCAATGAGTCTTTGTACCCTTTGAATAAGACGTATTATCTCCCATATAAGAAAAGACAATCTTCTGAGACAATGAACCAAGCTGGAAATAGTGAAGAAGGTGGGGTCTCTCCTGATAGTTTGAATATCTGAGAAGTCCTGGAAACATCACAAGATACTGTGAACACAAGAGCTATTCTGGTATCATTCGTGTTTGAATCTGATAAAAATTTAATTCTTCGTTTTGTTTTTCAAGTATAGAAGTTCTTTAAGGGACATAGATTGTGGTGTTTTCCTGATGTTGTTAAAGAGACAGCGGCGGTGTAAATGTTTTTTAGAATTACGCCAACGTGTGGTTCCAAATGGTGGCAAATTTCTCGTTTTCCTGTAAAATGTTTGGTTAAATTACAAAATGTGAGAGATATTTTCTATGACCCTGTTCAGCTTAAAAAATTTCTAGATAAGTTTCCTTTGCAGATTGGTGATAGACCTATTGATTAGATAATGAAGTGTTAGTTTTTGCTGTTTAGAATAGGAAAGGTTATCAATCGGGTGTGTGATTTAGCATGCACTTACAGTCTGATTCTGTCGGAGCTTTTTGTTTCATATAATATTTGTTTTTCTGATATTTCTGTAAGATCCTAATATTGGGGACTATGAGATGGTTGTATTTCTTCTAAGTTTTTCGTGTATGTGTGTATATATATTGTGAGCACTCTGGAGGGCTGGTGCGAGGGAAAGGGGATAGTGGGTCTTTCAGCCGGCATCATCCCCGTTCATTCAGCCCAGCTAGGAGAACAGGGCGCCCTCTAGGGATCAAACGGCCAGGGAAAGCTGTAATACAGGAGAAAAACTACACTTCCCAGAAGCCAGTGCAGGGTCAGCTGAACTCCCAGGAGGGGGAGGGTGGAGTGACTGATTGGGAGATGAGGTCTGATCCTGGAGATGGGGAACAGCTGGTGGAGCTTGGGGAGGAGGAGATGGAGTGGAATAAAGAGGAGGTAGAAGGAGAAGGTAAGGAGGAGTGCATGGAGGTTGGAGGGTTTGCTCAAACTTCCTCAGGAAAGGTAAAGGCTTTGGTGGCGGGAGTGTGGCCCAAGCTGTGCATACTTGGAGAGGATAAGATAATCCAGTGGGGAAGCCACTGGTGGAAGAAGCTAACCCATAAACTATCTAAGGGTAGAAGATAGTGCTGATGAGGGGAGGCTACAATGGGGAGCAAGACAAAGGTTTGCTGGGTGTGATATTCTGAGTTAAGATTGGACTGTGTTAATAAGCTGAATGTGGAAAAACTGAACTGACTCTTGCATTCTTGATGAAGAAACTGCTTGAAGATTAAAGCTGTATTAAAAGATGCTGAGAGAATAAAGACCTGTGGTTTTCAAGAACTATAAGACTGCTGGAGGTTTGTGTGTCCCAGTCGTGAGCTGATCCTGGTTGCAGGTCAGCTGGGCAGCAGTTAAACTAGGACAAGCAGTGCAGCAAGGCCGTGGTTGCAGCTCGTACAGGGGAAAAGCTAGCCAAGCTAAGCAGGGTCGACCCCGGCTCTCACCTGGAAGGGTGACCTGGTTACAGAATGGTGGCAGTGGTGGGATTGTCTGAACAACCCGCCGGCAAAAGAAGCGTGCATTGCTCCGAGTTCCGGTAAGCATATACGGGACTCGGGTAACCAGGAGGAGGGGGGATAGAGGGCCAGAGCTGTGTAATACCGCACTTGGAGAGTGTTCTTTGTTGTTCCCTTTCTCTCAGGTACCGGTGGCTAAGGCGACATGGAGTCGAAGGAGCTGCTGTCTTTTATGGCCCACCAGTTCCAAAAGCAGCAGGAAATGGCTCAGAGACTTCTAGAGGATTCCTTGGCTGCTTCTCGAGCACAGATACAACCGGTGCTGGAGGTGGTGCAGGAATTGTTACGGGCAGTACCCCTACCGAGGAAAGAGAGCACCTCATTGGAGGCTACAGCCACTGGAGCTGTGCCTGGAAGCCTGGAGCCTGGACGGGTTAATTGGCTGCCTTGGGGCAAATTAACAGAGCAGGACGACATTGAGGATTATCTGGGGACTTTTGAGCGGGTAGCATTGGCGGCTGCCTGGCCTCAAGAACAATGGACCATCAGACTGGCTCCCGCCCTGTCCGGGGAAGCCCTGGCAGCTTTTCGGAGCCTGTTGCCAGGGGACGTGGTGGATTACCAAAAGCTGAAAACGGCTATTTTGGACCGGTATGGGGTAAGCAGACAAACTTATCGCAGGCGCTTCCGGAGTTGGAGGTGGAGGGAGGGGGAGACTCCGAAGGCCTTGGCCCAGAAGCTGATGGACTTGGCTATCAAATGGTTAGAGCCTGATAAGAGGGCAGTGACCCAGTTATTGCAGGATCTGGTGCTGGAGCAGTTTTTAGAGGCTCTACCGGAGAGTATCCGGGTTAATTTGATCAGGAAGGGATGTGGGACTCTGGAAGAAGCTATCAAAGGCTTTGAATACTTCCTGGAGTCACAATACTCCAAGGGGGGAGAGGATGTCTGGCGGGGTGGTCGGGGTAAAATGTTCAAAGGATCTGGGTGGAGGGAGGAAGGGCCTAAGGAGGATGATAGAGTGTGCTACCGATGTGGGAAGTCGGGACATCTGAGGAGGGACTGTAGGGCCAAGTTGGGGCTCATATCTCAGGTAACCCCCTCTAAGGAACCCCAGTTTACGCATTGGGTTAAGATAGGAGGGGTCCCGGTGGAAGGACTTTTGGACTCAGGAGCGGACCAGACAATGTGCTCCCAGAAGTTGTGGGGGCAGATTGCCCGGAAAGGGGGTCAGCAGGGTAGGAAGAGAGACCGGTCTGTGGCTATTCAGTGCATACACGGGGCCTCCTCAAGGTATCCAGTCCGGCTAGTAGACATACAGGACCAGGAGGGCCTTCAGTGGGTGTGGGTGGCTGTACTTCCTAGGCTACCTCAGGATCTCATTTTAGGAAGGGATTGGGCTCCATTCACATACTGCCTTGGGGGTAAGCAAGCCTTGGTATCTACCCGGGCCCAGGAGAGGCAGGGAAAGGAGCAGGAACTGTCCCTGGCACAAGTATTTCCCTTCCAGGGAGAGGTTATGGGAAGGCCGGGGAAGACAAGGAAAGGCTCTCAGCAAAAGAAACGAGGTCAGGAGCAAAGGCGGCAGCATTGTCAAGAGCTCCTTCATCAGGGGAGGTTCCCAGGGGATACGGAACAGGTGTTAGAGAGATTCCCTGATTTTCCCAAAGAGCAAAAAGATGACCAGACATTGCAATATGCGTGGGAGCGGGTAGATCAAGAGGGAGAAACCAGCTTCCCTCGGTTTGTTAGTGACAAGGGGTTGCTATATCGGCTGTCCTGTTTAGCCGGGGGGGAAGGAACCTCAGAAGCAGTTAGTAGTACCGAGGGGGTTTAGGGACCTGGTGTTACGGGTATCTCATGATCATATCTTAGGGGGTCACAAGGGGGCTCAGAATACACTCCGGCAGGTATTAAACAGATTTTACTGGCCCGGGGTGTATAAAGAGGTGGAACAATTTTGCAGCTCCTGTAGTCAGTGTCAGAGGGTATCAGAGCAAATACCGAACAGAGTGCCCCTACAACCCCTTCCCCGTATAGGGACTCCTATTACCCGTATGGCAATGGATATGATCGGGCCCATTGATAAGTCCCGAAGGGGGTATTCCTATATTCTAGTGATCATGGATATGGCCACAAGGTATCCCTGGGCCGTGCCGCTTCGTACCACCTCAGCGAAAGTTATTGCGGCCCAGCTAATTCGGATCTTTTGTGAGGTGGGGTTTCCTAGGGAAATGATTACCGATCGGGGGACCAATTTCATGTCACGAACCCTGGCCCAGGTGTGGGAGGCTTTCGGGATACAGCATATTCGGACCGCAGCTTACCATCCTCAGACTAATGGCCTGGTGGAGAGATTCAATAAAACCTTGAAAATGTTGTTGAGGAAAGGGTTAGGTTCCTCCCATGAGGAATGGGATCTAGGGAGCAGTGGGTTCCTCCGGAAGAGGAGGATAGGGATGTAGTGAACTATCTAGTGAAGCTGAAGGAACGGTTGCATAAATTGAGCCGCGGGGCTCAGCAACACTGGGAGAGGAGTCAGGATTACCAGAAAGCCTATTATGACCGGAAAGGGGTGGAGAGGGCATTGGAGGTGGGGGACAAAGTCTTGATCATGGTTTCAGACTCACCTCATAAGTTCACAGGACGCTGGAGGGGTCCTGCTGTCATAGAAAAGAAGTTAGGTCCAGTCACCTACTTAGTAAGGAATGAGCAAGGCCGGGAGCAGACCTATCATATTAATGTGCTTAAACCTTGGCAGGAGAGAAGGGGACTATTTGGTCAGTCTAGGATAGAAGCTGAGGAAGAATTAGGACCACAGATCACGGAGATATTTAAGGCAGGAGAACCGCAGATTGCTACTACATTGCCAGGGAGTCAGCAGAAAGAGGTTCAGGCACTGGTGGAGGAGTTTCGGGATGTCCTGACTCCTTGCCCAGGGGAAACTCACCTTATCATGCATGATATCATCTCGGAGCCGGGCCGGGTGGTCAGACAGAGACCTTACCGTCTCTCACCCCCAAAGAAACAAGAGGTGGTCCGACAGGTACAGGAGATGCTGGATTTTGGGGTCATTGAGGAATCTGTCAGTCCCTGGTCGAGTCCTGTGGTGTTAGTGCCCAAGTCCGATGGTACGTGGCGGTTTTGCATCGACTTTAGGCAAGTTAATGCGCTCTCTGATGCCGACGCCTATCCGATGCCACGTATTGATGAGCTTTTGGATCGCTTGGGTACTGCACGATATCTGTCCACCCTGGACTTGACAAAAGGGTATTGGCAGATCCCTCTGACTCAGGAGGCCAAGCCTAAGACAGCTTTCTCTACACCCATGGGGCTCTATCAATTTAAACGCATGCCGTTTGGTCTTAATTCAGCGGCTGCTTCCTGCCAGCGGTTGTTAGATCAGGTGTTAAGACCGCATCAGCAATATGCGGCGGCTTACCTGGACGATGTTATCATTCAGAGTGAGGATTGGCCCTCGCATATTATAAGGGTGAGGGCGGTATTAGAGGCTTTCCGTCAAGCAGGTTTGACTTTGAACCCGCAAAAGTGTTGTTTTGGGCAGGAGAAGGTTAAATATTTGGGATACTGGGTGGGGAATGGTCAAATAA
Organism: Microcaecilia unicolor; assembly: GCF_901765095.1. Lineage (NCBI taxonomy): Eukaryota > Metazoa > Chordata > Amphibia > Gymnophiona > Siphonopidae > Microcaecilia > Microcaecilia unicolor. Next base: position 374,327,266 of record NC_044033.1, on the reverse strand, counting down.
CTCCGCTCTGGGATAAGGTAGCGAGTATCCAGGACTTTCCATACCCCAAAAATAAGAAGCAGTTAAGGAGCTTTTTGGGCCTAGTGGGGTATTATAGGAGGTTCATACCCCACTTTGCCTCCATTGCTACACCCCTCACTAATAAACTTCAGAAGGGGTCCCCCAACAGTCTACGATGGGAGGAGGAAGGGCTGCGGGTGTTCAATGAGTTGAGAGTGGCCCTGTGTCAGGAACCCCTGCTGCGAGCCGTGGATTTTGATAAGCCCTTTGTACTGCAAGCTGATGCCTCGGGGGTAGGTTTGGGGGCCGTGTTGTCTCAGGTACACGAGGGGCAGGAACATCCCCTGATGTACCTGAGCCGGAAACTGCTCCCCCATGAGGTCAGGTACTCAACCATAGAGAGAGAATGTTTAGCGATAAAATGGGCCGTGCAGATGTGCCATTACTATTTAGATGGTCGGAAATTTACTCTGGTTACGGATCATGCGCCTTTGAGGTGGTTGGGCCAGATGAAAAATAGTAATGGTCGTCTCACAAGGTGGTATCTGGCTTTACAGCCCTATCAATTCAAGGTGGAGCATAGATCAGGCAAATTTCTGACAAACGCAGATGTTCTTTCGCGAATTGCCAGTACAGGCCAGGAGAAGACTGGCAATCGTTTGAGCAGGGGGGTGTGTGAGCACTCTGGAGGGCTGGTGCGAGGGAAAGGGGATAGTGGGTCTTTCAGCCGGCATCATCCCCGTTCATTCAGCCCAGCTAGGAGAACAGGGCGCCCTCTAGGGATCAAACGGCCAGGGAAAGCTGTAATACAGGAGAAAAACTACACTTCCCAGAAGCCAGTGCGGGGTCAGCTGAACTCCCAGGAGGGGGAGGGTGGAGTGACTGATTGGGAGATGAGGTCTGATCCTGGAGATGGGGAACAGCTGGTGGAGCTTGGGGAGGAGGAGATGGAGTGGAATAAAGAGGAGGTAGAAGGAGAAGGTAAGGAGGAGTGCATGGAGGTTGGAGGGTTTGCTCAAACTTCCTCAGGAAAGGTAAAGGCTTTGGTGGCGGGAGTGTGGCCCAAGCTGTGCATACTTGGAGAGGATAAGATAATCCAGTGGGGAAGCCACTGGTGGAAGAAGCTAACCCATAAACTATCTAAGGGTAGAAGATAGTGCTGATGAGGGGAGGCTACAATGGGGAGCAAGACAAAGGTTTGCTGGGTGTGATATTCTGAGTTAAGATTGGACTGTGTTAATAAGCTGAATGTGGAAAAACTGAACTGACTCTTGCATTCTTGATGAAGAAACTGCTTGAAGATTAAAGCTGTATTAAAAGATGCTGAGAGAATAAAGACCTGTGGTTTTCAAGAACTATAAGACTGCTGGAGGTTTGTGTGTCCCAGTCGTGAGCTGATCCTGGTTGCAGGTCAGCTGGGCAGCAGTTAAACTAGGACAAGCAGTGCAGCAAGGCCGTGGTTGCAGCTCGTACAGGGGAAAAGCTAGCCAAGCTAAGCAGGGTCGACCCCGGCTCTCACCTGGAAGGGTGACCTGGTTACAATATATATATATATATATATAATGTCTTTCTTTTCTTTGTAATCTTGTTTCTGTACAAGTATTATTGCTTGTTAATTTTTGGTTAAAGCATAATTAAAAGAAAAGAAAAAAGAATGTCCAGGGTTCTTAAACCACAAAACTTTAGTTTTACTAGTATTCAGCTTCAACATATTGCTTTTGGCCCAGTACTGAATCTTGTCCATATAAGAAAACAGTTTAGTAATGGTGTCTCCTAAATCATCAAGTACAGAAATTAGCATTAAAATATTGTCCGCATAAGAAACTAACAACTAATTAGAACCTACTTGACATGCAAACACATATGCAACCTTTTAAGGATTTTTTTGTCTCATTTTTCTAATTGGAGATCCTCTGTGTACATCCCATGCCTAGTTCTACCCCAGTGAAAGTGGAGCCTCTCCAGAATATGCTCCCAGTTTTCCCTCTTCCCCGCACCATCGTTTGATCTACACATTGAGACCAGAGTTTTGCCAGCCTCTTGAATCCTGCGCTTGGAATGAGGAACATTCCTGAGAATTCTACTCTGGAGGTTCTGGATTTCAACTCTCTACCAAAGAGCCTAAATTTGGCTTCTAGAAACAGTCTCTCATGCTTTCCTATGTTGTTGGTACCCATATGTTACAAAGACAGCCAGCTCTTCTTCAGTGCTATCTAAAATCTTATCTAGTGCTATCTAAAATCTTATCTAGGTGATGTGTGAGGCCTGCTACCTTTTCACCAGGCAGGAAAGTGACCAACCAATCCTCATACCCACCAGCCAGCCATCTGCATGCTTAAAAATCTCCAACTAAAACAGCCATCCTAACCAAGTCTAGGTGTGCTACAGCCTCAAAACGTGTGGTGATTCTTGAGACCTTGCAGGATATTCTGTGGTTAGGGGCCGTCATTCCGGTTCCTTCTCCCAAGCTGCATACAGGTCGATACTCCATTTATTTTGTAGTTCCCAAGAAAGAGGATTCCTTTCGCCCCATCTTAGATCTCAGGAAGCTCAATCAGTTTCTCAAGGTTCATCGCTTCCTTATGGAGACCGTGCAGTCCGTCATTGTGGCAGTCCAGCCGGGGGAGTTTTTAATGGCTCTGGACATCAAGGAAGCATACTTACATATTACAATCTGGCCTCCTCAGCAGTTTCTTCAGTTTGCCGACTTGGGCCTTGCCCTTTGGCCTTGCGACCGCTCCTCGTACCTTCTCAAAAGTCATGGTGGTGGTGGTGGCCTTTTCAGAAAAGAAGGCATTCGAGTTTATCCTTATCTCAACAACTGGCTGATTTGTGTGGACTCGAATAGGAGAGTCACTTGGCTATTGTCATGAAACACCTACTCACCTGGGGTCACCCCGCAGCCACTTAGAGGGTCTATCCCCAGCTCAGGTCCACCTGCTACTTATGCTCTACACTAGCACGCTTCTCCCACCAACTGGGTCACAAACGCCTCTGGGCGAGTCTCCCGCTACCAAGTTATCCCCAGTGATTTCTAGGTTACTGGAGCTACACTCCTAGTGGTCCCACAGTTCCCAGAAAGCACTCACAGACCCAACGCACAAACCACCAGAATTCTTTATCAGTCCAGATAGAGGCAATAAACTAAATATTGTTTATTGTCTTTTAAAAACCGAACAGTGGAAAAAAAATAGTGCAATCAGCAAACAATAACAGGTAACTGAAATATGGGTCAATTAGAAAACTAACTAAATATTTGTATAACATCTAAACACTAAACAGTACCTAGGAAGATCAGGACATATAATTTACCGAGCCTCAGCAAAGAGATCTGTCTCTCTCTTCTGTTGGGCTAAGACTGGAGGCAAAACCAGCACACTCTAAAGGAAATGAGCTCCTGGGCCAATCAGAACCCAGTCAACAAGATTTATAAGTATACTGCTGCTTGCTTCCTGCTTGTGTTAAAGAAAAAGAACATTCAGGTCCCTTTAACAGCTTTACAGCAAAGAAACACCACCTGCTGACAAAATAGGAGAAATACACTTCAGGACATAATTAAAGCAGGAAAAAGTATCCATTACATTTTACATGCTTAAAACACACTGTTTCTTCACATCTACCAACAGAGTCGTTGCTCTTTTGCAGTCTCTGTGCTGGGTGAACAGTTTTGCCAAAAGTCACCTGGTGCCGACTCAGTCCCTAGAGTACCTGGGTGTTCGATTCGACACGATACAAGGATTGGTATTCCTGCCAGAAGACCAGCAACTCAAGCTGTGTGTGCAAGTTTGAAACATTTTATAGTTGCCCTGCCTTCGAGCTTAGGATTATGTGCAGGTGGTAGCATCAATGGCAGCCTCGCTGGAGGTGGTCCCATGGGCTTGCCCTTCTGAGCAGATCATCACTGATCTCCCAGGACTATTAACGTTGTCTACAGTGGTTGCCTCAGGTGAGGCTCAGCATGTCTTGGTGGCTCCGTCTGGCCAACTTGTGCAGGGGAATACCTTTGACGTCTCTGCAGTGGGTGGTAGTGGTGACAGATGCTAGCTTTTGAGCTGGGGAGACCATTGTCTCCACTGTTACGTCCAAGGGTGCTGGACGGAGGTAGAAGCAAAGTGGCCCATCAGCCTTCTGGAGCTGCGGGCAATGAATGCCGTCTGGGAGTTTCAGGACCTGTTGGAAGGCAAGGCGGTGCGGGTGCTGTCAGACAACACGACGACAATCGCCTACATCAATCGGCAGGAGGGAACGCAGAATTTGCCTTTAGCAGCCGAAGCGCACCGCCTACTGGAATTGGCAGAAAGTCCTGTGCTGTGTTTATCGGTGGCACTCATTGCGGGACACAGCAGTGTTCAAGTGGACTTCCTCAGTCGGAATCGGCTAGATCCGGCAGAATAGGAATTGTCTGCGGAGGCATTTTGCCTGATGTGTCAGACGTGGGGAACTCCAGACTTCGAACTGATGGCAACCAAAGAGAATGCCAAAGTACCAAGATTCTACAGCAGAAAGCAAGGGCTTGGGTCCAAAGGATTGGACGCTCTTCTTCAGCCCTGGCCGGAGGAGTATATGCTTTACATCTTCCCTCTATAGCCCTTAATAGGCTGGCTGCTGCAGAGGATTGCACGACACAAGGGTCCGGTCATCCTAGTGGCCCTGGACTGACCGCGTCGGCCTTGGTACGCTGATTTGATGCGTCTTCTGAGGGACACGCCTCTTCGTCTTCCAGTGTCACCAGATCTGCTCCATCAAGAGCCGATTCAAATGGAGGCTCCCTCCCGCTTTGGTCTTGCAGCCTGGCTCTTTTGAGGTCTAGGTTGAGGAAGAAGAGTTACTCGTATGCAGTGATAGACTGCCTCCTAGCTTGCAAGTTAGCTATCACGATGGCGAATGCTTGAGTGTGGTTTCTTCTGGGGGGTGCTTCATCTTTGCCATTCCCTTCACCGACCTTGTCCTGTTTGGCGTCTGAGTGTGGTCCTTAGAGCGATGCAGGCATCTCTGAGCCTCTGCACTGGGCGTCTGAAAAGGATTTCACTCTCAAGACGTTGTCTTTGGTGGCTATTGCGTTGGCTCGTCTGGTCTCAGAGCTTCAAGCGTTGTTGTGTTGCAACCCCTTTCTGCAGTTTTCGAAACAGGAGTTACGATTCGGCCGGTTCCATCCTTTCTGCCTAAGGTCATTTCTTCATCTCAATCAGTCCCTTTTTCTACCTGCGTTTAGACGGGAGGACTATCCATGGACAGGGACATTTGCCCAACTACGCTTGTTGGATGTGCATCGCGTTCTGCTTCATTATTTGCAGATCTCAGATAACTTTAGGCAGTCTGATCATCTCTTTGTGCTGTTTTCGGGGCCTTGCACGAGGAGCGCAGCTTCTAAGGCGACCATTGCCTGTTGGCTTAAGGAGGCCATTGTGTCTGTGTATATTTTGGAAGGTCGGGCAGCTCCAGAGGCTGTCCAGGCACATTCCATGAGAGCTCTGGCAACTTTGTGGGCAGATACTTCTGTGCTTCCTTTGGATGAGATTTGTCGAGCGGCTACTTGGGCTTCTTGACATACCTTTTTAAAACATTACAGATTGGATATCGCAGTTCGAGCAGAGACAAATTTGGGGCTGTGGGAGTGTCTCGGGGGGTAGCGACTTCCCACCCTTCTGCATTGCTATGGATTTATAGCCTGTCTCACTGACACAGACTACTCAGTAATTACTGTGGATTCTTTTGGATTCATATTAGATAAATGAAACCTTTATTAGAGGAAATAAATTCTACAATGATTAAGATATATACAATGATTAGTACATATACAATGATTAGCTCTATACACACAATGAGTAGCTAAACAATCATTACATCACTGATCTCTACATCTAAGCAATGCCAAGAATTCTTAGACCAGGAAAAGAAGCGATACATACACTATACATACAATCATCACTGGTCCTTACATCATCCAGGCTCTTATTGTCCTGACTAATGAGTTGTGAGCCCTTGGGTCCCCCAGGAGAGCGTAAGGAATGCCTCAATGTTCCCCCAAAGGACAGCCGAGCACCCCGACTTCACCCGCAGCGACCACCAGAGGTTGAGCCCCCAGCTGCAGGTGGCCAACGGGACTTCTGGAACCGCGGGGGTGGACGGACTGACCGGACACAAGGGGACTAGCCTCCCAACCCCAGCAGGGGAGAGGAGCAGGCAAGGAGCAGCAAAGTCCAGGGACAGGCCAGCGGTCAAGGCAGGCGGCGAGCAGAGTAGTCCAGGGACAGGCAAAAGGTCAAGGCAGGCAGCGAGCAGAGTAGTCCAGGGACGGGCAAAAGGTCAAGGCAGGCGGCGAGCAGAGTAGTCTAGGGACAGGCAAAAGGTCAAGACAGGCGATAAGCAAAGTAGTCCAGGAATCACCACTAAGCTGGAGCCTCACGAAACAGAAGCCGAAGCAATATGCCTGCCGGAGGCGATGCTTTAAATACTACTAGTAATCAGCAGGCGAGCCTCAGCTGACAGGGGTGGAGACTTCGGGGGAGCTCCCTCGAGGAACCCTTCGGAGTGGTTCAAGGCCGGTCTTCAGGCGGAGCCTTGGTCCCAACCACCCAATCAGGGTCCTCCAGGGCGGGATCTTGATTCCCGCGTTCACTAGGCGGAAGAGACGCTGGCCCCAAGTTCCCGGCGCCATCTTCCCTGCCGGAGCGAGCTCAACTTCCATAGCCGGCGATGGAAAACCGGAAGTCACAGTAGGCCGGTCTTCGGCCGCAGTCTCAGCGGTGGCCGGCCCCCGCTTTTGGCCGGTATCTCCTCGAGACTGGAATGGCCGGCCATCAGGGCGAGGAGCAGGCGCATAGCCCGGCAGCGAGGGCCGGCCTCTAGGTAAGCACAGACGGAGTTAGCGAGGGATGTGACACTTATCAGCTGGGGGGGGGGGCCGTTACAGCGAAAGCCAGCAGCTTTTTAGACCAGGAACAGATCCTCTGCACAGTACGTACGTTACAGATGAGCTTCCGATTTCACTGAAAGAAACTCCCCTTTTTATTAGGCTCAGAACTCATGTTCAGAGCTAATGGAAAGTTACAGAATGCTTCTAAGGAAAATTACAGAATGCTTCTCTGTTTAGGTAAACAAGCCATACTGAGGGAACGTGGTCACATGTTTTCTCAAGTCCAGGTGGCCAGGCTGAACTTCCAAAAACAAGAGCCATCTTTCCCTTCACATAACAAATTAATTAGAGCTGTCTCTTATCTTCTGCATTCCAACTTAAACAGAATTACTTCTAATCAACAATACAGACCCCGAGTGCACTGGTCAGTCAAGAGAGAGATAAAAAACAATCTTTAAAATTCACTTCCATTACATATTCTTAGGAACTGCTTTGCTACATCCCACCAGTTTCTGAATTCATCTGCTGCTGACGCTAAAGAAGGTAAAATTAGGTCATACCTGATCATTTTCTTTCCATTAGTTGCAGCAAATGAATCCAGGATCCCACCCTGTTTTTTTTTTTTTTTTGGCAGCCGTGATTGCTCCTTTGTCTTGCTGATCGCCTGGTCCCTTTCTTCTTTAGGGGGGGCCGTGGCTTCTTTTCAGATGCACATTATAAAAAAAAAAAAAGAGACAAAAGCAGAAGAAGCACTGATGCTAGACACATATCAGAGTGATGCTCGGGAAGCATCTGTCCTATTGTGTATAACTTGTTAGGTTAAATCTTGGTTGGTTGATGTAGAATTATGCTGTTTACTTGTGATGAAGGTTTGCGTTCTTCAGTTTCCTACTTTGGATACGACATATATTAACTAAGAGAGGGGCTTGGCCGTCTGCTATCAATGCCTTCAGTTTGGCTATGTCTATCTCCACCTGCTGATAGATGGATACAATCCTGGTTCATCTGCTGCGGCTAAAAGAAAGAAAATTATCAGGTAAGACCTAATTTTACTTTAGGCAAATAGCTTGGAGTTCCTTTATATAAGGCCAAATGTGCCAATACCAAAATGTTAAACTTAACAGGATAAAGAAATTGGCAACCAATAGGTATGCTTTAAACATGGTCTTATTTATGTGAACCAGTAATTAATTTAGTGACTGTATTTTGGACCATCTGAAGTCAACACAACAGTATTTGAGGTAAACCATTGTAAAGTGTATTACAATAATCTAACCTAATTAAAAGAGCGAAAACCAGTGTAAACAATGTTGACTCCTTCTAAAAGAAAAGGTTTCGTATCCCTAATAGACCTGAAAAGAGGACCTAACTAAAGATGAAATGTGAGCTTGAAATGACTATCAAAAATAACCCCCCCAAATCCTGCGTGACGTAACTAAAGGCACTGAGTGACCAAGAAGCTCAGGAGAGCAGGTTGATATTGAAGTTCTCCCTGTAACCCACATTGCAGATGATTTTAGAGGATTTGGCTTTAGACAATGAGCCTCCAACCAAGAGGATAAAGCTGATAAACACTCATTAAGTATAGAAAGATCAGGCTGAACTGGATTAGGAAAAAAAATACAACAATGTCATCTGCAAAAAAAATGTGTTTGGTTATTGCTTTGTTAATGAAATACTGGCTAGCTGAGAGCTGTATAAGATACTTCCAAAGCAGTGCTTCTCAACCCAGTCCCTGGGACATTCCTGGCCAGTCAGGTTTTCAGGATATCCACAATGAATATGCATGAGATCATGCATGCATGCAAATCTATCTCCACTGCATTCAAATCTGTCTCAGCATATTCATTGTGGATATCCTGAAAGCCTGACTGGCTAGGTGTGTCCTGAGGACTGGATTGAGAAACCCCTGATGTCATAATGCTAGTGGTTCTAGATCTCTATCTGCTGGCAGAAGAGCATTATACCCATATGTCTGGACTGGTCTAAGGAACTCGGTGAAAGAAAATTAGCAGGTAAGATCTAATTTCTCCTCATTGTTGCCTTTAAGATTGTAAAGTGTTCATTCTTTTATGTCTGTGGAGCTTTCTTATTTTAGTTTTCTATAATTTGTGTTTCCTTCAGCTTCATGTGCTTGCTGTAAAGTGTTGCAAGGCTAAAAATGGAGATTACAAACCTCTCTTCACTCCACCTCCCTTCTAAATATTTCTGTGACTGTAGGTTATTGGATCTTGATCATAGTTTGAAATAAACCGACCATTTTTCAGCCTGTCTGATGGTATTGTTCTGAAGATCAGTAGGTTCTTAGTGAGTTACATATTTTTAGTGAGTGTATTTGCACATCCTTCTGATACTCTTTAATAAATATTCATATTCAATCTTTGTATTAATTGAGTTGTCTCCAAGCTTTGTGGTTGCTCATGAATTTTCAGTGAAATCATTTTTGTCATCCTTCTCTGTACCTTTTTTGAGATGCGATTGTCAAATGTGTACACAACATTCAAGGTTTTATCTTTTGTAAACCGCTTAGACCTGGACAAGTGGTATATCAAATGGTTGTAATGAAGGGTCAGTATGTTAGAGTGATACCTGTTGTTAACCTCGCATATCTGTGTGTTTCTGTGAAGCCCACATCGCTGCTTGCACTGCTGGCTTCTGGGGGTTAATGAGTGGAGCTGCCGTTCATCCATTTACTGGTACTGATTGTTTTTTTCCCTTCCCCTTAGGAACCATGGCTGGAGTGTGGCGGTTCTACCAGAAACTTCTATTCAAACATCCATGGAAGGTCCAGATTATGACAGCTGGTGAGAGAATCCTACCTCTTTGTTAAATCATTGTATTGAGGAAGCTGGAGAAATAACTTGAGAATAGAACGCACTGACAAATTAAGGGGTCCTTTTACTAAGCTGCACTAGCACAGGGTGAATTCGCCAGTAGTTTTTGCATGTATATGTGCTACCCACACGCTAAAAAATAGTTTTTATTTTTTAGCGCTGGGATGGGACTGGTGGTGGAGAGCAGGCATGTTCTGCACTTATCAGTTAGTGCAGCTACATTGCCGCATGCCAACCGATTAGTGCATGAGCCCTTACCACCTACAAAATAGGTGTAGATAAATGCATATGAGCTTATTGCCACGTGCTAATGGGAAAATTAGTGCATGGCTATTATTGCCAAAATAGAAAATTCAGCCATTTCCTGGCCTTAGCACACAGAAAAGACCCATGCTGGGGATAATGCAGGCCACTTTTTAGTGTTGCTTAGTGAAAGGGCCCCTTAATCTCCAGGACCGAATGCTACTCATCTCTCAGTTCTGAAGGAATTCAAACATAAAATTGCTAACCTGATGCTAGTAATCTTTAGTGGAGTACCTCTAGACTGGAGGGTGGCTAATGTTGCATCATTTTTTAGAAGAGCTCCAGTGATCTGAGAAATATAGACAATGAGCATGATTTTGGTGCTGGGCAAAATGGTAGAAGCTATATTCCACAGGTTTTAAGTTTAAGCACACCCACCCCAAGACTGACACTTCCTAAATAGCTTTTCTAAATACACTACTTATCACAAATTCTGCACCCTAATTACAACTGTCTCAGTTTGCTGAGAAGTAAAATTAATCTTGCACACTATTAAACCCCATCATAGCATACCTGTTGATACCCATTCCAACAAATCAGGATGACTTTTATTCTCTGTAATAATTGTGGTGCTTTAGTTTCAAGGCAAATCATCTGGAGCCTTAAGGCTTGTCCTATCTGTCATCAGCTCACTAGTTTAAAACAGGAGCTCAGTAAAGTACAGCAGGAATTAGATGCACTTAAAGCAACTTCTAAGACTGCACAGAATCAAGCCAAATTCACACCACTGCCTCAAAGGATAAAACCTCCTAAGAATAGATGGTTCACCGTAGGCTCAGGCAGACTTTGTTGTGTGACACAGAGGCATCCGCCCTCACAAGTGTTGCCCTACAAAATTCTTTTGCTCCATTACAGCACTGTGATGTTCCTCAAAATAGAACTGAGGCGGAAGAAAAAGCAATGGAGGTGGAACAAAAAGATATGAAGGTACCCAAAGACAATAAACACCCCCAAATCACAAATGTTAAAACACATACCAGAAAATGTAGATGGAAAGCGATGACCACAAATGCTTGCAGTCTAAGCAATAAAGTTCATGACCTTCAAGTCCTGATGTTGGAGGCAGACTTAGACGTTGTTGCAATCACGGAGACGTGGCTAAATGGTTCTCATGATTGGGATGCAAACATACCGGGCTATAATCTATTTAGGAAGGATAGAGAGGGTCGAAAAGGTGGAGGAGTAGCTCTGAACGTGAGAAATGACATCGAGGCAACTATATATAATCACTCGTGGTCTCTTCTCCCCTGCTTGCTTTCGGCCCATTCTGTGAGCCCTTTCCAAACACAACACCCCTGTGCTGTTGGAAAGGGCAAATTCCGAAGCCATCCAGCGTTCTAATAATGTGGGGGATGGCCTGGTCTGAGACCAACTCTGGGAAACCCACTATCTGAATATTAGATCTTCTAGATCTGTTTTCCAGATCGTCGATTTGCTGCACTTGGGCCTGTACCAATCGTTGAAGCGTCTCTACAGACGCAGTGATAGTGGATTCCTTGTCTTCCACCCTAGCCACACGCTGCTCCCAATTCTCCAGTTCGACGTGTTGTATCATCCAGCATCACCTCCAGACTGGTGAGTTGATCTGAAAGTTGTCAGCTGAGGTTCCATAGCGCTCTTTACAGCTTCTGTTAGTTGCTGGAGCTGTGGGGAAGTAAACAACAGCTGCTCCACACTAGGACTCCTCGCCATCTTGGAGTCACTCTGACCATTGACCTTTTCTGATTCCTTTTTGCCAGCTTTACTCAGCATCATGGCCTCAGATCAGGTGACAAAGAGGTCCATACATAAAGTACTTTCAAGCTCTACGATAATTTCTCACTTTTGTGCTCAATACCGCGACGGTCCCGGGCGGGAAGGCGGAGGGGACCCGGAGGAAAGCAGCAACACGTCCGCTCTCCTCAACGCATCACATGATCTCTCATGATATGAGTTTATAAAACAGTTGTTTAACCTTTCAAAACGTAAAACAAGAGAACACCATGAAACTAAGGACATAATTAAGTTATGGAATTTTATTATCAGAGGGTGTGGTCAAAGTGACAAACTTAGTAGGGCTTAAAAGAGGTCTGGCTAAGTTCCTTAAGGAAACCGGCAGAGGCCCTACAGAAGAGAATCGTGGAGCTGGAAAACAAATTGGACGACCTAGAGAACAGGTCTCGTCGTAACAATCTACGACTGATTGGGCTCTCTGAACAGATCAAGGACTCGGAGCTGGGGAGATTTTTAGAGACCTGGCTTCCAAGCACACTGAAGGTGAACAACCTACCGGGCCCGCTGCGGATTGAGAGAGCGCACCGTCTGGGACCAAGGCGACAAGGTGCGGCGCAACCAGGGGCAGTGATATTGAAAATCCTTCATTATGGTCACAAGCAGGCGATCTTACAGGCTGTATGGGCTGGAGGAGAACTCAGCCATTACGGCCAAATAATCCTTTCCTTCCAGGATTATTCTGCACGTGTGGCTGCAGCGCGAAAGGAGTTTGCGCCCGTGTGTGCGGCCCTCTATGAGAGAAAAATCAGGTTTGCACTGACCTGATGAGTAATTTGATTTGCCTTTTGAACCTGCTGTGTAACCTGAACTGGCCACTATCTGAGACAGGATGCTAGACTTGATATAAGGCTTGATCTGACTCAGCATGGTTTATCTTTTGTTGTTTCTTCCAACCCAGTGGAAGCTGGAAAGAATTATATAGGAGAGGTTGGTTAATTTACATATGTTGGTTTCACTGAAAAGCAGAACATTTTGAAGCTCTGGAGGACCAAAATTGCCTGCTATATAAGGTTGGCGTGCCTCTAGGCAGACTAGTTGTCTGCCTAGGGAGGCCCTGATATGACAGTCATGGTATCTTTAGGAGATTCATTGTGGCCATTCAGGGCTTTGAGCATGAAGTTCAGAGGGGGCAGGACCTGACAGGCATTGAACATGCACAGATGCTCAAGGTACTGCACCAGCCATGATGAATCTTCTATAGATTCTATAACTACAGCAATGATGCCATCCTAGAGGTAAGAAGGAAGCCACTGAAAGGGAGGGGAGAGAGAGAAAGGGAAGAAGAGAGTGCTGGACTCCATTGGGAGGGGGGTGTAGGTAGGGAAGGAGAAGTATGCTGGACACTATGGTCAAGGAGGGGAGATGCTAGACATGGGAGGTAGGGTCTTGAGCCATCCCTTTATTGCGGGGAGGGGGAAGGGCAGAGGTTCTCAACCCAGTCCTCGGGACACTCCTATAGTCAGTCAGATTTTCAGTGTATCCCCAATGAATATGCTTCTATATATATAGAACAATAGGGCTAGCAATCAAATACAAATTCAACAATACAAATAAGTAACCTATTTAATTGTTGATAAATTATAGTAAACATATGGATAAATTACCTCTTTATTTATAACACACCACGGGGCTCATTTTCAAAAGAGAAAAACATCCAAAAAGTGACATAAATTTGCATTTGGACGTTTTTCTCACAAAAACGGCCTAATTGGTATTTTCAGAACCAACTTTTAAACGTTTTTCTATTAAGTCCATAAGAAGTGCGTTCAAATCACAAGGGGTGTGTTGGGCGTGTTAAGGATAGGATCTGGGCGTTCCTAACACTTGGACGTTTTTCAGCCATAATGGAACAAAACCAAACCGTCCAGGACTAAAACTATGACATTTTGAGCTAGACCTGTTTTTATAACAAGGCACAAAAAAATGCTATAAATGACCACATGGATGACCTCCCCTTACTTCTTCCACCCGTCCCAAAAACGTGATTAAAAACATTACTTATCATCCTCTATGCTAGCCTCAGATGTTATACTCGGGTCCATTAAAGCAGCATGCAGGTCCCTGGAGTAGTCTAGTCATGGGTGCAATACACTGCAGACAGGTGGACCCAGGCCCATATCTTCCCCTACCTGTTACACTTATGGTGGAAACTGTGGATCCTTCAAAACTCACCAGAAATCCACTGTACCCACATATATGTGCTCCCTTCACCCATAAGGGCTATAGTAGTGGTGTACAGTTGAGGGTGGGGGGCCTCAGCAGACAAGACAAGAGAGCAGCGGTGAGATGTGTACCTGGGAGCATTTATTTGAAGTCCACTGCAGTGCCCCCTAGGGTGCCCCGTTGCTCTCCTGGGATGTCTGGGGTCCAGTCTGCTGAAAATGCTGGCTCCTCCTACTTCCCAATGGCTTGATCTTGTATGTTTTTCACTTGGATGTTTTTTTTTTTGGGGGGGGGGGGGGGTTGTTAAATATACCAAAAAGAACTCATAGAGCACTAAAACATCTAGCAAATAGTAATTTTTGAGGAAAAAAAAGACATTTTTCTGTTTGAAAAAGGCTGTATTTCCCACTTGAATTTTGGATGTTTTTAGCAAAACGTCCAAAGTTGGACTTAGACTCATATCGAAAATTCCCCTCAATATAAACTAATATCTATACTTACTACATTCCCATGGACCTCACTGAGATATAAAAATGTGTAATAGAACTATATTGGAGAGTCATTGCCACTGGTAGCGTCTGTGAATGAACTATATTTTAAGGGTAGCAGTTGTTAGCATTTGTGCCTGAATAGTTTTTCAAGAGGACAGTTCTTGAGAGAAATAACTTTTTTGATTCCATGGACTAAGATTTCCAATTTTTGAAAGAAGGTCTTAGTGGAATTTGATATTCTGTATTTTATTCTCTCCATTGTAGAAGATTTTTGATTTTACAAGAGGAGATAACGTTTTTGGGCAAGGATATTATATTACGTATTTTACACTGTATTACAGTGGTTTAAGCTAAGTACAATGGGGCTCATTTTTAAAGCACTTAGACTTACATACAAAGTTCCATAGGTTACTATTGAGCTCATTTTCAAAAGAGAAAAACCTCCAAAAAGTGGCATAAGTCTGCATTTGGACGTTTTTCTCACAAAAATGTCCAAATCAGCATTTTCGAAACCTATTTTTAGATGTTTTTCTCTGAAGTCCACCAGAAGTGCATCCAAATCTCAAGTGGCAGTGCCAGGGGCGTGTTCAGGATGGAACTTGGGCGTTTCTAAGTCTTAGAGACGTTTTTCAGCCATAATGGAACAAACCAAAACCGTCCAGGACTAAAACTAAGATGTTTTGAGCTAGACCTATTTTTATTACGAATAAGGCACAAAAAGGTGCCCTAAATAACCGGATGACCTCCCCTTATTTCCCCAGTGGTCACTAACCCCCTCCCACTCCCCCACCCCCCAAAAATGTGATGAAAAACATTACTTACCAACCTCTATGCCAGCCTCAGATGTTATACTCCAGTCCCATTAGAACAGCATGCAGATCCCTGGAGTAGTCTAGTGTTGGGTGCAGTGTACTGCAGACAGGTGGACCCTAGGCTCCTACCTCCCCTACCTGTTTCGGGGATTCACCCCCCTGCACCACTGGTGGCCACTGCCCCATCTGCCCCGCCACCTTATGACAGCCCATGTACCACCAAAGTAATGGCCTGTGGTACTGCTGTGGGTTACATGAAATTATCCCCAGAACTTAAGCGGGAGGACACTTCTCTGCAGACATCCGAGGACATCTCTGTCACTATCACGCACGACCCTATTAAGTTATCTGACCCCACTAGGGTCCAGATTAAGGGAATAGTGGACCTATCACCTATGGACCCCAGTCCCCTTTGGGATGTGCCCCTTGTACTCACATCTTTCAATGAGTCACTCCCTGTCGCTCACCCCGTTAATTCCATGCCCCCTACACTCAAGCCTTTTGATGAGCCACTTCCGGTTACCCACCCTGTAAATTCCATGTAGGCACAAACGGACTCATCCCTCGCTGTGGAAAGACTTGAACAGGCAGTAAAAGATACCCTTTGTGCTTTACAGCAGGCCTAGGTTGCTGCCGCCGGTGGTTTCCAAACTACTGATCAGTCACTTTCACGCCTGCAACACAAGTTCAGTGACTGCATTGCCAATCACACTAGCCAGCTTATAATCGAAAGTGATCGCCGGCCATCTTCTGACACAAATCGGGAGATGGCCGGCGATTTCTTAAAAGCGGCGAAATTGGTATAATCGAAAGCGGCATTTTTGACAGCATCACCGCTTTCCCGTCGCTTCGCCGGCGAAAGTTCAAGGGGCCGTGTCGGTAGATTAGCGAAGGTGGGACATGGGTGGGCATGGGCGTGGCTACCAGATGGCCGGCATTCGCCCATAATGGAAAAAAAAAAAAAAGCGGCGTTAAGCAGTATTTCGCCAGCTTTACTTGGTCCTTTTATTTTCACGACCAAGCCTCAAAAAGGTGCCCCAACTGACCAGATGACCACTGGAGGGAATGGGGGATGACCTCCCCATACTCCCCCAGTGGTCACCAACCCCCTTCCATACTAAAAAAATAAAACTAAAAACCTTTTTTGCCAGCCTGTATGCCAGCCTCAAATGCCGTACCCACCTCCGTGACAGCAGAATATGTTGTATCCTCCGACAGCCTTTCCCTGGTTGCGATGTGGCTCTTGGGTGAGTGTGACACCTTTTCTGTTAGGTGCCCTGCAGAGTCACATTAGCAATGCATTGTGGTGGGTGTAGGGTACAGGGCTCTACTCCCATGGTGCTTTTCCCTCCTCCTAACTGGGTCAGAGTTTTTGTTTCCTGTTGTAGTCCATGCAGTAGTGGCCATTTTTGTAAGCCAGTTTTAGTTCCCTTTCCTGTGTTACCCACGTTAGAGAACGTAGTTCTTACCTTGAATGATGCTGAAAGAGGGCATTGTACACCATTGTGCCAGCTCTGACCTACTGCTAATCTTAGTACTAGGGGACTCTTTGCCAGTGGGGCACAACCTCTGATCTACAGTTAACTGTGAGTAAACGTGGTTATTTCAAGAAAGGACTTTTTCAGAGAGATTAGTCTTCAGGTGTGAACTGGTGTGCCAAAGTTATACAGCAGCAATAAGTCTTAGAGGCTGTATGCAGGTCCCTGGAGCAATTTTAGTGGGTGCAGTACATTTGTGGGTAGTGGGTTTGGGGGGCTCAGCTCCCAAAGTAAGGGAGCTATGCACGTGGGAGCTTTTCTGAAGTCCACCGCAGTGACCCCTAGGGTGGCTGGTTGGTGTCCTGGCATGTCAGGGGGGCCAGTGCACTAAAAATGCTGGCTCCTCCCACGGCCAAATGCCTTGAATTTGGCCGGGGTTTGAGATGGCCGACATAACTTTCCATTATCGCTGAAAAACAAACTCGGCCATCTCAAACCCGGCGAACTCCACGGCATTTGGCCGGGCTAAACCGTATTATCGAAAAAAAAGATGGCCGGCCATCTTTTTCGATAATACGGTTCCGGCCAGCTGTAGCGCCGCCGCCAACATAGATCGCCGGTGATCTATTTGGCCGGCGACGTTCAATTATGCCCCTCCACGTCACACAAAGACACCCGCCCCAAGGATGGGTGCATCGTCATCCCCATTGAAGGTGCCACTGGTTGCCACTTTTTGGGGTATACTGGCACTTCCCCTGACTCGTCCCTAGAATATGTAGCTCAACAAGAGAACTCTTACTATTTTGTGGACTCGTGGGCTGATAACCTTGCCCGCTGGTCTGAATCCCTTTAGCCCCAGTCTGATGTGTACCCCGGTGAGGGTTCTGTTTCCACCGCCATCTCCAACTGGCGCACCGCCTTATCCACTATTACCCCGACCCCGCTTGGGGTCCTAGGGTTCTCACTTATATGATAGAGGGTCTTAAAATCTGGAAAAAATATGAGAATGAATTTCCACCTAGCACAGGGATTAAAGTCCTGCCCTTGCTGCACAAAATGTCGGCAGGTAATCCTCACACTGAATATACCCCATACTCGGCTGTTGAACTGAACGGGCTTGTTTAACAATTACCAGATCTCACTGAGGACGGGAACAAATGGATCCGTAAATTTAAAATGGCCACTTTAGGGACAACTCTTGCCGTTGGGGACATAAAAGCGCTGTTAGGGCGCATACCCCAAGCCAATGTCTCTGACCTTTTTGCCCAAGCCGGTTATGGCCATACCGTCACAGACACCACCTATGATGGCAGTCCCTTCTCAATCATTGAGGCAGGCATGTTTGCCGCCATCCGTACCACCTTTCCCACCCGTAAGGATTTTTCTGTCCTTACTTCACAGCGCTGGGAACCAGACAATGAACCCATTGAAACGTACATACTTAAACTGCAGCAGTTGTATGGGGATGAGACTGTGAACCATCCAAAACTCACCAGAAACCCACTGTACCCACATATAGGTGCCCCCTTCACCTATAAGGGCTACGGTAGTGGCGTACAGTTGAGGGTAGTGGGTTTTGGGGGACTCAGCACACAAGGGTCGGGGAACAATGGTGAGATGTGTACCTGGCAACATTTTATGAAGTCCACTGCAGTGCCCCCTAGGGTGCCCTATTGCTGTCCTGGGATGTCAGGGGGAACCAGTCTACTAAAAATGCTGGCTCCTCCTACATCCCAGTGGCTTGATTTTGTACATTTTGCACTTGGACGTTTTTTGTTTTTGTTTTTTTTTCTCGAAAATGACCTCCTTTCTTCGGATTTTGGACGTTTTTTGCAAAACGTCCAAAGTCGGACTTAGATGTCATATTGAAAATGCTCCTCTGTGTAACTTTGTAAGTCTAAGTGCTTTGAAAATACACCTCAGTGTGTAGTTACATAAATATGTTAGTAGAATATGAGTTTTTATATGTGGTCTTGTATTACACATTTTTATTTCCCAGTGAGAGCCAATGGGGATATATTTTTAGGTATTAGTTTATATTATGTGTTATAAATGAAGGTAATTTATCCATATGTTTTTGATAATTCATCAACAATATTAAGCAATGAATATGCTTTAGATAGATTTTCATATAATGAAAGCAGTGCAGCAAATCTCATGCATATTTATTGATGATATCCTGAAAACCAGACTGACTAGGTATATCCCAAGGACTTGGTTGAGAACCCCTGGTTTAGAGTCTCAAATACCCTTGTGCCAGCTCTGCTTCTATAGCTCCAGACAGTTAAGGCGGCTTCCCCCAATATTCCTTTTTCTTTTTCCCTCTCCCTCATACTACTGTGCAAGTTTGACCTGACAAAAAGCAATTAAGCCTCAGTTGGGAGACCTTGATTGGTATTTCCTGAAGGAGCATCCTGCTTTTTATTAGGGTCAGTGACTAAGCCAGACTGAGATTAATCTCTGTATCTTGCTATGTTCATCTTTTAATAGCAAGATACCTTCGTTCTACAATGTTTGTAGACTTGGCATTTAACTGATGACCTAATGATTTGATTTCCATCTCGTTTATTTCTGAGTAGTAGGTGTGAAGTGTTTTGCCACTATTTTTCTTAAAGTTAAAAAGAAAAATAGATTTTGCAGTGGTCTGTGATGTCAAGGGAAATTGCCAACAACTGAAAAGGGGGCATCGGCTACTGCAGGATAGCACAGAAACAAAAATATGAAAATTGACAAAACCAGATCAAAACTTTAAAACCCATTTCATTTGTCCTTCATGTCTTAAAAATGATCGTTTCACTCAGATATATCCTCAAGTTAATACAAAAGCTAATCATTATGTGAGCCTCACAGTCTATGAATTCTATTAGTACTCCTTCCCTTCCTTTTGTGGCTTAGATTTTAATTATAATAACTATATGTTATTCCCTACCCTTATGTTAAGTACTTAAGTATTGCCATTCTGGGACAGATCAAAGGTCCATCAAGCCTAGCATACTGTTTACAACAGTGGCCAATCCAGGTCACAATCCAGATCCCAAAACAGTACAATATATTTTATGCTGCTTATTCTAGAAATGGAGTGGAGGAGTGGCCTAGTGGTTAGGGTGGTGGACTTTGGTCTTGGAGAACTGAGGAACTGAGTTTGATTCCCACTTCAGGCACAGGCAGCTCCTTGTGACTCTGGGCAAGTCACTTAACCCTCCATTGCCTCATGTAAGCTGCATTGAGCCTGCCATGAGTGGGAAAACGCGTGGTACAAATGTAACAAACAAACAAGCAGTGGATTTTCCCCAAGTCTATTTTAATAATGGTCAATGGACTATTCCTTTAGGAAGCCATCCAAAACTTTTTTTTAAACCCCGCTAAGCTAACCGCTTTTACTACATTCTCTGGCAACAAATTCCAGCATTTAATAATGTTATTGTTTAATACTTTGTAACTCAGCCACTCTTCTTTTAGTATCCTTCTCTGCTGATTTTATTGATTTTATCATTGTGATCTGCTTGTCTGTAATGATTTGCATTATATCAAATAAAAGTGAATTGTTCATTTTATCTAATTGCCAAGACTTTGCTTGATCTCTTCAATTTACCATCATTTCCCTCAAGCTAACTATGTTCTCCACATATGTCATGCTTTATTGAATTTTGGTATAATTTTTGCACATAAGTTCTATGATGTGTCTGATGCACTCTCCTCCCATGATGAATAGAAATGCTTCACTCTACTACCAGTCTGTCCTCCTTCAGTCTTATATCATGTTGTTAATGTATTAGATATAAATATATTGGGAGCTGTGAAAAAAAAAGAAAGAAAAGCACCCACTTGGGGACAACTTAGAATAGAGGTAAGCAATTACTGTTCAAGAATTTAAAAAAAAATTTAGGGAGCATGCAAAGCACATCCTCAATATATGGTGGTCTTGAATTTTTTTAATAAGTTTGTTCTGGTCAACTAACCCTTCTTGGTGTTGTAGGACACAGGTGTGCTGTGTATTATAACTTCATGTTCATAAAGTATATTTGATATACAGCAAATTCCCATCAGTTTTATGAGACAGCCACTGAAATTGCTGATCTACTGAGTTGCTGTTGGCAGACTGATTTTGATGCAGTCCTTCCTTCCCTGGATCTCAGTGATGGTATCACAGTAAGGACCCTGAGGAGTTTAACTATGCTTCCTAGGATCAGAATAGATTTCTTCTATCCAGTGCATATATACTTGGCTGTTCTTTTGTTACACACTCAGCACTGTGAAGATAGGTGGCTATAAATATTTAAAATAAAATAAATGCTGCAGTTGACTGGATGGCTTTGATTTTGATCATCTGTCTCTACCATCCCTTGTTAATTATAATTGGTCCTTCAAAATCTCTAGCAAGAAAACAAGTCAGTAATTTCCCACAAGGAATTTTCATCGAGATGTACTCAGTGTTGTTAAACTTCCATCAATGATTTCTGAAACGGACAACTTGTCTATAAGACATTTACAGTCTTATACTGTAAATGAACCCGCTGTGCCAGTATGTGGGGGAAGGCAGCCTCCTCCCCCCCCCCCCCCCCCCCCCCCCGAATAGCCAGAACCCCACAAAATTCCAGCAGTTGAGACTTTAAAATATTTTTTTATTTTCCAAGTTCATGACAAACACTTCAGTTAATGTGTGCTCAGTCTTTTAGGACACAGCTCCCCCTACTTAGCCAGTTATCAAGCCCAACAGCCTTATAACATCAGGGCATTTAGGACCTTCCTGGTTTTGAGAGGCTCCTCCTGGCCCACATGCCTTAAGACCTTCTCTCCCAGGCACCAGGCACACCCAATCAAGTGGCACACATTAGGCATTTGGCTTGCCCCCTCAAGCAGCAAACATTAAGCATCTGGCTTCCCCTTCCTAAAGAAGCCTTTCCAATTTCCACAGTCTCTCTAAACTAATCAGGTTTAAGTTTGGGGGAACCCGGTTGGGTAATTCTTCCAGCCACCTCCCAACAGTCAAGGTTTCCCCAAAGCAAACCGTTCTCACCCAAGAAAAACAGGCTTCTCTATTCAAGCAGGGTTTAAATCAAAATAACTTCCAACCAAGGTAGATGTTCAAACCTTCCGGTACTGCACTCCTCAGGGCTTCAGGCTCCCATTTCATTCTGGTTTCTTCTCCCAGCTCAGCCTGATTAATCCCCCTCTTCCATCCAATCCTCCTCCTGCTTCTCACCACACCCCCCTCTATTACAGGTGGGCTGCATGATATATTGCGGGTCCAGGGAACTGGGCTCCTTCATTCTCCCTCCCTCTTGTGGTCAGAGTCGGTATATGGCCAGCTTGCCTATCCCCAGGCTCCCCCTGCTGGGACTAGAAATGCATTCTGGGAGATGTAGTTTAGGGTTTTGCTGCTTCATTTTATACATCTGGGATGTAGCCTTGTCACAATACTTAATCCTACAGTTTGTAATCTAGACATGGGCAGGGCAGTTTTCAGAAGCTATATACTCTGATATATTTGGCTATCTGAAATTGGCCAGCCCTTGTCAACCAAAAAATATGTGTGGAGATCAACAATGTGTGCATTTTTATAGTCAGGTTAAAAGTGGATGGTTGTGTTTAGATTTGAGGAGGAAAATTTACAAATGTAGATTACATTTTCAAATCTATGCTTATTTTCAAGTACCTGCAAAAAGAAATGCCAATTTTGGCACATATTTTTTTCCAAGGGAGAATGTGTATTTTTCCTTTTGATTACGTTGAAACAGAGAAAATGATTTCAGATAAGGGTACGTGGCCTATCTGGTCTATTCATCCACTCCAACTATTAAGCACAATGATCCCTTCCTTTCCCTCAGACATCTTTTGTGCTTGTCTCATGCTTTCTTGAATTCAGATAATGACCTTGTTCAGAGATGCTTCCACACACCCATTACCTGTTTCATAAATATTTCTTTCTTTTTTAACTTCATCTTTACTTAGTTTTGAACAATAAAAAAACAGCAACACAGGAGCTGTTGTATATCTAATACAGCACAATGCATCTAGGCACCTTTCCATACTAGCGCATTAGATATAATGATCAGCAAAAATAACCATTTTAAACATTGTAAACATTATGTCCCATGTGCTCTGCACCTACAGAAACCATCCCCTCACCTGACCTGATCCTAATTTATGTATAACCAAAAACTTTCCTTGGCCCCATTTAAGTGTCTTACAACTGAGGGATAGGCTGAGGCTTGAAAAATGTTGTATGCCTTGAATTTAATATGACACTGAAGCAGAAACGTTCCTTATAAACAAAAACAAGAGTGACTACACTCCAGACAGATATGTATTATATACCGGTGTTGTAATTTTAATGTGGTAAGTCCCATTGGTCTTGAATATAGAGGTAAAAGTGGCACCCCTAAAATAAGTGGGTACTAGATAATAAACTTCAAACCACAATCAAAATTATGATATCCTAATGGCCCAAACTTAAAATAGATTAAGAACATAATCTTCCCTGTGTCGTATTAAAAAGAGTATCTAGTTGAATCAATGCCAGATACAGCTCCTTAATAGAAATACCAATATTCCCGCCAACTAAAAATGCTGTGGTATGTCTGCTCTAAGAGTATAAACTTACAAGCACATCTAAATTGTGATGACAAAGAACAAATGGCTAGAAATGTAAGGAGGGGCGACAAAAGTTTCTTCGGGTACATTAGTGAAAGGAAGAAGACTAAAAAGGGAAATGTGAGACTGAAAGAAGATGCGAACCGCTATGTGGATAATGATCAAGAAAAAGCAAATTTGCTAAACAAATACTTTTGTTCTATTTTCACTGAAGAAAATCCTCTAGAAGGACCACGATAGACTGGCAAAAGTACATATGAGAATGAAGCGGATACAGCACCATTCACAGAAGCAAGCATGTATGAACAACTTGAAAATCTAAAGGTGGACAAAGCCATGGAACCGGACGGGATCTACCCCAGGATATTGAGGGAGCTCAGAGAGGTTCTGGTGGGTCCTCTTAAAGATTTGTTTAATAAATCCTTGGAGATGGAAGAGATTCCGTGGGATTGGAGACGAGTGGATGTGGTCACTCGTCACAAAAGTGGTG
The DNA here is from genome assembly GCF_901765095.1 of Microcaecilia unicolor. Classification (NCBI taxonomy): domain Eukaryota; kingdom Metazoa; phylum Chordata; class Amphibia; order Gymnophiona; family Siphonopidae; genus Microcaecilia; species Microcaecilia unicolor. Next base: position 374,303,472 of record NC_044033.1, on the reverse strand, counting down.
ATAGGGAAGAAGCTGGAAACTACAGGCTGGTAAGCCTCACTTCGGTTATTGGAAAAGTAATGGAAGCGATGCTGAAGGAAAGGATAGTGAATTTCCTGGAAGCCAATAAGTTGCAAGATCCGAGACAATGTGGTTTTACCAAAGGTAAATCGTGCCAAACGAATCTCATTGATTTCTTTGACTGGGTGACCAGAGAATTGAATCAGGAACGTGCTATAGACGTAATCTACTTAGATTTCAGCAAAGCTTTTGACACGGTTCGCCACAGGAGGCTCTTGAATAAACTTGACAGGTGAAGATAGGACCCAACATGGTGAACTGGATTAGGAACTGGTTGGTTGACGAACAGATGCCAGAGGGTGGTGGTAAATGGAATTCACTCGGATGAGGGAAAGGTGAGTAGTGAAGTGCCTCAGGGATTGATGCTGGGGCCGATTCTGTTCAATATATTTGTGAGTGACATTGCTGAAGGGTTAGAAGGTAAAGTTTGCCTTTTTGCGGATGACGCCAAGATTTCTAACAGAGTTGACACCCCGGAGGGAGTGGAAAACATGAAAAAGGATCTGCAGAAGCTAGAAGAATGGTCTAATGTTTTGCAATTAAAATTCAATGAAGAAATGCAAAGTGATGCACTTAGGGAGTAGAAATCCATGGGAGGACGTACGTGTTAGGCGGTGAGTCTGATATGTACAGACAGGGAGAGGGATTTTAGGGTGATAGTATCTGAGGATCTGAAGGCAACGAAACAGTGTGACAAGGCGGTGGCCATAGCCAGAAGGTTGCTAGGCTATATAGGGAGAGGTGTGACCAGCAGAAGAAAGGAGGTGTTGATGCCCCTGTATAAGTCGTTGGTGAGCCCCCACCTGGAGTATTGTGTTCAGTTTTGGAGGCCGTATCTTGCTAAGGATGTAGAAAGAACTGAAGCGGTGCAAAGAAAAGCTACAAAAATGGTATGGGATTTGCGTTACAAGACGTATGAGGAGAGACTTGCTGACCTGAACATGTATACCCTGGAGGAAAGGAGAAACAGGGCAATATGATACAAACATTCAAATATTTGAAAGGTATTAATCCGCAAACAAACCTTTTCTGGAGATGGGAAGGTGGTAGAACTAGAGGACATGAAATGAGATTGAAGGGGGGCAGACTCGAAAAATTTCAGGAAGTATTTTTTTATAACCATTTAAATTTTTACAAGCCATAAAAAAACTTGCCAGAAATACAGAGAAAGTAATATATAGGAATTATTTCAGTCAGGTAATTCTATTCTGTTCCTTAGACAACTAAATAGGGAGAGTGAAACAAGACAAGGAGCTCAATTAAACAGTAAACAGGAAAAAAAAACGTGGTACTAACCTGATTATCCCCAGATATTACTCATCTAATTCATTATTCCACACTGATCATCTGGTTGGCTTCTTCAAGGCCAGTTTTCACAGGCTTCACTCTTTTAAAGTAATAATTGAGGAAATATTTCTGAGGAGGAAGTATTTTTTTCCACGGAGAGAGTGGTAGATACTTGGAATGCCCTCCTGTGAGAGGTGGTGAAGATGAAAACGGTAACGAAATTCAAAAATGCGTGGGATAAACAAAGGAATCCTGTTCAGAAGGAATGGATCCTCAGAAGCTTAGCGGAGATTGGGTGGCAGCACCAGTGACTGGGAGGTGGGGCTAGTGCTGGGCAGATTTCTACGGTCTATGCCCTGAAATGGCAGATACAAATCAAGATGAAAACGAGGAGCAACCACAGAAAGTGGAGGAACCCTCAATTTCTACATCAAAGTAGTGCAAGCAAAGGAGGAGTAGGATGATCTGGCCTTGTCAATCAACCAGGGAGACGTATAATACTGCAAAGTCTTTATTAAAGAACATCAAGCGGCTCGACACAGCAGCCGTATTTCGGCGCCTATGCGCCTGCTTCAGGAGCCTTAAAAGTGTTCCTCTTTGAAACTTTCTCCCACACTGCTGTTTGCAGACTTAGGAAGTATCATTTCATATTGTTTGGATTGTTACATCCAATAACTGCACAAGAAACTTTGTTTCTGTTCTGTATAAACCTTTGGAACACTTTTATGGCTCCTGAAGCAGGCGCATAGGCGCCAAAACACAGCTGCTGTGTTGAGCCGCTTGATGATTGTTCTTTAATAAAGACTTTGCAGCGTTATACGTCTCCCTGGTTCAAGGCCAGACACAAATCAAGGTCAGGTATACATATAAAGTAGCACATATGAGTTTATCTTGTTGGGCAGACTGGATGGACCCGTACAGGTCTTTCTCTACCGTCATCTACTATGTTACTATGACAGCATGAATGCCAAAATAATCCTGATTGTGATTTTATTAAAATGCTACGTCATAGATTTTATTTAATATCTGGAGTGGAGACCCTAAGGATTGCCTCGTCAGTTTCTGTGAAGATCATATTGTGGGGGATATGAGGATCATCTTTATTCCATATCCAGGCTTGACCTCTGAATCTAGCCAATTTCTCTCTTCTAGTCAAATCGCTGATCTATAATGTTTTTTTTTGGGGGGGGGCGGGGGTTTCTATAAGTTTTCTTAGAAATGGAACGTTAAATACTGGCCAATTACTTTTGAGCTTGTCCTAATCAAGGTTGTTCTTTAGCAGAGGACACACCACTACCCTTTTTAGTGCTGTTGGTAGTTATCCATTAGAAAGAGAGGACTGAGGAGACCACAATTTTTGTGGCCCCTTTTAAGAGGCCTCTGCTTGCTTGCTGCATCATATCTGATGGGGAGGGGTCATAGGAGCAGGTAGTTGGTCAAAGCCCTTTTGAAAGTTACATACTGACACAGTAGATTTCCTTAGGGTCTCCACTCCAGTTATTCACTCAAATTTGATCATGTTACGATCACTATTACCAAGCGGACCAGCACTTCTATCTCTCACGCCAAAACCTGCATTCCACAAAGGACTAGGTCTAAAATAGCTCCCCCTCTTGTTGGTTCCTGACCCAGCTGTTCCTTGAAGGAGTAATTTTTGTTTTATCTAGGAACTTTACCTCTTTAGCATTTCCTGATGTGACATTTATCCAGTCAATATCTGTGTAATTGAAATCAGCAAAGACAAAAAATATATATAATTTCTATATAAAAGCACTCGCACAGCAATCATTGAATTCCTGCAAATGTCAAATATCTGGAGTAATAGAGAAAAAAAAGACTTCAGTTAAATACTATATTACAAACAAAAAAACAACACTAAGGGCCTCCAGAACTGGAATATCAGATAAATTCTTGGTGTGACCTTACACGGACCGTGTTTAGGCATCTACGCCTGCATCAGGGTCAAACTTTAAAATACAATGTAGGAATAAAAGCTGTCCAAAATTGAGATCCAAGTGATCTCTGCTTGAATTTGAGTTAAAGCTACTTTCAAACTGCAACAAAAACTCACAGCTCCAGAGCATCGCTGTAACAAATTACTTCCAAATCGTGCCAGATTCATATGATTTTGTGAGTGTTTCAGCTGTCTTAGGGTTTGAGTCACCGTGAAGGAACCATGCAGATGACTCAGATCGGGATGGCTTACTGTTTTATGTTGGTTGATAACTTCTTGGAGTGGGGGGTGCAAGGTGAGAGTTGAGAGCAACTGTTGGTGGGGGGGGGGGGGGGGTGAATTTGGAAGTTGTCTGATTGCAGATGATTTTTCTGCTTTGTCTTTGTATTGTATGGTTATTTAATCCCACTAACTTGTTTTGTGTGACATCAATAAAAGAATAATTTAAAAAAAAAAAAACCCCAGGCTCTGTTCTATTAAGCAATGCTTAACTTCTGGCTTAACAGTTTATGCAAATCTACTCTATGAAGGGATACACTCAACTGTTCAAAGATAGTGCAGCGTAAACTGTTAAATGTAAGGAAGACTATCCAATGCAGTTTGCTTCTCTCCAACTGCTGGATGTTCAGAGGGTTCTTCTACATACTTGCAGATGTCCACGGGGCGTCAAAGCTTAAGGAAGCCATGACGTTGGCGTATATCCTGGTGAGTCGCACCCCCTCCCCCCCCCCCCCCCCCCCAAAGTGGAGCTGGATGCTCATTCGTCTCTGGCTCAAGCTACCTCTTGGGCGGAAATGTGGATCTTGTCTTTAGAGATTTGTAGTTCTGCTACATGGGTGTCGTTGCATTCCTTTTTCAAGCATTACAGAGTAGATGTTGCTGCGCGAGCAGACGCACGTTTTGGTGCAACAGTGCTGGCTTGGGGAGCAGCGGCTTCCCACTCTGTGTAGGGAGTGCTTTAATCCAGGAACCAGTGGGATGAATCAATCTACTGCTGACGCTATGGTGGTCTCAAATATTAACCTCTCTAGTATGTACACTTCTGTAGTATTGTTGTTATATTTCCCTTGAGTATTTGGGATCAAAGGAATCTAATACCTGGATAGGGGACTTCAGTGAATATCTGGGATCTAGCTGCATACTAACAGTTAAACTGCAGATATATCTAAGTAACTTCTTTCTCTGCACAAAATGACAATTGAAGAGGCACAACTGATACTTCATGACAGATATTAGTCATCTCCTCCTGCCCCCAAATCTTGGACAGGTAACAAATATTATCAGACAGAATGGATCTTTGCAGAGGTTTTTCTCCCTGTCTTTTGACCTCATTCATGTCATAAGAGCTAATCCCACCTAAAGGAGAGATGTCCCTGAAAAGACTAAGACCCATTTATATTTAGTACCTGGGGGGGGGGGTACTAAATAGGATTTATGCCATCCCTCAGCCTACCCCTCAAGAAGTCAACAGAAACTCTTAGTAAAATTAAACCACTACAATATAGTTAAGTTTCAACAGCTCAGTGTTAAAAAAAAAAAAAAAAAAGCCCACACATACAAAATAAAGAAAAACACAAAAAAAGCAGTAATATGTAACTTCTGTTTATTTATATTTTTGTTCAAAAGCATCCCATTAGATGGTGACAGCAGGCATCAAGCTGAGAACAAGACATTCTACAAACTTCATGACAGCCAACCCAAACTCTAACAGAGAATAAATGCAACAGTAGAACTCAGCAGTTGTGCACATCTGCACTAACAGACTACATGCTGCAGGGAAGAAACAGAACTATAGCATCACACAAATGCAATGATATTGCCATCTGTGGCACCTATATTCTACCCAGCATAAATACAGCTTCTGCACTGCTCTACCCCATTCCCATTTTCCTTCATAATGTATTTTCAAGCATTTCTGGCATATTTTATTGCTGATGCAAATTCATTTAGGGCTCCTTTTACTAAGGTGCGCTAATGATTAGCATGCGCTAAAAGCTAAGAAGCCCATAGGAATAAAATAATATAACTAACAGAGCAACAGGTGGAGACTGAGAAAATTCTAAGACTAGAGAGCCAAAGAGAGCCCTGGCCATGTGACCCTAGCCTCAGTATTTTCTCAGTCTCCCAGCAGGTAGGAAGTGAGCCCATTAGTCTCTCTCTCTCTCTCTCTCTCTCTCTCTATCTTTTAGAGGCTAATAATATTACTACTACTACTACTATTTAGCATTTCTATAGCGCTACAAGGCATACGCAGCGCTGCACAAACATAGAAGAAAGACAGTCCCTGCTCAAAGAGCTTACAATCTAATAGACAAAAAATAAATAAAGTAAGCAAATCAAATCAATTAATGTGAACGGGAAGGAAGAGAGGAGGGTAGGTGGAGGCGAGTGGTTACAAGTGGTTATGAGTCAAAAGCAATGTTAAAGAGATGGGCTTTCAGTCTAGATTTAAAGGTGGCCAAGGATGGGGCAAGACGTAGGGGCTCAGGAAGTTTATTCCAGGCGTAGGGTGCAGCGAGACAGAAGGCGCGAAGTCTGGAGTTGGCAGTAGTGGAGAAGGGAACAGATAAGAAGGATTTATCCATGGAGCAGAGTGCACGGGAAGGGGTGTAGGGAAGGACGAGTGTGGAGAGATACTGGGGAGCAGCAGAGTGAATACATTTATAGGTTAGTAGAAGAAGTGTGAACAGGATGCGAAAACGGATAGGGAGCCAGTGAAGGGTCTTGAGGAGAGGGGTAGTATGAGTAAAGCGACCCTGGCAGAAGATGAGACGGGCAGCAGAGTTTTGAACTGACTGGAGAGGGGAGAGGTGACTAAGTGGGAGGCCAGCAAGAAGCAGATTGCAGTAGTCTAAACGAGAGGTGACAAGGGTGTGGATGAGGGTTTTGGTAGAGTGCTCGGAAAGAAAGGGGCGGATTTTACAGATGTTGTAAAGAAAGAAACGACAGGTCTTGGCGGTCTGCTGGATATGAGCAGAGAAGGAGAGAGAAGAGTCAAAGATGACCCCAAGGTTTCGAGCTGAGGAGACAGGGAGAATGAGAGAGCCATCAACAGAAATAGAAAACGGGGGGAGCGGGGAGGTGGGTTTGGGGGGGAAAATGAGAAGCAATAATAATAAAGCAATAATGCTGCTACTTCTTCTTCTGTGCCTGGGGAATCTCTATTAGAGGCTTGGCAGATAGGTCTTTCTTTTCCAGCCTCTGGGGTGTTATACTCGGGTGTTTTTGTACCTGGCGTAATGAAAGGTTAAGTCATTTGTCCAGGGTCACAAGGAGCTATAGTGGGAGTTGAACCCAGTTCCCAGGTTGTCAGCCCCCTGGATTGGCCACTATTAGAAACAGGATGCTGGACTTGATGGACCTTTGGTCTTTCCCAGTATGACAATACTTATGTACTTATGCACAAACCATTAGGCTACTCCTCCAGTCTGCAACTCCTGTCACGTTTATATATGTCCATTGGCAGCATTTCTTCATAGGTGACTTTGAAGCTTTCTGTCATAGGCCACTCAACTATCTAGGCCACATGAAATTGGGAAATAAAGACCATTTATTGTCCTCCTCCCCCCCCCCACACACACACACGTGTACAGCCCTCCCATATGGGTCCCAAATAATGCAAAGCCCTGTTCACAAAACTAATTTAGTTACAAGGAAGTGAGTTCTCAGTTTAAGGAGGAAGGGAATCCTTTTATATTTAGATGAAATAATGTAAATGGAACTGGCAAAGACTCAACATTATTTTAAAAGGAAAGTCTGAAATCATCTGAATGGAGTTATTAATCTCATCCGTGAGACTACTGCAGCTGCTGAAGCAGCTCAGTATTCATGTTAAGTAGATATTTTTTCCATTCTTTCTCTGCTACAGTAAATCTGAGCTGGGTTGGATCACAGGTATGAGATGATTAAAAACTGTCTCTGGATAAATGACTCTGAGACAAGCTGAAGTGGTGTTCTTGTTCCTGTAGCAGTAGTAAATCTATAAATTATGGATGAGACGGGTGAAGGAGGAGGGCCAGATGACTCAAATTTATCAATGAATGGAAAAAGCCAAATGAATTGTAAGAGCTTCTCCTTTTCATCTTTATTAAAAGAACCAGATGCTCAAATGTAGCATCTCCCAAGTACTCATATGGTCTAGAGACAATGATAGTCCAGTTAACTTTCGAAAATTATCTACGTAAGCCCTTTTGAATATTGATCTAAATGCTGTTTTTCTCTGAAAACAAAGGAAAGATGAGCAGAATGAACTTTTCCAGAGCTTTCTGGTGACGACAGTCTTTACTTCATGTTACTGTGTAGCCTCTTCCTTTTCCTTGGAGTGGAGGAAGCCTGGTTCAAATCCTACTGCAGCTCTTTCTGATCTTAGGCAAATCTCTTAATCCTCCATTGCTATATATATATTACCACAATATCACTGCAAACACCTCTCCGGTACTATGTAGGCCACATTGAGCCTACAAATAGGTGGGAAAATGTGGGATACAAATGTAGGAAATAAATAGGTGCAAATTTGGGGGCTGATACAGTAAACTCTGCTGGGCTTGTGTATAGGTTAGTTTGGCTTTTGCATATAATTTTGTGTATGCCCTTTGTAGAAAGGAATTTTGCACAGAAGCTTCCTGTATTTAAAGCCCATGCAGACATTAATGCACAACACATTGAAATGTATGGTAATGAAGCTATTAGCTATTCTGCTCTGATGCAGAGAAATGTGCAGAAGGCCAACATGTTGAGAGCAACACCAGAGCTTAATACAAGGTCTGAGGAGGAATAAAAGGCTATCATTCTTCTGTAGTAGTCTTAATGGCGGTTTTATGCCTGTTTCTTCTCTTTACTGCTGTGGGTGTAAGAACCTGTAACCTTTTTCTGCCTTCCATGAAAAGCATGGAGAGCTGAATGGAGGTGTGCCGAAGAAAGAGAAAAGTGCTGGACTGCTGACAAATGGGTAGCAGTACTCACTGGATTACATGTGCACAGGTTGTAATGGTATTATGTGCCTAAATATTGGTATTTTATGCACAAATTAACATTCCATCATATTTGCAGATGAACGCACATGCAATTTGACAAGGCCTGATACAGTTTTTTTGTGTGCAAGACAGTTTCGACTAGTGCAGATCCGTGTGCATATGTGTACACAGTGTTTTCACATGTTAGTGCACACTTTGTTGTTTGCCTGTTTGCAAGCTATTTGTTTACAACATTAGAGAGCAACATGCACAGAGCTTTAGTGTACCACTCTTATACAAGGTAATTGCATAAACCTTTTAGATGGTAAGCCCTCCAGCAACAGGAAATACCAATTATACTTGAGCTAAATCCCAAATCCCCTCTCTTTCTAGCTCATCCTTTTTCTACTAAGCTAGTCAGGCATTCTTGTGAACTTCCCAACTGCTTCAGCATTTACACTACTTGTTCCTCCTGAACTGGCTAAAAACTTAGTTTTGACATCTTAGTTCCCTAATCATGTTTTATTGGCTCTTCATTAAGTTTTGTTGTCTTCTTTCCTGCCGAATGGTGCCTCCTACTTCTGAGGGGGGGGGGGGGGGGTACCCTAGTGGGAAACTGGGCATTGGCCAGGCCTCCAGCGTTTTTTTCTCATGCAGATGCACATTTTTTTTTGTCTCCCCTTATCAGAGAAACAAGCCTGTGGTTTTAAATTCCATCCCAATTGTACAGGAAACATGTCCATCAACCATTACAAAGTGTGCTTCCTTCTGCCTTCAGAAGAGCCACATTGCTGATGGCTGTGAAATCTGCTTCAGACGTCATCCAAAGTATTTCTTTCCCAAAAGAAACTGACCTCAAGGACTTGAGACACAGCCAAGGAAACTGATCATAGTCACATTGGTGGCAAGGCTGATGATCTCTTGAGCAACTCATTCTGATGATCGGCTGAGATTTGAGCCAAGTTTTAATTTCCCTGGTTGAGGCATGTAATCAGTTTAAATTAATAAATAAATTGCTCCAAGAGCCCAGGCTAGCAAGTACCAAGTCTCAAGTGAAGAATCTGCTTTGGCAGAGCTTCATGATGGAAGAACCCAGATGTGATGAAGCTTCAGTTTACTGACTCTGAAGCAGGCACACCTGAAAATTAGTTAAGCTTCCAGTGCTAGTCTCTTCAGACCTATCTTAAAGCTTTTGAGGGATCATTCAGAATCCTCCCTGTTTTAATTATCCACATAGTTTGACTTGGAGTTAGAATAGTGAAACTTTCCTTTTTTATGAAATATAAAAAGCTATTGTTAATTCTTAAGCAACACCAAAAGTTCTTGCATGTTTTCATTTTTATTTTTGTATTTTAATCGAAGTTACTCAGTTCACTCATGCTTATATATTGTTTTTTTTAATATGCTTTATTTGTACCATAGAACACCATGGCAAACATAAATCTTTTCAGAACATATCCAAATCAGAACAGGACTGTCAGCAATATACCTCCCTCAACAACATATCTATAACAACAAGAACAATTGTCTCCAGCAGGCTGTTTTCCTATTGAATGTTACTGTACTCTTTTTCCATTTTTTTTTTTTTTTTTTTTTCTTTTCTCTATACCTCTATCCTGTCTCCCCCCACCCCCCCCCCCCACCATTTTCTCTGCTATTCTCTTTCCCTTTCCTACTTTAACCATTTCCCTCTAAAACAATATGCAACAAGTTTTATATTAACGGAAGTACTATTCTGTACAGTAATAACTCTCTAAGGACCCTGTTTACTAAGCCACGCTGTAGGCATGACTACGCCTGCTTCAGGGGTCTGACAAAAAAAACCCCAAAAAAACATTAAAATACAATGTAAACAAAGTAAAATACATTTTAAAATATGCATATAAAACAAGATGTGATGATATCCATGCAAATAATAAACTTACATAGAAAATGAGTATTCTGTGCCACAATGATATACATGAGAGATCAAAGCACTTAGACTCACAAAAGTTCTGTAGGATACTATGGACAAGTTTAAGTGCTTTGAAAATATGCCTCATACTCAAAATACATGTAAAATCCAATAATAATTCATTGTGATTACATGCACAAAATATAGAAAATGTATTCATAGAGTGACAAATTAGCAAAAACTCATAATACGCAGTTTTACTAAATTAGAGCATGTATATTATTCATTGAACTATTACATACATAAATTGCAAAATGTGTGAAAGATAAGATGAGAAACATGCATGTGAGTGTTGAGAGTGACTAAGCTGAGTATGTGGTTGTTAAAATCTGCCTGTCTAACCAATATAAATGAGTACTCTCAAACAAAAAAAGTGATAAGATACTTCAAACAGCACTGCTGGAAACAGTATGAAAATAAGAAAGTCAAGCAAAATCAAAAAGACAAAAATGAAAAAAAAATTATATATCCAGTATATTATGGTATCATTGTCCATACAATACTATCAGGTGAATTTTCGAAAGCGAAGGGCGCCCATCTTCCGACACAAATCGGGAGATGGGCATCCTTCTCGCAAGGTCGCCCAAATCGGCATAATTGAAAGCCGATTTTGGGCGCCCTCAACTGCTTTCCGTCACTGAGACGACCAAAGTTCACAGGGGCCTGTCGGTAGTGTAGCGAAGGCGGGACTGGGGTGGGCTTAGGAGATGGGCATCCCCGGCCGATAATGTAAAAAAGAAAGGCGTCCCTGACGAAAACTTGGCCGACTTGATCCATTTTTTTTCACAACCAAGCATCAAAAAGGTGTCCGAACTGACCAGATGACCACCGGAGGGAATCGGGGATGACCTCCCCTTACTCCCCCAGTCGTCACTAACCCCCATCCCACCCTCAAAAAAAATCTTTAAAAATACTTTTTGCCAGCCTCTATGCCAGCCTCAAATGCCATACTCGGGTCCATCGTAGCAGTATGCAGGTACCTGGAGCAGTTGTAGTGGGTGCAGTGTACTTCAGGCAGGCGGACCCAGGCCCATTCCCCCCATCTGTTACAGTTGTGGTGGTAAATGTGAGCCCTCCAAAACCCACCAGAAACCCACTGTACCCACATGTAGGTGCCCCCCTTCATCCCTAAGGGCTATGGTAGTGGTGTACAGTTGTGGGTTTGTGGGGGGGGGGGGGGTTGTGGGGCTCAGCACCCAACATAAGGAAGCTATGCACCTGGGACCTTTTTCTGAAGTCCACTGCAGTGCCCCCTAGGGTGCCCTGGCATGTCAGGGGGACCAGTGCACTACAATTGCTGGCTCCTTCCACGAACAAATGGCTTGGATTTGGTCGTTTTTGAGATGGGCGTCCTCGGTTTCCATTATCATCGAAAACCGGGGACAACCATCTCAAAAACGACCTAAGGACGACCATGTCTAAGGTCGACCTAAATTTCATGATTTGGCCATCCCCGACCATATTATCAAAACGAAAGATGGACGCCCATCTTGTTTCGATAATACAGGTTGCCCCGCCCCTTTTGGGGGCCGTCTTGCGAGGACGCCCTTATGAAACCTTGAGCGCCCCGTTCGATTATGCCCCTCCACATGTTGTCTCACCCAGTAACTAAAGCAATATTGTATGTAAAACATCTAATCATATAAATTGGGATCTGGTGATGCCCAAAATTTAACTGTACAAGTGTCCGCATGCTCTGAAAACAAGGCTTACCTAACAGGATGAAAAATAACTAAAACTGCCGCAGAACATACGCTGTGTATGCTGTGACGAGGGAAATAAACTACAAAAACACAGAGCATGTCTCATTTGAAAAGATGTGATTGCTCAATGTATAGCTCAATCTGTAGTATTTAATTTAAAATGATAAAAAAATAAAGAGGACAAGAGGATAATGAAGTCTCAAAAACCACACAGAGCAGTTCAATCTATGGCTCAATCTGCAGTGTTGACTTACAAAACAGGTTATCTGACCTCAGTAAATAATCATGATGTAGATGTTAAAAATATAAAACATACTAGTAAAACATGCACGTTTCTTGCGGCAATGAAACGGGCGCTAGCACGGTTTCCGTCCGGACCTCCCCCCCCCCACTCACACCGTCAAGCTTTCTTCCGCCATTGTTGCAGACCTCGGCATGCCACCGTCAATCTGCTGACATTGCTCCGCCCTCAACGTCATCACGTTTGACGCGAGGGCGGGGCCCCAACACTGTTTTCGGTGGCTTCACCACCATGAAGGCTTCGAACCGGAAGGAAGTGCCCGGAGGACCTGACAGTGACGTCAGTGTCCTCAGAACGTTGAGGGTGAGTTTTATTATATAGGATATAGAGTGTTAGTTACTCTCTAGTCTAAGTTTAAACAATTGATCGCAACTGGCTACAACATACTTCTCCTACAATTCGATATGTCCAGCGCTTTCGATATGGTTGACCACAGAATATTACTACACATCCTTGAATACTTCGGAATTGGAGGCAATGTCCTCAAGTGGTTCAAAGGCTTCCTAACCACACGATCTTACCAAGTAATATCTAACTCTACCACCTCAGACACATGGAAACCTGAATGTGGAGTCCCACAAGGATTCTCCCCTCTTGCCGACCCTCTTCAACCTAATGATGACAACCTTGGCCAAATTATTATCCAATCAAAACCTCAATCCATACATCTACGCAGATGATGTAACGATCTACATACCGTTTAAACAAGATTTAATAGAAATGACCAATGACATCAACCAAGGTTTCCATATCATGCATTCATGGGTGGATGCATTTCAGCTGAAACTTAATGCAGAAAAAACGCAATGCCTTATACTTGCCTCACAACATAACACGAACAAATTCACCACCATAAACACACCAAATTTATCCCTTCCCGTATCGGATACACTGAAAATTCTTGGAGTTACCCTTGACCAGCATCTTACACTTGATAATCACGTGAAAAATACAACTAAAAAGATGTTCCATTCGATGTGGAAACTAAAAAGGATAAGACCATTCTTCCCGAGGACCATCTTTCGCAACCTAGTACAATCACTAGTGCTTAGTCGCTTAGACTACTGCAACGCACTTTACGCCGGCTGTAAAGAGCAAATCATCAAGAGACTGCAAACCGCCCAGAATACCGCAGCTAGACTCATATATGGAAAAACAAAATATGAAAGTGCTAAACCCCTGAGGGAGAAATTACACTGGCTTCCACTTAAAGAACGCATCACGTTCAAGATATGTTCTCTAGTTCATAAAATCATCCACGGAAATGCCCCAGCCTACATGTCAGATCTGGTAGACCTGCCACCCGGGAACGCTAAAAGGTCATCTCGAACATTCCTTAATCTGCACTACCCCAGTTGTAAAGGCCTAAAATACAAACTAACGCATACGTCTAACTTCTCCTACCTGAGTACACAGTTGTGGAACACATTAAAGCACAGCTTAAAAACTGCTTATGAACTAACTAACTTTCGCAAATCCCTGAAGACCCACCTATTCAACAATGCATACCAATAAGAGCAACAACTAGAAATGTAATACATAGAGGCTCATTTTCAAAGCACTTAGCCTCCCAAAGTTCCATAGAAACCTATGGAACTTAGCCTCCCAAAGTGCTTTGAAAATATGCCTCACAGCTACCTTACCTATTATCAACAATGTTCTTGCTTACACCTACTTGTCTGAATTTCAATTACGCTATTTTCTATGACATCTTCACCTTACCTATTATCAGTTATATTTTTATACTCATATTAACTTGTCTGAATTTTGATCATGCTACTTTCCATGTAACACTAACTGTTTATCTCCTAATCTACGATCTACTAATAACAACACATTGTAAGCCACATTGAGCCTGCAAAGAGGTGGGAAAATGTGGGATACAAATGCAATAAATAAATAAATACTCATATCCACCTTTCTTACCAGACTAGTAACACATTGTTAGAGCTCAGATCTATTAAGGACCAAACTCCTGACCTTTTTTTTTTGGGGGGGGGGGGGGGGGGAGATATGTGTATGTAGTGTCCCCAAACCAATAGAAATAGCTTTTCCCAGTTAAGAGTCAGTTTAGCCCCCTCCTGTTCCTGCCTCGGGGACTGATGGAACATGCTCCTCCACTGTCAAATTGTGGGGCCCTTAGACTGTACCCAGTTTTGCAGAATTATTTTTTTCTCTTATCAGACAAGTCTACCTTACCAGAAGGTGTGAGCTCTTTTACCTTGGGCACCCAGGATCTCTAGCTGGTCAAGTAGCAGTCCACTGGGATCTAAATTGACCCTTTGTCCTACCAAATTTCCTATAGATCAAATTAGAGAAGGTCAGAATGCAAAATGCCCGGATTCTGTGGTATGACCAAAACAAATGTTCCAGTTGCCCCTGTTCATCCTGACATTTAAGGCAGTTCTCCTTTATCCTCTACCCTTTGGGCCTGCTGTTGTGAAAAGGTACCTCTATTTAGCACTCTTGAAGTCTGCACTATGAGATAATTCTGGTATTCGACCTTTTATCTTCCAAATATCCAAGTGCCTGCTATTAATCCTTAATTCCCTTGCCCATCTAGCCTTTGCCATGCTGAATTTATCGAGGGCCAAGAGCTCCTTAAGAATCTTATGCATCTTAGATATAGAAAACCTCCTCTGGTGGTGGTCTCTTAAAAAGCTCTGGATCCACCATCCAAATCCCACATGGAGTTCATCCATGCTCAGCAGAACGAGGTAATGTTTAAGTTGTATGTACACATAAATGTTTCCGTGATCCAACTGATATTTCCTCTTTAACTCTTGAAAACTGAGCAGTCCAACTTTTGTTTTTTTTTAAGTTGTATGTTCTTTTAGCAATTTATCCTATTGGTGCTGCTGCTTTTGGCACTGCAATTCTGGTCACACAATAGAATGCAAGCAATTGCCCAAAAGATTTATTTAAGCAGCCCCTGTCCCTGCTTTTGCTGTAATCATTTTCTTCATCTCTTTGGTTCCATCTATTTCTCCTACAGCACTCTCCTTTCCCCTCTGCTCCTTTCTACTATGTCAACCCCATCTTGGCATCAGATCAACCACCACACAGAATCTGTCTGCAATCTGTTACCTGTCACTTTACCTCTCGCACATCATTAACATCTCTGTTGCTGTTTCAGAAAGCCATTAGGCACCCTAATCCCCTTGGTTTAAGAGCTTGCAATATTTAAGAGGCTAAAATTGCACTTTCTGTGGTAAATTAAAAACAAGAACAAAGGGGAAAATATTACAAACCACCAAAAAAAGAGCACAACTTAATGATAACTGAGTTTTGATGGACTGTGGGATGTGAAGACAGCCAGGTTGACACTTGGTAGTATAAAATGTTCAGAATGCAAAAACATTGAAGGATGAATGGGAGGTGTCCTAGGTGACCTTATTCTCATCAGGCTGCTTTATCATTTCTTAATAATGTGTAGAGCATGACAGCAGTGACACAAAATCCATTACTTTAAATCGAATATATTTAGCAAAGGAACAAGCTATGCCATTTCCTTCATCTTGCCAAATCCTGTGCAGATATTTAAAGTATCCACCAATGCTTAGGATGTTTTGAAGTTGTAGATTAATGTAGTAGTTAGTGACATCTGACTGCACACTTTCCCAGAAAACTACAGAGGCAGCAGGGTTGAGTGACTCTTTTAAATATATTTTTGGAGAGGAAAGATGAAATAAGCTCTAAAACCACGGTATAAAAATTTACATTTAGAGATTTATTTTCATCCCTGAGCATGAGGAGCTTTTGTATTTGGTAACAGCATGATTGTGACATACCAGGTTCAGAGCTTTTAGGGGATATTGTCTCTCCAAGTTGATTTCTGTCAGGTTCTCTGGTTCAGAGCCTGCAGGACCGGGCTCTGGAGCAAACATGAGCCCTTGGGCTGCTGACGAGGAGCAACAGCAGCAGGCAAAACCCACCAACCAACACTGGGCCATCACACCGGCACAGGCAAGGACTGCAGGCACTTCCCAGCGAGCCAGAACACATGGACTGGAACCGCCTGGACTGGAGGACCCCGGACTGGTCCGCACTGGACTGGAACACACGGGACCGGAACCCACTGGAATGGAGTACACCGGACTGGTCCACACTGGACTGGAACACACCAGACTGGAGTACACAGGATTGGTCCGCACTGCTTCACCTGCACTTAGCCACTGTCCCCCAGGAGTTGAGCCCCTGGGTTCAAGTGGCCGGCAGGACTTATCGGATACAGTATAACACAGGGAAAAGCAGGGAAACCCAGCAACTCAGAAGAGTACCTATAGCGAACCAGACTGAAGTGCTCCTAAGTACCTAACCACAGAAGTGCTCCACAGCCCACTAACTAACAGAAGTGCTCCTAACAGAAGACCAACAGAAGAATTCCTAAGCACTAAACTAACAGAAGTGCTCCTAAACACAGTGCACCTATGCACTGAACTACAGCAGTGCCCCACAGCACTAAACTAACCAAGGGGAAAGCAGGGAAGCAAAACACATAAACTAACACAGGTGCTCCTAAGCACCAAGCTAAAGCAGTGCTCCACCGCACTAAACTACCAAAGGTGCTCCTAAACACCAAAAGGGAAAGCAGGGGAGCCACAAGGGAAAAGCAGGAAAGCTAAACACATAAGCTAACACAGGTGCTCCTAAGCACCAAGCTACAGCAGTGCTCCACAGCACTAAACTACCAAAGGTGCTCCTAAGCACCAAAAGGGAAAGCAGGAGAGCCACAAGGGAAAAGCAAGAAAGCTAAACACAAGTCAAAAGTGCCCACTGCACCCACACTAACCTGAACCTTTAGCAAATGCAAGCAGGGAAGCTAGACACAAAGTCAGAAGTGCACACTGCACCACCCCTACCTAAAGCAAACGTTGCAAAGGCCCTGAAGGGAAGAACACCACTTCCTTATCAAGGCCCTGCCTGATGATGTCACAACTACTAGACACAGGGAGCCAGCACACTGAAACCCAGTGAGGCTTAACCCACACAGCTGCCGTATAGTGAAGCAATTAGAGTCATGCTGCTGGAAGCAGCCAGCACAGAGAGACAGAGCTAGCTCAGAAAGGACAGACAGAGGAAACAGAAGCCAGCACAGAAGCTGACCCCCAGAAATAAGGTAAGTCTGGGGGAGGTCACGGCCACAATCATGACAATTTCAGTCTATCCCATAAAAATAATGTAACCCTATGTCATGGTTGTTGAACTGAAAAGTGGGTCACCCTATTGAATAAATGTTTTAACATTCCCACACTGCTGGTAACTAGATGGGTTCTTTTTGGCAGGGATTCTGTATTCCAGATGTTCCTTTATATCCTTACCAAATAATGTATTTTCATAGTACCATGAGGATACACTTGCATAGTGCCTGTAGGGATTACAGTGGCATCACACAATTTTGGCAGTTTTGCGCTACTGATGTGACTCCCTTAGGAATTTTTAGGTCTGGTAAAGTATTTAGGCTAGGGACTGAAGCACAGCTGAACTGTAGGTGATTTATAGTAAACAGACATTATAGATAGAAACATAAAATAAAGCTACATTAAAAGCATATATAGTTATACAAAATGGCAGGTAATTTTTTAAGAAACATGTACTTGTTGAAATATTTCTAATGATAATGTATTATGTAAAAACTTATCATCTCTGCCATTTATGAAGCGATTTCACCCGCATTAAAACAACAAGCCTTTTAAAGTACTATATTGCTTCTTTTCTTTATAATTTTTTGGGGGTCTTAGCCTTAGGCCTTCTGTGTAAGAATTTACATTATTATAATTTCACACTTATTCGAGTAAAACATATTCTTTCCTTAGATCACGCCTCAGTTATTAATGTTATATGCATGCCCTGTGTGTGTCATTGTAATTCCTCCAAGGGGTTATAATGAGGATCACAAGACTAGCATCTCATTTACCTAGGTTATTAACACTGGTGTATATAAGAGCCACTTTTTTCATAAACTTTATACATTAATCTATCCTTACATGTGAGCTAAAAATCAAATTAAAAAGAGGATCTAACTGATTTTATATTTTCAGGGGCCCTTTTACAAAGCGGTGGTAAGCCCAACGTGGGCTTAACATGTGCCAATTTTTTTTTTTTGTTACATTTGTACCCCGCGCTTTCCCACTCATGGCAGGCTCAATGCGGCTTACATGGGGCAGTGGAGGGTTAAGTGACTTGCCCAGAGTCACAAGGAGCTGCCTGTGCCTGAAGTGGGAATTGAACTCAGTTCCTCAGTTTCCCAGGACCAAAGTCCACTACTCTACCACATCCCATTGTGGGCGTTGGTGGTAGTTCCAGCTCCAGCATGTGCTATTTCCTGTGCTGGGGAAAATAGGGCTTGCTTTTTTTGCATGCCGGTTAATTTGTGGTAATCGGGCAGTGCCACCTGCTACCCAGTTAATGCAGGAGCCCTTACCTCCACCTTAGTGTGTGGCAGTAAGTGCTCCCCCCTGCATGACCACACGGTAAGAGCAATCTTATCGCATGGCCATAGGTTTTTGCAGCCTTTTTACTCGCTGCGGCAAAAATAGCTGCTACTGCAGGGCTTTTTTTTTTTTACCAGAACTTGGTAAAAGGGCCCCTCAGTCCTTTTTATTTTTTTAAAATATTTCTAGTAATAAACCCCCCTGTTTAGTAAGCCACATGGCTTAGTAAATTGGGTGGGGGGGAAGTGTTTTCTGTTAAATCTTTCTCTTGTATGCATACAATTCTTAAGTATTACATAGGTTAAATTTGACAAACGTTTTGCATCCATAATTAATTGGTGTTATTTGTACATATGGCATTGCAGACATACACTTTTGCACAGGGTTGCAGCAAAATCAGTTTCAGAAAAAGGACTTTGACCACTGCTTAGCATTAGACTCCCTCCTATTTCTCCAGACATTATCCTGCATGGCAAGGTTAACGAGCCAGATATTTCTAAATTTTATAGTGAAGTGCCCCGAGATACGTCATGTTGACAATGAACAATGAAAAGGAGGGTTTAATTCCCAGCCAGTATCACTGACAGATCAATAACTAGAGCAGTAATATGTCATATGCTTGACTAAGGAAGGATGCAATCATTTGGCCACAAAGTGCAGAGACTTATTATCCTGCCTGAGACATCAAACAGCAACTGTTGTCAGGCACAAGGGACACATACACCATTACAAGCCTATTTATCATTTAAAATGTTAGGAACACTCTGTTTTATCCTGCTCATTTTGGCTTCCAACAATCAGAACCAGCCTTACTGCCCATTAGGATTCATTCTTCACTAACTCCCCCCACCTTTCTTGCCTACCCACCTCAACAACAGTTTTTGGTGAGGGGTAACAGGTTATAGTTCATCTTCAACCTAGGTTTGGCTATTAGTACTAAAATTCAAAAAGGAGAGAAAATAGTTTTTAAACTAGATAGTAGGGGAAAATTGATAATTATTCAGAATCTCATGGTTTGATTTATTTCATTGGATGACTAGAGAACTAAATTGCTAGATAGTCATCTACCCAGATTTCAGCAAAGCCTTATATGATATTTTTTATAGGAGGCTCATGAATTAACTGAGCGGCCTGAGCCTGGATCTCAAGGTGGTAACTGACTGAGAGATGGAATTCACTTGGAGAAAAGAAAGTTGCATAGTGGTGTGCCTCAGTGATTGGTTTTAGTAATGATTCTGTTTAATATCTCTGTGATCAATATTGTGGATTAGAAAAAACCTTTGGCAGATGACATGAAAATTGGTAACAGAGTGGACACCCTGAGGGAATAAACAAAATGAGAACTGGTTTACAAATACTGGAAGACTGATCAAATGTTTGACAGCTAAATTTTAATGTGAAGAAATGCAGAGTGATACATTTCTGATGTGCAGTGATCAGGACACAGCCTTCAGGGCAGTAGTGTCAGTTTCATAACTATGAAAACAAACAAAACAAGCGGAAGTATTCCCCTAACAAGAAAGCACAAAAAAAGTGTAGACAAAAGAAAAAGTAGGGGACAGACCAAATGAATATCCAAACATTGGGTTTTATTAAAATTAAAGAATTAAAACAGACTTGACGCAGTTCTTCATTTCGGCGCCTGTGGCATCTGCCTCATGAGTCAATCAAGTACACACAACACGCTTTGCTTTGGCGATCTTTATGATCCATCACATTGTTACGCTGTAACCTGATATCTTTGCCTATTTGTTTTTATCATCATTGGCTGATATAGTACTTGATTGACTCCTGAGGCGGGTGACACAGGCGCTGAAACGTAGAACTGCATCCAGTCTGTTTTATTTTCATAACTATGAAAACCTCAGTGTGACAAAGTGGTTGGGCTGCAAGGAGGAATAAGCAGCAGAAGCAAAAAAATAAAAAAAAGGGGGGGGGGGTGAAGTGGAAGATGATAGTCTGTACAGGTCATCAATGAAGTCTCACTTGGAATACTTTGTTGGAGGGTATACCTCAGTGAGGCTATGAGGAGGGTAAGAATGACAGGAGAAAACAACTAAAAGTAGAAGTACAAGCTGGGTAATCTGACCTCATTGTTGAGTAAATGACGTCTCTCCTAAATAGGGCAGTGCAGTTTATAGAATCCAATGGATTACAGGACTGAGGCAGCATAATTTTACCAGAAATAAGTCTTGTCAGATGTATTGAATCAATTCCTTTGACTGTGTGACAAAGATTTGGGGAGAGCACTAGATGTGGTATACTTAGACTTCAGCAAAGCCTTTAGCTTGGTTCTGTATATAGGCAATTAATAAACAAATTGAGTGCCCTTTTTATGGGCCCAAAAGTAACTGACAGGATAAAAAACCGGTTGCGCAAGAGTCAACAGACTAGTGGTAAGTGGAGTTCACTCCAGAAAAGTGGCATTAATGGTGTGGGCCACAAGGAATGGTGCGTGACTGTTTTTTTTTATTCTTCTTCTTCCCCAAAATGTTTGTAAGTGACATTGTGGAGGAGGTTGTCAGGAAAGATTTGCTTTTTTGCATACACCAGCAGAATCTACAACCGTATAGGCATCCTGGAAAGAGTGGGAAACATGAGGAGAGACCTACTGAAGATTGAAGAAGGGTCTAGAGCAGTGGTTCCCAAACCTGGACCTGGTGGCACCCCAGCCAGTAGGTTTTCAGGATATCCACAATGAATATTCATGAGATAGATTTGCATGCACTGCCTCCACTGCATGCAAATCTTTCTCATGAATATTCATTGTGGATATCCTGAAAACCTGACTGGCTGGGGTGCCTCCAAGACCAGGTTTGGGAACTACTGGTCTAGAGTTTGCAGCTAAAAATTATTACAAAATAATGCAGGGTCATTCATTTGGCGTGCAAAATCCAAGGGCATTGTACAGTATAAGGGATGAAGTTCTGTGCACAAA
The DNA here is from genome assembly GCF_901765095.1 of Microcaecilia unicolor. Taxonomy (NCBI): domain Eukaryota; kingdom Metazoa; phylum Chordata; class Amphibia; order Gymnophiona; family Siphonopidae; genus Microcaecilia; species Microcaecilia unicolor. The sequence goes on along the minus strand of NC_044033.1, from coordinate 374,281,889 downwards.
CAAGGAGAATCTGGGAATGATCAAATCTGATGATCTTAAGGTGGCCAAACAAAATCCTGAAGGATAGGGAGAGGAATGGCCAACAGGAAAAAGTAAGGTGGTGCCTCTAGATAAGTCTCTAGTGAAATCTCATTTAGCATATGGTGTGCAGTTCTGAAGACCACACCTTCAAAGGGATATAAATTAGTTGGAGTCACTCTAGAGGGTGCCTACCAAATAGTTAATGGTCTATGTCATAAAGTGGGTACGTGGTTAAAATCTAAACATGTTTGTTTATTACCATTCTTTATGTTCCACCATCCATGCCATATCAAAGTGGTATATTCTGCAGGAGAGCCAGGAAAGGAGACCTATGATAGAGACATCTAAATACCTTCAAGGTATACATTCATGGGAGTTCTGCCTCTTTCAATGAAAAGGAAGCTGTTGAATGAGGGACCATAGCATAAGGGTGAAAGCAGGTAGAATCAGGAGTATTCTAAGGAAATATTTCTTCATTTAGTGCTCTGTATATGTGGAACAGCCTTCCAGTGGATGTGGTGGAAAGGACAATATCAGTGTTCAAGCAAGTATGAGAGAAATGCTGAACATTACTAAGGAAAAAGGGATTATAGAGACTGGACTGCAGACTGGATAGGCCATATGGAGGGGCATAATCGAATGGCGCCGGCCAAATCGATGGCCGACAATCTTTAGAGCGCCGGCCAAATCGCTCGCTGGGTTTGGAACAGGATCGCCGGCGGATTGCCGGGTTTAGATGAGGTGGCCGGCTCCGATTTTCAGCCATAATGGAAACCGGACCCGGCCATCTCAAGCCCGGCGAAATGCAAGGCATTTGGCCATGGGAGGAGCCAGCATTTGTAGTGCACTGGCCCCCCTTGACATGCCAGGACACCAACTGGGCACCCTAGGGGGCACTTAAAAAATCTTTAAAAAAAAACAACATTAGCTTCCAGGTGCATAGCACCCTTCCCATGTGTGCTGAGCCCCCCCAAATCCCCCCAAAACCCACTGCCCATAAGTCTACACCATTACCATAGTCCTAAGGGGTGAAGGGGGGCACCTACATGTGGGTTTTGGGGTTTTTTGGAGGGCTCAACATTAACCACCACAAGTGGAACAGGTAGGGGGGGTGTGAATTGCAGTGCACCCACTAAAAACTGCTCCAGGGAGCTGGGTATGACATTTGAGGCTGGCAAAAAATGTTTTAATTGTTTTTTTTTTGTGTGTGTGTGGGAGGGGGTTGGTGGCCACTGGGGGAATAAGGGGAGGTGATCCCGCTTCTGGTCAGTTGGGGCTCTTTTTTGGGACTTGGTCCTAAAAATACATGGACCAAGTCCGGCCGGCGAAATGCTCGTTTGAGCCGGCCTTTTCTCTTTCATAATAAGGTGAAGCCAGCCATCTCGTAACTCTGCCCCGCCCCCTTTCTGCCTTTGCTACCCTACCAGCACGCCCTCTTGAAGGTTGGCTGCCGCTGCAACGAAAAAGCAATTGGGGGCCAGCCAAAATCGGCTTTCGATAATACCAATTTGGCCGGGATTGAGAGATCGCCAGCGATCTCCCAATTTGTGTCGGAAGATCGCTGGCGATCCCTTTCGAAAATAAGCATGATGGTCTTCTGCAGCTGTGATATTCTATGATTTTATGGTGTGGGGTCTACTTCAGATGACAAACAAGAAGAGACTTGACCTAAATATGGCTACCTTAAAGTAGAGAAGAAATAGGGTAAATAGGAATACAAATGACTGACTCATAGAGCAGCTGGTTCTGGAAGTGATGAGGGGGAACTACTTTAGATGTAATTCCCAGTGGAATGTAATACTTGGGTAGTAGTGAGCATAATGTAATGACCCCCGAATTGCTATAAATGGTGCTTAAAATTGCATTCACAAATTTGGACATGTGTACAATTTAATTGAATAGCAAGCTAATTAGCGATAATAGGGTGCTAATAATTATTTGTCAGCCACTAACTGGCATTAATTGAAATATATGCATGCAGTTTTAGTGGCGGGGGATACATATGGCTCCAAAAAGGGGGCACAGCCATGGAAGGATCATGGGTGGATGGAGGGAGTTCCTACAAGGTATGCGCACTATTATAGAATAAGGGGGATTTGTGCCTAATTTAGATGCAAAGATTTACACCAGGGTTACTTGGTTAGGCGCTGATCTTGGTGCCCTTTTGGCACATCCCTTCGGCGTGACACCTCAGGAATCAGTGTCTTTTTTATTCAAGGTCTCGGATGTCATCGGACAGCGCTGTTAGCACATGGTGTTGGCTCTAGGGAATGACAAGGACAAACTTTATCCTTGTGTCTTTCTCTGCTTTGATGACTTACAGGCTTATTTTCGAAAGAGAAGGGCGCCCATCTTTTGACACAAATCGGGAGATGGGTGTCCTTCTCACAGGGTCGCCCAAATCGGCATAATCAAAAGCCGATTTTGGGCGTCCTCAACTGCTTTCCATCACGGGGACAACCAAAGTTCATGGGGGCGTGTTGGAAGTGTAGCGAAGGCAGTGCTGGGGCTTGCCTAACACATGGGCGTCCTCGACCGTTAATGGAAAAAAGAAGGGCATTCCTGACGAGCACTTGGGCGACTTTACTTGGTCCATTTTTTGTTACGACCAAGCCTCAAAAAGGTGTCCGAACTGACCAGATGACCTCACCTTACTCCCCCAGTGGTCACCAACCCCCACCCACCCTAAAAAAAAAAAAAACTTTTTCAATATTTTTTGCCAGCCTCTATGACAGCCTCAAATGTCATACCCAGCTCCATGACAGCAGTATGCAGGTCCCTGGAGCAGTTTTAGTGGGTGCAGTGCACTTCAGGCAGGCGGGCCCAGGCCCATCCCCCCCTCCACCTGTTACACTTGTGGTGGTAAATGTGAGCCCTTCAAAACCCACCAGAAACCCACTGTACCCACATGTAGGTGCCCCCCTTTACCCCTTAGGGCTATGGTAGTGGTGTACAGTTGTGAGGAGAGGGTGTTGGGGTGGGGCTCAGCACACAAGGTAAGGGAGCTATGCACCTGGGAGCAATTTCTGAAGTCCGCTGCAGTGCCCCCTAGGGTGCCCGGTTGGTATCCTGGCTTGTGAGGGGGACCAGTGCACTATGAGTGCTGGCTCCTCCCACAGCCAAATGGCTTGGATTTGGTCGTTTCTGAGATGGGTGTCCTCGGTTTTCATTATCGCCGAAAATCGGGGATGACCATCTCTTAGGTCGACCTAAATTTCACAATTTGGGCGTCCCCGACCGTATTATCGAAATGAAAGATGGACGCCCATCTTGTTTCGATAATACGGGTTTCCTCGCCCCTGTCTGGGAATGTCCTGCGAGGACGTCCTCAGGAAAACTTGGGCGCCTCTTTCGATTATGCCCCTCCACATGAATTGGACAGTTATTTATATTCGAGTGATGCAAATGACTATATTTTCATTTTTTTGGAAAAACAAGCAAAAGCACTAGCCACAACCAGCAAAATTTGCACAGGGGTATACTGTGCATTCCTGCTACCAGCATATTTTCTGAAAAGACATTGTCTATTGCAAGAAGAACTGTGGAAGACAAGAGAGCTAGATGTGAGATTGTTGATGACTTATTATTCATCCACTGATTAAAAAATCATAACATTGCTTCATAGAGCATATTTCTCCCCTTGCTAGGGCACACAGAGCAGGTTGTATTTTGTACCCATGGACATTTTAACAGGGTGGATTAGAGTTCCTTGGGGTAGCAGAAGTCAGCTATTGTTGGTGTTTGGAATGGTAGAGGATGCTGGGAGGGGGTATTATAGTTGCTCATTGTAATTATTGTTTTCTAATTGTGATTTATAAACAGTTGCACAGAATATTGTTCCCCTTTACACTTTAATAAAAATACTTTAAATATAAAATCTTAAGTGTTTGAGGCTTCTGCAGATACTCCTAGATACACTATCCTCGATTGGATTCCAGGGTCCTGTTATCTCCTGGTTCTCCTCCTACCTCTCACTTCGCACTTTCAGTGTTCACTCTGGCGGTTCCTCTTCAACTTACATCCCGCTTTCAGTTGGTGTCCCCCAGGGTTCTGTTCTTGGACCCCTCCTTTTCTCCATCCATACCTATTCCCTTGGTACCCTGATTCAATCCCACTTTCAATACCATCTTTATGCAGATCTCAACCTTAATCCAGGACAAAATTTCTTCCTGCTTGTCTGACATTGCTGCTTGGATGTCTCAACACCATCTAAAGCTCAACATGACCAAAACTGATCTTCTCATTTTTCCCCCTAAACCCACCTCCCCTCTTCCCCCATTCTCTATCTCTGTTAATGGCTCTCACATCCTCCCTGTCTCCTCGGCTCATAACCTTGGAGTCATCTTTGATTCCTCTCGCTCCTTCTCTGCACATATTCAACAGATTGCCAAAACCTGTCATTTCTTTATAACATTAGCAAAATTCGCCCCTTCCTTTCTGAATACGCTAGCAGAACCCTTATCCACACCCTTGTCACCTCTCGCTTGGATTATTGCAATTTACTTCTCACTGGTCTTCCACTCAGCCATCTCTCTCCTCTCCAGTCTGTCCAAAATTCTGCAGCACGACTTATTTTCCGCCAAAATCGTTATACCCACACTAGCCCACTCCTCAAGTCACTTCACTGGCCGCTTCCGCATACAGTTCAAACTTCTCGTACTGACCTTTAAATGCATCCATTCTGCAGCCCCCCATTACCTCTCCACTCTCATCTCTCCCTACATTCCTCCCTGTGAACTCCGCTCACTGGACAAATCTCTCTTGTCGTCCCCCTTCTCCACTGCTAACTCCAGACTTCATTCCTTTCTCTCGCGGCACCTTATGCCTGGAATAGACTTCCTGAGCCTGTACATCTAGCTCCATCTCTACCTGTTTTCAAATCTATGTTGAAAACCCACCTTTTCACCACTGCTTTTGGCCCCTAGCCACTACTCATTTGCCCTCCCCACTTGTTCCTTCTCACTCAGTACTTCCCTCGCCCCTTATTTGTCTTGTCTGTATTTTGGATTGTAAGCTCTATTGAGCAGGGACTGTCTCACTGTGTCAGGTGTTCAGTGCTGCATGCATCTGGTAGCGCTATACAAATGCTAATAGTAAAAATAATGAGGACAGAGCCCATGGGGATGGGGCGGGGACAGACAGAGAATAGGGCCTGAGGAGACGGCAGGGAGGCAGGGATGGAGACGGAGCCCGTGGAGACAGGGACAAACTTTGCCCCTATGTCATTCTCTAGTGGGCTTCTCCCTTCATGCACAATTTCTATCCAATCTGCAAGAACAGAAAAGGAACAGTGATGGTAAGCTTTTAAATATCCACTTCAGACAGGCTGATGGCCAAGTAAGCTGGTGAGTGGCCTCAGGAACCAGCGTACTTTTTATTAAAGGTCTCTGATGATTACAGCCCTAGTGTACTCCTTTAGGGGTCCCACAGTGTGTATCACAACTAGGCTGAGTAATAAGAGATAGCTTGGGATGAGACTAAATGTAATTGATTAGAACAGAGCTTCCCAAACCTCTCCAGTGGACCCCTCAGCCAGCCAGTCAGGTTTTCAGGATGCCCACAATTAATATGTACTGATGGGGTGGTGTGGGAAGAGAAGAGAGTCTGCCCATAAACCATTATAAAGTTAGTCCTGGGGAAAGACCTGGAGGAATAGTCCACAAACCATTATTAAAGCAGACCTGAGGAAAGCCATAGCTTATCCTGCTTTGTTGGTACATCCTTTTAGTGGTATATCAAATGGAAATAAATGTAACTAAACTATTCCTTTCCTAATAATTCTTAGCATTCTATTTGTGTTTTTGGCCACAGCTCCACACAGAGCAGAATATTTCATCTATATTAATAAATCCCACCTTGAACGTTCTGAAGCTCACTCCAAGGCAGAGAAGCTCACTCCAAGGCAGAGAAGCACAAAAATCCTGTAGTCTTCATAGGCTAGGACCAGTCACCCTCACTCATAGACCCACCCTCAGCCACGCCCCATCTGTACATAAAACGCTACCTCAACATTCTGAAGACAACCTGCTGAAGCCATCTGCAAAATCCATAAACAGTTCGTAAGTTCATGGTGGTGAAGCCATCCAACTCACCATGTCTCTCTGCCCCGCCCTCGAGGGCGGAACACAGAGAGTAAAGGGATCCATAAAGGCACCCCTACCAACTGGCAACCCCCTCCAACAAACAACGACCCAGGCAGGGGGAGTGTTTCCGTACTCCTCCCCCTGCCTAGGAATCGCTACAGACTGCTGGCAAACTCCCCAACCACACGACCACAAAAGCCACCCGCAAACACCCCCCCCCCACACACACACACATAAACACACACATACACACACACAAACGCACACACACACACAAACCTACTCCTCCCCCTGCCTAGGAATCGCTACAGACTGCTGGCAAACTCCCCAACCACACGACCACAAAAGCCACCTGCAACCCCCCCACACACAAACAGACACAAACACACACACGCAAACATAAACACACACATAAACACATGCAAACACACACACAAACGCAAACACACAAACAAACACGCACACACACACAAATGCAAACACACACACACGTAAACACGCAAACGCACACACAAATGCACACACACAGAAACACAAACACACACACACAAACAAACACATACAAACACATACATACACACACACACAAACAAACACACACACAAACAGCCTCGACGGTGCACCTCTAAGTGCCCCCCCCCCCGCCGCATCGCCACAGCAACCCATGCAACGGGGCATCAGAAAGCCCCTACCCCCCTTCCCTCCTCGCCGCATCACCCAACCCCTCCCCCTCCACATCGACCGCCTCGCCAGCCACGACCGCTAATACAAACTCTGTCCGGCGGCTGCTGCTGCTGCTTCTATTCAGCAGCAGCAGCCCGTACATAAAGAAAACAAACAAACAAAAAAACAACCTCCTAAAACGCACCTCCGTGGAGAACCATCTCACATTGGCTGACGTCTCTGCAGCCGCTCCTCCTCTCCCCTCAACGTCAGTGCCCCTGCCGGAAGACCCAGAAACGCCGAGACGTCAGAGGGGAGAGGAGGAGCGCATGCTGAGACTTCAGCCAATGTGAGATGCTTCTCAACGGAGGTGCGTTTTAGGAGGATTTTTTTTTTGTTTTCTTTATGTACGGGCTGCTGCTGCTGAATAGCAGAAGCAGCAGCCGCCGGACACAGTTTGTATTAGCAGTTGCGGGTGGCGAGGGGGTTGATGAGGAGGGAGGGGCTTGGTGGGGGGGGGGTCGGGTGATGCGCGAAGGGGGGGACAAGGGGCTCTCTTTGGGTGCTGCGCCGGCTGGGGGGGAAGGGGGGGTCTCGCTGGACATGGTGGCTGGAAGGAAGCAAGGGGAGGGAGGGGCAGGTGAGGGTCGATGCACATGGGTGGCTGCAGGGGAGGCAGGGAACAGGGAGATAGGGATGGGGCTCCACACACCACATGGGTGCCTGCAAGGGGGAACAGGGGATACAGGACGGACACTGCAGGGGCGGGCAGGGGGACAGAAGGGTTGGTGGTCATCAGGGGGGACAGGTGGGTCGATGGACAATGGCTGGCCACAGGGGAGGAACAGGGAAAAAAAGGAGATGAGTCTCAGACATGGGTGGCTGCACAGGAGAGGGCGCTGGACATGGGTAGCTGCAGGGGGGGCAGGGGGACAGAAGGGTCGCTGGACATGGCTGCTGCAGGGGGGACAGGGGAGAGAGGAGGGACGCTGCACATGCGTGCCTGCAGGGGGACAGGAGGGATGCTGAGGGGGGGGGCTGAGACCACATGGGTGGCTGCAGGGGGAGCAGGGGAGACCGGAAGGACGCAGCAGGGGAGAGGAGGGTTGATAGGCATGGGTGGCTGCAGAGGGATGCTGGACATGGGTTGCTGCAGGGGGAACACAAGGAAGGAGGGTCGCTGCACATGCCTGGCTGCAAGGGGGCAGGGGAGAGGGAGGGGGTGAGGGGTTTCACACCACACACGCAGTCACTCATTCTCTGTCTGCCACATACACTCTCACTCACACACTCACTGTCTTTGTCCCTCTCTCTCACACAGTGTCACACAGAAACACAAACACTGTCTCTCACACACACTCTCTCTCGCACAAACACATACACTCTGTCTCTCTCTGACACACACGCTCCATCTCTCACACACGCTCTTTCTGAAACATACACTCCAAGGAAAACCTTGCTAGCGCCCGTTTCATTTCTAACAGAAACGGGCCTTTTTTTTACTAGTAAGTACATAAGTATTGCCATACTGGGAAAGACCAAAGGTCCATCAAGCCCAGCATCCTGTTTCCAACAGTGGCCAAGATCAACAAAAAGTACAAAACATTTTATACTGCTTATCCCAGAAATAGTGGAGTTTCCCCAAGTCCATTTAATAATGGTCTGTGTACTTTTCCTTTAGGAAACCGTCCAAACTTTTTTTAAACTCCGCTAAGCTAACCACCTTTACCACATTCTCTGGCAACGAATTCCAGAGTTTAATTACACGTTGATTGAAGAAAGATTTTCTCCTATTCGTTTTAAATTTACTACATTGTAGCTTCATTGCATGCCCCCTAGTCCTGATATTTTTGGAAAGCGTAAACAGACGCTTCGCATCTACCCGTTCCACTCCACTCATTATTTTATAGACCTCTATCATATCTCCCCTCAGCCGCCTTTTCTCCAAGCTGAAGAGCCCTAGTCGTTTTAGCTTTTCCTCATAGGGAAGTCGTCCCATCCCCTTTATCATTTTCATCTCCCTTCTCTGCACCTTTTCTAATTCCACTATATATTTTTTGAGATGCGGTGACCAGAATTGAACACAATATTCGAGGTGCGGTCGCACCATGGAGCAATACAAAGGCACTATAACATCCTCATTTTTGTTTTCCATTCCTTACTTAATAATACCTAACATTCTATTTGCTTTCTTAGCCACAGCAGCACACTGAGCAGAAGGTTTCAACGTATCATCAACGACAACACCTAGATCCCTTTCTTGGTCCGTGACTCCTAACGGGGAACCTTGCATGACGTATCAATAATTCGGGTTCCTCTTTCCCACATGCATCACTTTACACTTGTCACATTAAACGTCATCTGCCATTTAGACGCCCAGTCTCATAAGGTCCTCTTGTAATGTTTCACAATCCTCCCACGATTTAATGACTTTGAATAACTTTGTGTCATCAGCAAATTTAATTACCTCACTCCCATCTCTAGGTCATTTATAAATATGTTAAAAAGCAGCGGTCCCAGCACAGACCCCATGGGGAACCCCACTAACTACCCTTCTCCATTGAGAATACTGACCATTTAACTCTACTCTCTGTTTTCTATCTTTTAACCAGTTTTTAATCCACAATAGAACACTACCTCCTATCCCATGACTCTCCAATTTCCTCTGTAGTCTTTCATGAGGTACTTTGTCAGACGCCTTCTGAAAATCCAGATACACAATATCAACCAGCTCACCTTATCCACATGTTTGTTCACCCCTTCAAAGAAAGTAGTAGATTGGTGAGGCAAGATTTCCCTTCACTAAATCCATGTTGACTTTGTCTCATTAATCCATTCTTTTGAATATGCTCTGTAATTTTGTTCTTAATAATAGTCTCTACCATTTTGCCCGGCACCAATGTCAGACTCAGCAGTCTATAATTTACAGGATCTCCTCTGGAACCTTTTTTAAAAATTGGCGTTACATTGGCCACCCTGCAATCTTCGGTACCACGCTTGATTTTAAGGATAAATTACATATTACTAACAATAGCTCCTCAAGCTCATTTTTCAGTTCTATCAGTACTCTGGAATGAATACCATCCGGTCCAGGAGATTTGCTACTCTTCAGTTTGTAGAACTGCCCCATTACATCCTCCAGGATTACAGAGAATTCATTAATTTCTCCGACTCGTCAGCTTCAATATATTGTCCACAGTGACACCTAAATCCTTTTCCTTGGTGCTGACTCCTAATGTGGATCCTAGCATCGTGGGTTATTCTTCACAGTGTGCATCACTTTGCACTTGTCCACATTAAATTTCATCTGCCATTTGAATGCCCACCTTTGAAGGTCCTCCTGCAATTTCTCACAATCCTCATGTGGAATATTGTAACATCATTGAATAGTTTGAGTCATCTGCGAATTTGATCACCTCACACATCATTCCCATTTCCAGATCAGGCTCTTACAGGAAGTGTGACATTTTGCCATGGAGTAATATGCTTATTGATCACTGTGTACCGCACTAAATACTTTGTGAGAACTTCGAATTATGTAAGCAGCACTAACCTGGGCCTTTCTACCTTGGCCCCTGAGTGACTTTACTTAGTATATGTCAGAACGTAAATTCATTATGCATTCTGTGGCTTATAACAGGGCTGTTCCCAAATGCCTCAAATACAAAATAGAAGCCTATTTTCCATTATTCAGCCCTTTCAAAATGGATTTTTAAAACAATAGTTATTTGCTACAGCCTTCTTTCCATCTTCAGATTGCCTCCATACAACCAGTTATGTGCTGTCAAATTTTTTTCCCATTCTGCTTTTTGCTGTTTTTCACCCAGTCTGAAGCACCATTTTTTCCCAACCATATTTTTTACATAAGTACATAAGTAATGCCATACTGGGAAAAGACCAAGGGTCCATCGAGCCCAGCATCCTGTCCACGACAGCGGCCAATCCAGGCCAAGGGCACCTGGCAAGCTTCCCAAACGTACAAACATTCTATACATGTTATTCCTGGAATTTTGGAGTTTTCCAAGTCCGTTTAGTAGCGGTTTATGGACTTGTCCTTTAGGAAACCGTCCAACCCCTTTTTAAACTCTGCTAAGCTAACCGCCTTCACCACTTTCTCCGGCAACGAATTCCAGAGTTTAATTACACGTTGGGTGAAGAAAAATTTTCTCCGATTTGTTTTAAATTTACTACACTATAGTTTCATCGCATGCCCCCTAGTCCTAGTATTTTTGGAAAGCGTAAACAGACGCTTCACATCCACCTGTTCCACTCCACTCATTATTTTATATACCTCTATCATGTCTCCCCTCAGCCGTCTCTTCTCCAAGCTGTATAGCCCTAGCCTCCTTAGTCTTTCTTCATAGGGAAGTCGTCCCATCCCCGCTATCATTTTAGTCGCCCTTCGCTGCACCTTTTCCAATTCCACTATATCTTTCTTGAGATGCGGCGACCAGAATTGAACACAATACTCAAGGTGCGGTCGCACCATGGAGCGATACAATGGCATTATAACATCCTCACACCTGTTTTCCATACCTTTCCTGATAATACCCAACATTCTATTCGCTTTCTTAGCCGCAGCAGCACACTGAGCAGAAGGTTTCAGTGTGTTATCGACGACGACACCCAGATCCCTTTCTTGGTCCGTAACTCCTAACGTGGAACCTTGCATGACGTAGCTATAATTCGGGTTCTTTTTTCCCACATGCATCACCTTGCACTTGCTCACATTAAACATCATCTGCCATTTAGCCGCCCAGTCTCCCAGTCTCGTAAGGTCCTCTTGTAATTTATCACAATCCTGTCGTGATTTAACGACTTTGAATAACTTTGTGTCATCAGCAAATTTAATTACCTCGCTAGTTACTCCCATCTCTAAATCATTTATAAATATATTAAAAAGCAGCGGTCCTAGCACGGACCCCTGAGGAACCCCACTAACTACCCTTCTCCATCGTGAATACTGCCCATTTAACCCCACTCTCTGTTTCCTATCATTCAACCAGTTTTTAATCCACAATAGAACATTTCCTCCTATCCCATGACCCTCAAATTTCCTCTGTAGCCTTTCATGAGGTACCTTGTCAAACGCCTTTTGAAAATCCAGATACACAACATCAACCGACTCCCCTTTGTCCACATGTTTGTTCACTCCTTCAAAGAATTGAAGTAAATTGGTCAGGCAAGATTTCCCCACACAAAAGCCATGCTGACTTGGTCTCAGTAATCCATGTCCTCGGATGTGCTCTGTAATTTGTTTTTGATAATAGCCTCTACCATTTTCCCCGGCACCGACGTCAGACTCACCGGTCTATAATTTCCCGGATCTCCCCTGGAGCCTTTTTTAAAAATGGGCGTTACATTGGCCACCCTCCAATCTTCCGGTACCACGCTCGATTTTAAGGATAAGTTGCATATCACTAGCAGTAGTTCCGCAAGCTCATTTTTCAGTTCTATCAGTACTCTAGGATGAATACCATCTGGTCCAGGAGATTTGCTACTCTTCAGTTTGCCGAACTGCCCCATTACGTCCTCCAGGTTTACCGTGAAGTCAGTAAGTTTCTCCGACTCGTCCGCTTGAAATACCATTTCCGACACCGGTATCCCACCCAAATCTTCCTCGGTGAAGACCGAAGCAAAGAATTCATTCAGTCTCTCCGCTACGTCTTTGTCTTCCTTGATCGCCCCTTTTACCCCTCGGTCATCCAGCGGCCCAACCGATTCTTTTGCCGGCTTCCTGCTTTTAATATACCGAAAAAAATTTTACTATGTTTTTTGCCTCTAATGCTATCTTTTTTCATACTCTTGGCCTTCTTAATCTGCGTCTTGCATTTGCTTTGACACTCCTTATGCTGTTTCTTGTTATTTTCAGACGGTTCCTTCTTCCATTTTCTGAAGGCGTTTCTTTTAGCCTAATAGCTTCCTTCACCTCACTTTTCAACCAGGCCGGGTGTCTTTTGGACTTCCGTCTTTCTTTTCTAATTCGCGGAATATGTATGGCCTGGGCCTCCAGGATGGTATTTTTGAACAGCATCCACGCCTGTTGTACATTTTTACCCTCTCAGTTGCCCCCCTAATTTTTTTTTTACCGTTCTTCTCATTTTATCATAGTCTCCGTTTTTAAAGTTAAACGCTAACGTATTTGACTTTCTGTGTACAGTTACTTCAAGGTTGATGTCAAAACTGATCATACTATGGTCACTGTTATCAAGCGGCCCCAGTACCATAACGTCCCTCACCAGATCATGCGCTCCACTAAGGACCAAGTCTAGAATTTTTCCTTCTCTCGTCGGCTCCTGCACCAGTTGCTCCATAAAGCTGTCCTTGATTTCATCAAGGAATTGTATCTCTGTAGCGTGTCCCGATGTTACATTTACCCAGTCTATATTTGGATAATTGAAGTCACCCATTATTATCACATTGCCCATTTTGTTCGCGTCTCTGATTCTTTTATCATTTCTGTGTCTACCTGCTCATCCTGGCGAGGTGGACGGTAGTACACTCCTATCACCATTTTTTTCCCTTTTATACATGGAATTTCAACCCACAGTGATTCAAAGGTGTGATTTGTGTCCTGCTGAATTTGTAATCTATCTGAGTCAAGGCTCTCTTTAATATACAATGCTACTCCTCCACCAGTCCGGTCTACCCTATCATTACGATATACTTTGTACCCCGGTATGACAGTGTCCCACTGGTTATCCTCCTTCCACCAGGTCTCAGTAATGCCTATTATATCCAATTTAGTGCAATATATTCCAACTCTCCCATCTATTTCTTAGACTCCTAGCATTTGCATATAGACATTTCAGAGTATGTTTGTGTTCTTATTTGCATGATGCTTAGTACCTGAAACTATGCTGATTTGACATCTTTTGTCTGAATCTTATGTTGTATGTAGGGCACCTGGCCTACCACTGGTCTGGGTTGTGCAACTCACTATCCAGAAACCCTATCTTCCCTGTTGTGAGGTATCTTTGCAAGATACCTTTCCCGAACCATGCGCTTTGTGACGCGACTGTCCGCCTTCCCCCAATTTATAGTTTAAAAGGCTGCTTCTATCTCCTTTTTAAAATGCCGACGCCAGCAGGCCTGGTCCCATCCCTGGTTTAAGGTGGAGCCCATCCTTTCGGAATAGGCATCCCCCTTCCCCAGAATGTTGCCCTAGTTTCCTAACAAATCTAAAACCCTCCTCCTGCACCATCGTCCCATCCACGCATTGAGACTCTGGAGCTCTGCCTGTCCTCTTGGGCCCTGCCGTGGAACAGGTAGCCATTTCAGAAAATGCTACCCTAGAGGATCTGGATTTGAGCTTTCTACCTAAGAGCCTAAATTTGGCTTCCAGAACCTCTCTCCCACATTTTCCTATGTCATTGGTACCCACATGTACCAAGACAGCGGACTCCTCCCCCAGCACTATCTAAAATCCTATCTAGGTGACGCGTGAGGTCCGCCACCTTCGCACCAGGCAGGCAAGTCACCAGGCGATCCTCACGTCCACCAGCCACCCAATATGCCTAATGATCGAATCACCAACTACAACAGCTGTCCTAACCTTTCCCTCCCGGGCAGCACTTGGAGACATTACCTCAGTGCGAGAGGATAGTACATCCCATGGTGGGCAGGTCCTGGCTAAAGGAGTACTTCCTACTTCACCAGGGTGATTGCTCTCCTTCTAGGAGACCTCCCTCCTCCAAGGTAGCACAAGGGCTACTAGACTGGAGGTGGGACCTCTCTACAACATCCCTGTAGGCTCTCCTCTATGTACCTCTCTGTCTCCCTCAGCTCCACCAAGTCTGCTTACTCTAGCCTCAAGAGAACGGACATGTTCTCTAGAGCTAGGAGCTCTTTGCATCGGGCGCAAACATATGACATCTCACCACCTGGGAGATAATCATACCCATTTGTGACACTCAATGCCAAAAGACTGGATAGCACCCCTCCTCGCTGCTGGACCTGCTGACACTCCCATCTTAGTGTTTTTGAGTTTTCCAATATTTTAAAACTTGCCTACAGTATTAGGATATTAGGCCTAGTATAAAGCTGTCTTTACTTTATATAGTGTCATTGTATGATTTTAGTATTTCCTTTCTTAGATGGTAATGAAATGTATTTCTAAAACTCCTATAGAGCACTCCTTGCTTGTTACTACTAATTACAATAACTGACTATAAATGAGGAGTTGTTCCTCGGGGTGGGTGGGAATATAACTTAGATCCTGCAGTGGCTTGTTAGATTCTATCTGTTAATGACTGTGGCTACAAGGCTTTTAAAACTAAGTGGAAAAGGACTATGGAGATTAGCTGTTTTCTGTTAGCTGTTGAAATTTGCCTTTTTAGTTTGCCTAACCACTAAACCTACATTCCTCCTTTAAAACCCCAATCCTTTAAGTTTCCCAAAGCACAAGCAAAGTAGTGTTCACTTACCAGAGAAATGTCCTCTTCTCTCAGATCTACTGTGATGGTGGATTATGTATTTATTTGGTGGTTTATACTCAATATGACACTGAAATTTTAGTCTTATTCCTGTTCTCCAGCACATAATATATTGTTTTCATTACAGTATATATAAGACTTTATTAGACATGCAGAGGGCTATTTTATAAAAACCCATTTCTGCAGGAACACAATGAATCATTACCCCTGAAAATGATTTTATAAACCTATCCTTTCTGCATGCCGGAAAAGTTTGTATGAAGTGCCATTTTGTGTGTACTTTTACTGGTTGTAGAAGGAGGCGTTCTTTGGCGTGGGGTTGAAATGGGATTTGGAGCTACATGTATACTTTTGCATTTTTTAAATAATTTCAACTAAAGTACTCCCCCACCATTATACTTGCAGCCTTGTCCTGATAAATTTTCTAAGTGAAAATGTTTGCACTTATAAAAAATTATCCCAGTAAAATACCACTGACTTCAGTGTTGGAATAGGATGGAAGAAATGAATTGTGAAATGTTCAGAATGTGATGTCCTTGAGAACTAAGGACAAGAAGTAAAAAAAAAAAAAAAATGCTTACCCATAGTTTGACCTCTCAGCATCATTTAACTATGGTGTTTATCATATTCATGTAGTCTTTGCTACACGGAATTTTAAAAAATAATTTGTGTGCTCAGCAGTTCTGCTTTTACAAAGTGCGTGAATGCTACTTGTAACAGTCATTTGTACCCCTGTGGGCTGTCATGATTTTGATTCTATGTTTAGTTGTATTGCATTACTGTATGCAAATCTACATACTATTTGTGTATGAACTTATTTCTTCGCTCGGCTCACTGCTCTAAGTACTAGGTTACTACTTCAAGGCCAGCCAGTCTAATATGAGTGGTTGGTCTCCTTGGTTTCCACTATTGGTGACATTCCCTTCTCATTCATACAATTGCCTTTGCTTACAATATCTTCTCCCTCTATATTTAGCAGAACTCTGTACTCAACATATAACTGGAGTGCGTGTTTATCCCTAATATTAAAAACAAATGTTTTGTACCCTTTCTCTTTAGAGGTGGCTACTTTTTTTGTGTGTGCAGTCTTCAATCAAAGTATTAAAAAAAAAAAAAAAAAAGCTTTTTTTTCTGGTGTGAGTGCATACAGATACAATCCTACCAGGGTGTTATCGGGATACCTGACACTTAGCCTAAATACCAACAGAACTAGGTCTCTTGTGATCCCTCCTCTCTGTGCCCTTCTCCAACACCGCCAACTCCAGGCTCCGCTCATTCTGCCTCGCCTCACCCTATGCTTGGAACAACCTTCCTGAGCCCTTACGCCAAGCCCCTCCCTGCCCATCTTCAAGTCTTTGCTTAAAACCCACCTCTTCAATGCTGCATTCGGTACCTAACTCTTACCGTTCACTAAATCCAGACTGCCCCAATTTGACCGCCCCTATCGGACTGTCCTTTCACTTGTCTCTTAGATTGTAAGCTCCTTGAGCAGGGACCGTCCCTCTATGTTAAATTGTACAGCGCTGCGTAACCCTAGTAGCGCTTTAGAAATGTTAAGTAGTAGTAGTAGTGATACCAGCCCCAGTGAGTAAAGTGTCAGATGCAACTGCAAGTGTGTTCCCTCTTATCCTTAGATCCGAGCTTGCTGCACTCTAAATAATAGACAGAATCCCCCTTATAGTGACATAGAACCCAGAGCTGGAAAAATTAGGAAAAATCATAAAAGATCTGCAGCCTCTACTCCAGGAGGATAAATTACTGAAAGAGATATTCCCATCCCCACCAGTGCTGGCCTTCCGACAGCCACCCAACTTAAAACACAAGCTAATTAGAAGTAAGATTCCCAACACAGACTCAAAAAGAAAAGAATGTCACACATCCTTTCAATATGTCCAGCTGCAAACTATGCCAAAAGCATTTTGCAGGACCCCACAGTCATTCACAAAGGAAAAATATTCAACATTAAAGAATCTTTCACGTGCTCATCTTCCAATGTGATATATATCATTCAGTGTAAAAAATGCAACAAAGGCTGCTATATTGGAGAAACCAGTCAGATGCTAAAGAAGAGATTTAATTTACATAGACACCATATGAAAAATGTCACACCTGTGGGGTAGCACTTTACAAAACCAGAACACTGTACCAGTGACTTCATGGTAAGAATCTTAAAAGGGAACTTTAAAACAATACAGGAACGTAAGACCTTTGAAGTCAGAATGATTAAATATTTTGACACCCACCAGATAGGACTTAACAAAGATCTGAGTTTTCTAGCCCATTATAAACCATAAAATTGTACTGCTTTGAAAATCATACTGCTTTGTCACCCTCCTGTCTCCATGCATATCTCACCTGTCCACCCCCATCCTGTTAGTCTGTTACTGGAATGCTTTGATGTTTCACTTATATATACTGTCATCTACCAACATTTGCTTATTTCCGATCTGACGAAGAAGGGCAACCTTCGAAAGCTAATCCAGAAATATATTAAGTTATGTCCAATAAAAAAGGTATCATTTTATTTTATTTTCCTTGTTTTATTTCTATTGATTACCTAAATAATAGGAAGAACTAACTCCACAACCCAGTATTGTAAAAATAAGTGTGAATTTATTTACAAGAGCAGCAAAGAAAGCAAGAATAAAAACACAGGAAGTCTTACCATAGAAACAGCGTAAACGCCCATAAGTCCCTAACTAGACTCCTAAATAAAAGAGTCACTTTGAACCCATAGCAAGTATACAAAGGTACATAGCAAGCTATAACCTGATGCAGACCTCTAGGTGTTAGCGTGTTCCTCAGTCAGTCGGGTCCAACGCAGGTCTTCTTTGTTATGGGATGTCAATACAGCAGCCCTTGCATCAGATAAGAGCCCTTTTTTATACCAAAATCATGGGCTGCAACTGTGTTGAAGTTGTACATTCTTGCTTGGGGGTGACGCACACATGACTTTGTTTACCCCAAATATTGTGGCTTCAAAGGCCATCTGATTGTCCCACTGGCACCCTACTGAAGGAGTCACCTTGACAATAAGCTGAGGTTTGATAATGTGCGATTTGCCAGTCATAGCATCTCTCCAGCTGCAAGGGTAATTCCAAGAGTCCTTGGCTGTTCTGGCCATGACGTTGATGCTGATGACAACCTTTGTTATTCTAGCACATCAGGACCCTTGTCAGTCTTTGTTTGTATGCAAGGTCACAGCTTCAGCAAACAAGCACTGCCACGCTGGGAAAAGACCAAAGGTCCATCAAAGGTCCGACAGCGGCCAATCCAGGCCCCAAGAACCTGGCAAAAACCCAAAATTTAATAACGATCAATGGACTTTTCCTTCAGGAATCTGTCCAGACCCCCTTTAAACTCAGCAAGGCCAGCTGCCGTCACTACCTTCTCTGGCAATGAGTTCCAGAGTCTAACCACACGCTGAGTAAAGAAAACTTTCTTCAATTTGTTTTAAACCTACCACATTCTAATTTCATCTTGTGTCCCCTAGGCTTTGTATTGAAAGACGGGATTAACTTAGGTCTGCATTTCTGAAGTCAGGTTATTAATGCTGGACAGTGTCAGTATTATGATCTCATATACCTTTGCTATATGGGAACACATCGAGTGCAGTGCTTCATAATGCTTATTTTGCTCCTTCACTGGTCTAATCAATATCTGGAGGCATAGCACCTCATGGTGGACCAGCTGGACTGAAATGTGAGAAGAAAGATGAACCAATCACGGCCCTGGTCTAGACCTTATTTATAATTGACTCATTCTGAAAGGTGATATTTTAAGTGGTGTCAAAGTGAAATTTGTAGTTTGAAGAAGACAACAGGTGAGCTCTGGGCAGTGGCGTATCCAATCATCATTTGCTGAACAGGAAAAGCAACCTGGGGTAATTCATCCCAGTGACCACCAATGAGTACTTGTTCCTGCCTGCACAGGAAGCATTTTCAAAATTCAGGTGACTGACTGTACATTGTTCCTATTAAAATACTTCAGGCATAAAGGTCTTCCTATAGCAAGCTTTAAAAAAAATGATATTGCTTTGGTTCCATCATTACCATCAACAAATTCTAAGGCTAAGTGCTGTCCATAAACTAAAGGAAAACCCATGATGCTAGAAAGGGCCCTTTTACTAAAGGTGTTAGAATCTGGGCTTAGTGCATCTTAACGTGGAACTTTCCTGTGCACTAACCCTAGATTCAGTGTGGCACTTTTAAAGAATATTTTCCTTTTTTTTTTGTGCAGGCCATGTGCTAATGTTGCCCTTAGTTCATGGTACCTGTAAAAAGTTAATGGGGGACTACTTTCTGCCTCCTATTTAGGTATTAGCTGAATAATACTTATAGGCGCATTCCCCGCCCATGGCACACCCCTCCAAAAAAACATTTGCAGTTATGTGGAAAAGAGGAAATTACTGCAAAACATTTTAACACATTTTGCAGTAAGCATTTTCTTTTTTTTTTTCTTTTTTTCTTTATGAATTTTCATATTTACATTTATGCAATAACATAAATTATGGAATATAAAGAAAAAATAATCAAGAAATTAAATCATAATACAGGAAAATAGCACATATGTTTAGTCCACCATTATTGATCCAGAATCTAGGAAATATAGTTTTTAAATCTCAATTAAATTAATTGAAACAATTATAATCTATAGAGTAGAAGGAACATGAGTGAACACAGCCGAGGCTTAGCGCTAATGATCAAGGACTACTACAACATTGTTCTTTAGTAGAAATAAATTCTAACAATTTCCCTGGGTCAAAAAAATTAATTTGTGGAATTCAAAGAAACATTACATTTACACGGAAATTTGAGAAGAAAAGTCCCCCCCCCCCCCTAAATGAAGGACTCTTGCTTTTAGCAACAAAAATTCTTCTCTTCTTTTTTGTGTATCTCGTGAGAGATCAGGAAACATCTGTATTTTTGATCCCAGGAAAAGAGAGTTCATGTGGCGGAAATAAAGTCTGAATATATTATTTCGATCCGGTTCTAGATAAAACATGACCAACAATGTTGTTCTTTCTGTTATAATTTCCATGGAATTTTCAAGGAATTCAGTTAAATTTAAGTCAGGTTGAGGAGAAACAGGCAGTCTTGTTATTCCAGTACCAGTAATATGTTGGGTTTTAGTGATTGGTGGAAAACATTCAGGGGGGACACCCAGTACTTCCACAGTATACTTTTTTAACATTTCTAATGCTGGAGTGAGAGGAGACTTAGGAAAATTCAAAAAACGTAGGTTATTTCTCCTTATCTGATTCTCCAGATATTCAATCTTACGTTTTTGGAAGTTACTATCTTTTATTAGTGTTACTGTAGAAGATTTCACTGATTTTATATCATTATCAAAAACCTCAGTTTTGGTCGTCTGCTCTTCCACCTTGCCAAATAAATGATTTTGAGCCTATTTTAATTCCGCCACTTCCCCCCGCAAGGTACCTGATAATTGTTGTAGGCTTGTATTCAGTCCTTGGATCACTTCCCATAATGTTTCCATTGTAACAACCGCAGGTTTCGCCAATACTTCCAACCCTCACGGAGGGCCGCGCCAGATTCCCTCAGACACGTACACCGATTTACAGAACCTGCCTGGGGAGTTGTTTCATCACTGGCGACGACGTGGTACGGGGTCTACACTTATAGCAGCTGGACCCACTTCCGGTCTCAGCATGCTGTTGCCCGTCGCTGCCGCCGTTTCTCCGGGTTTTGGAGGTGCAGTTGTCGGGGGAGGACTTAATGACGCTCCCTCAGCGCTGTGGTCAAATGTATCTCCCAGACCCCTCGAGGCGTCCACTCGGGTTCCCGGCAGCTCGCATGCCCGATTCTCCAGGGTCATCTGTCGCGTGGGAGGAGGGTTCGCTCTGCCTGTGAGGTAGGCACATTGGGCTTCCCTTTCCTCTTTCCCCTTATGGGTCCGAGTACTCCCAAACGAAAGATTCCTATTAAGAGTCAGGACTGCTTCACACACGTCTGCTCTAGGCGCCATCTTGGATCAGATAGCTGCAGTGAGCATTTTCCTCGTGCATTAAGCACACAGAGCTTAGTCCCCTTTAGTAAAAGGGCCTCCTTTATTGCTAAGGCATCTGCTAATTAGACATCTTTGTTTTGAATGTGATGAGCTCTGCTCCTGCAAGAGTGTTTGTAAGCATATTATGACAACACAAAGATATTGGGGGGATTGAATACAGTGAGGGGAGTAATTTACTAATGGTTATCACACAGTATACATTATGAAGGTTTTCATTGTAGCTTACAATGCAATAAGTTTAATAAAGACACCTAAGTGTCTGTTTCCTTTGAAACACTTTGGACCTCTCTTTTAATAGGCTTTGTTGCATTGCTGAGCAGGAATTGCTAATGCAGTTTGGTATAAAGAGGCCCTTTATCATGTTAAAGCGGTCTTTATGCTTTGAAATGTATCTGAAAATGTACTCACATATAGAGACGTTACCCATAGAGCTAAAAATTCTTAGAGACACCCTATTCAAAGATTTAATGTTAGATAAATCTGAAAAACTAGCAGTTAAAAATTCTTGGCTCCATTGTCATCATTCATACTTGTAGATGTACCAACTTTTAATATCCTAATGACTCTTCCATTAATTTAAAAGAGCTTAATTTCAACTGGTCAGAGGCCAAGATGGGAAATGGAACATAAGTTTGAAGCCCAATGTCTTAGGTTAATGGAACTCAGTGAAGGCTCTGGTTCTAGAACGTTGGGCCAACATGCTGTGAAAGATTTACATCAAACACGTGGAATCTTCCCAAAGAATGCACTGTCAGTGTTTCAGTTGGAATCAGATGTTAAAATAGCTATATCTTAGGCAAACTTTCTTCTTATCTCTACGTATGTTCTAATTGGCTTTCCGGGGCCTAAAATTTTAGGCCCCAGAAACCCATTCTGTGCGGTCTACCATTTCATGCATAATGACCATAAATCTGAGTAAAGAGTTGGTCACACATTCCTGACCAGTGCACATGACCACATTAACTATTAATTTAGACTTTCTACTCTTTTTGAAGAAATTCACCCAGGCAGTGTATAAATGTAACTCAGATATAGGCAACAAATCATTACAACAATAAAATAGTTAAACAACAATATACAGTTAAAGCAAAGTGTGTTACTTACAATGTCAACACAATACACATTAAACACCTTATACACAGCAAAAGGGGTAAACAGAGGTGGAATATATAGACAGATAAATAGAGGAACAAGAGTTTAGATAGATGATAGGGTGACTAATTGTTGAAAAAAATTGCACTTGCAGTCAGAAAAGGTGCATGCATCTGATCTCGCTAGAGTACATGTAAGCAAGCCCTGCTGCAGTATGTGCAGCCAGTGTTAGTCCTGTGTGAGTGAATAGCTAGATGTAGTACCTCTTCCACTAAAGCTTTGGATAAGAGATAGGCTTTTACCTGCGGAGATAGTCTTACTTGGAATGCACTCCCCCAAAAGACCAGGTTACTCCTGAGAAGGCTTGCTGAAGAATGTCACATTGCATGATTTCCTTTGGATAAAGTGTGGTTAGGGATGCTTCTTGAGGGGAACTTAGAAACCTTGGAGGTACATAGAGGGGAGAGCCTGTCATTAGCCCTGTTGCTATCTCTATAGTCATACATCATCTGGTCCAGCGGTCTGCAAACCTCCCTATGACACTTTAGACAAGCATTGACTGCCACTGTTCTACAATCAAATCATTCCGCTTAGTGATAATTGTCCCTGTCCTATGACTTTATTGGTTATACCTCCATGGGCAGGCAGTGATTGGCTTGTTTTCCTCTCAGTGCGCTCTTTTCATTGTATAGGTAATTTTTGTCAGTATGCTATAGCTGATTACCTGGAACAGGGATCTTTAGTTTCTGGCCTTAATGGTATGGTGCTGCAAAGACCCTCTTCTGATTTAAATGTCTGCCCTTTTTTGTTACAGGGACTTTGATGGGAGTTGGTGACATTACTTCACAGCAGTTGGTAGAAAAGAAGGGTCTGAAAACTACAGCACAGTAAGAACGCTGAAGATGATGAGCATTGGGGTCTTTTTTGTGTAAGTTTTATCATTTTATTGTAATCTAGAATCATTCACAGCACTAATACTTTTCTTTGAATCTCTCATAGCATTATATCTAGTATTGTCCTCAGCAGGATACTTGTATTTAGGAATCCTTCCCTTCGTCCCCTACCAAGATAGATGAATCTCATTAATACCTCTTCATTACTTCTTTTTTAAATATGTATACACATTTATTATAATTTCCTTAGCATCAGCAGCAAATAAATCTAGCAACTAGTGGGTTGTGTCCATCTACCAGCAGGTGGAGATAGAGATCACTGACTTCATATTAATATTAATTTGCTCTCATGAGTATCATTATTAATATGAAAAAAAATCTGGTACTTGAATATGAATTGTGTTTGATAGACAAGAATATTTAAAAATGAAAAATTTGAGAATTGATTTAAAAATTGTTTAGTTTTGGAATAAAAAAGAGAGATTTTTATACCTGTGAGGAGCCCTATATAAAGTCTGTGAGAACAGTAGCAGTTTCAGACTAGGGTCTCAGGCTTTTCCTTGGCCATTTAACTTTTCATCTGATCTCATTTTTTGAGCATTTCCATTGAGTTTCCAATCCTATAATTGGGGTTCTGATAGAGTGGTCTTTATTATTTTCAGTATATCTGGTAACCTCGGGTCCCTCCCCCACCTAGGGCATCCCCCTGCCACTGTCTTTTCAGCTTGCCCTCTTCTCAGCAAAACAAAAATAAGCAAAAAACAAACCAAAGTGGTTCTGAGTGGAGTGGATTAAACCCTGCTTCTTGTGCTTTCTTATTTGTCTGAGACGTGTGGACCAAGAAAGCTAGCTGCTCCTTTGTTCCCTTAATATCTCGGTGGATTGAACTCCTGACGCCAGCCCAGCTAATCCCAAGATGGCTGGCACCAGGAGACCTACCTGGTCTTTTCCTGTGAATGAGGCTATTGAGGGAGCTCATACTTAGTGCAGTGGTTCCACGCCTGATGCTGGTCTATGGGTGGTGAAAGGCCATGTCTCGTCTGTATCTGATGCCCTAGGCTTACTTGGAAAAGTTGCAGCTTCCAGTGAGTGGGACACACTGGGTGGCAGCAGTGGAAGGGGTTATTTCTTTAAAAGATGTAGAAGACAGGAAGCTGGAGGTGTCACGGAAGCAGGCCTTCGAGGTCTTGGTGCTTTTCTTTCCAGGGCCTCCATCTGCAGCTCCTGTGCGGTGAGAGCTTGCGTCTTTTGGGGCTTAACATGTGGCTGACATGGCGTTGGTAGATGATCAGCCAGTGACTAATGTTCCCTCCTTAGAATCAGGCTTGGCTTATTTGGCGGACTCATACGATGTGCATTCATCTGCTAAGCAGATAGTATTGGCCGTGATGGATCGGCGGCTTTGTGGCTTTTGTCATTGGGTGGCAGACGAAGCTTCAAAACAGTGGCTTACTGAGCTCCCCTTCCAGGGTCATCTGTTGTTTGGTGAGGACCTAGAGAAGCTGGTCAAGGATTTGAGGGATTCCAAGATGCAACGGTTAACCTGAGGATCGAGAAAAACTGGCGTTCAGGGCAAGTACAGTACAGCCTCATTTTAAGGAGACTAAGAAGTATCGTCTGGGCTGGGGGCGGTGGTTCTGGTTCCCTCTTCAGATTTTCAGTGGTCCAGTTCCAGCAGTGCTCACCCTTTCGCAGTGACAAGTGGGGCTCTAGAGCTATGTCTAATCCTGAACCTCCAGTGAGGGCTGCCCAATGATGAGGCACGGTTTGCTGCTCATTTCAAGTTCGGCTGACCCTGTTCTTCAAGCAGTGGGCCAGGTTCTCGACATTGTTAGAGAAGGGTACAAATTAAAGTTCTCCTGTCTCATAGGAGATTTGTTTTCTTGGAATCCCCATCAGAGCGCCATCCAAGCAATTGGCGGTTCTCGCCACTCTGAGAGCCTTGCAGGACCTTGATGCTGTAGTGCCCGTTCCAACCGATTTATTTTGTGGTACCTAAAAAGGGAGGGTCTTACCAACCAGTTTTAGACCTCCAGCATATAACCAGTTTCTCAGCATCCAGCATTTTCGCATGGAAACTTTGTATTCTGTCCTGGCTGCATGCAGAAAGGGGGTTCCTCACAACCCTGGATCTCAAGGAGGCATATTCCCATTTGCCTGTGCACCAACGTTTTCTCCTCCGGTTTGCAGTGCTAGGCCACCACTTCCAATTCCATGTCCTCCCCTTAAGCCTGGCGAGTGGCACCTCATACATTTTCCAACGATCATGGTGATAGTGGCGGCGTTCCTCCCAAAGGAGGGGATTCGAGTTCACACTGTAACAGACGACTGGCTGTTTCAGGTGTCCTTGGAGCGTGAAAGCCGGATGCCACTGCCAGGGTGGTGGACTTGTTGCAGTCTCTCGGTTGGATCGTCAGTTTGCCAAGAGCCATCTGCCTTCCCTTCCAGAAACTGGAATGTCTGGGGGGTGAGGTTTGATAGGCCCAGGGCAGAGTGTTTCTTGCTACCTTCTTGGGATTGCAAGCTGCAGGGTCAGATTCAGGCTCTGCTCAGGATGCCATGCCCACAGATGTGGGACTACATGTAGGTCCTGGGGTCCATGACAGTGGCCATAGATGTAGTTCCCTGGCAAGTGTGCACATGCACCTGTTACAGATCTCCCTCCTGAATCTTTGGTTGCCTGTATCAGAGGAGAGGTGAGGCTTTGTTTGACACCACAGGCTTGGCACATCATGCAGTGATGGGTTCAGGAGAGCAATTTGAAGAAGTTGATGCCTTTGGCGTCTCCACAGTGGATACTGGTAGTGACGGACACCAGCCTGGCAGGCTGTGGGGGCATATTGCCTGCAATGCAGTGCTCAGGGCCATTGGTCCACGGTAGCGGTGGCAGTGGGTCCATCAATCACTTGGGAAGCTCCAGGTGTTGGAGGCATCCTGGGCCTGATTCAGGGCAAGCCAGTATGGGTGCTCTCTGACAACACGAAGGCAGTCACATATATCAATCGACATGGAGGCACATGCATCGCTTCTCTGGCAGCGGAGGCGTGCCTTCTCTGTGCATGGGCGGAGAGTCCACCTGCTGCTTCTCAGACTTCCTCAGCAGGATGTCATTTGATCCTGTGGAATGGAGTTGTCCCCGATGGTGTTCCTCTGCATCATGGAACGATGGGGCATGCCGGCAATGGACCTGATGCTAACCTGGGCTAATGCCAAGGTGTTGGTGATTTTTCAGCAGAGGCTGGGAGCTCGGGTCTGAAGGGCTGGATGTGCTGCTGGTGGGGCCCAGAAGAGGTCTGGCCACTTCTAAGGTGACCGTGGCATGTTGGATCAAGGAGGCAATTGTGTCCGCATACGTGCTGGCAGTCATCAGATCCTGGGAGCATTGCAGGCACATTCTACATGAGCTGTGGTGACCCTGGGTGAATCGAGGGTTTTTTTTCCTTGGAGAGACATCTGTCGGGGGCGGCATTTGGGCCTCTGCATTCTTTCTGTAAGCATTATCATTTGGACGTGATGGTGTTCAATGAGACTCGTTTTGGTGTAGCGGTGCTTGTCGATCCGCACCCCTCCACCTCTTTAGAGACTGCTTTGCTATATTCCACTAGTTGATGCTTTGCTACATCCCACTAGTTGCTGGATTAATCGCTGCTGAATGCTAAGGAAGGGAAAATTATCTTACCTCATATTTTCTTTCCTTAGTTGCAGCAGATGAATCCAGCATCCTTTCTTCTGTGCTGTGTTTCTTTTCTTGTTCTACAACTTGAGGACAACTATGAACCACAAGAAGACAAATCCAACAGAAGAAAAAAAAAAGAAGAAGAAAGAGATCTATTTCATAGCATAGAACACCAGCCAGCTGCATGGGCGGTTGTCTGTCGCATTCAGCCTTGGTTTCTAGAGGCCAGGGCATATTTGCTGTGACTGGAACAGGAGGACTGCAGCATGACTTGAGGACCGACCAGGGAACCGTTGATGCCTGTTTCGGTGACTGCTTTGATAGATAAGACATACTGACTTTCTGATGAGCTATCCGTCCCATATCACTATTTTGAAGTCGGTGATCTCTATCTCCACCTGCTGGTAGACGACAAAATCCACTAGCACTGGATTCATCTGCTGCGGATAAAGGAAAGAAAATTATCAGGTAAAAACATACTTCTTCCCATTCAATAACAACACAGATACCACCAGAAAATTACAACACTGACTCAAACATGTTCTCAGCAGCCATCCTGACCATATTGAATCAAGTCCAGTGATACTATGAGGTGTAGTTTCAAAGCACGTAGACTTAACAAAGTTCCATAGGGTTACTATGAATTTGTAAGTCTAAGTGCTTTGAAAATGAGCCCCTATGTTACTTTTTATGTTTCTACTAAAGATAAGCATCTTCAGTCACATAAGTAAGTACATTTACTGTACATCATCCTAAATAGAAAACATCCAGACCGTCCCCCAGCTTTTGCTGCCATGCCCACAGACGCTGATCTTTGTCCTCAGCAATGTTCAGGAATCTTCTTTGTCTTTAATTATACCTTTTTGCCAAATAGTTTGCCTTGTTAGTATTCCTGGTCAAGTTTTCTGCAGTATATCAAGTTTTATTTATTTTTTAACATCTGACTTACCAGTGCCACATTTTTTTCAGATTTATTGTACCAACACCCACATAGTCAAATGTATTTCTTCTTCAAATTGTCTTCAGACAGCAGGAACATTGATTTTACGTCAGTTGTTCTCACCATACTGATTATTATCAGCAACTTCAAGTTCACTCCCAAAAGATGTCTATTACCACTCATGCAGAGGTTTACTATAAATGTCAGACAAGGAACTGTGACGCTGCAAGCTCTATGTTAAGGTATTGTCTAGAGTGGTCAGAGCCTAAAAGGATGCACTTTGAGCCTTCGTTGCTTGTAGCTTAAGTGTTGCTCCTTTGAAGACCCAGCACGGAGCCAAACACAACACTGGTGACTAGTGGGGCTCATTTTCGAAAGAGAAGTGCGCCCATCTTTCGACACAAATCGGAGATGGGCGTCCTTCTCACAGGGTCGCCCAAATCATCATAATCGAAAGCCAATTTTGGGCGCCCTCAACTGCTTTCCATTGCGGGGACAACCAAAGTTCCCAGGGGTGTGTCGGAAGCATAGCGAAGGCGGGACTGGGGCATGCTTAACACATGGGCATCCTCGGCCGATAATGGAAAAAAGAAGGGCGTCCCTGACGAGCGCTTGGCCGACTTTACTTGGTCCATTTTTTCTTGTGACCAAGCCTCAAGAAGGTGCCCGAACTGACCAGATGACCACCGGAGGGGAATCAGGGATGACCTCACCTACTCCCCCAGTGGTCACCAACCCCCTCCCACCCTAAAAAAAAAAAATTTTTTTTTAATATTTTTGCCAGCCTCAAATGTCATACCCAGCTCCATGACAGCAGTATGCAGGTACCTGGAGCAGTTTTAGTGGGTGCAGTGCACTTCAGGCAGGCGGATCCAGGCTCATCCCCACCCCCCTACCTGTTACACTTGTGATGGTAAATGTGAGCCCTTCAAAACCCACCAGAAACCCACTGTACCCACATGTAGGTGCCCCCCTCTACCCCCTTAGGGCTATGATAGTGACATACAGTTGTGGGAAGTGGGTTTTGGGGGCCTGAGCACCCAAAGTAAGGGAGCTGTGCACCTGGGAGCAATTTCTGAAGTCCACTGCAGTGCCTCCTAGAGTGCCCGGTTGGTGTCCTCGCATGTGAGGGGGACCAGTGCACTACGAATGCTGACTCCTCCCACGACCAAATGGCTTGGATTTGGTCGTTTCTGAGATGGGCGTCATCGGTTTCCATTATCGCCGAAACCGGGGACGACCATCTCTAAGGTTGACCTAAATGGGGAGATTTGAGTGTCCCTGACCGTATTATCGAAACGAAAGATGGCTGCCCATCTTGTTTCGATAATACGGGTTTCCCTGCACCTTCGTCGGGATGTCCGAGGACGTCCTCATGAAAACTTGGGCCCCCCCCCCCCCCCCCCCCCGTTCAATTGTGCCGCTGTAGGCCTTGCCAAAGATAGACTCGATTTCTTAATTTTCTCAGCCTAAAGGTAGGTCTAAGAACAATTTTTTAAAAATTCACTGTTCGGTGTAAATCGAAACCGGGCTTTGAAGATGGAAAATAAATTGAATCGAGTCTTTGCCAAACCTCAAGCCATTTTCAAGGCATAACTGAATAGGATGTTTGCCAAGGCATTCCCTCATCAATTCAATAGAGTTTAAATTCCAGCATTACGTGTTTCAACTCCACCAGATACACCAAGCAGTCTTCCCCCAAGCACCTCCCCTTTGGCACTAAGCATGTCTGTGCCAGCAACAGTTCACACTCTGTTCCTTAGTGCCTTTGGCACCAACAAGTCTCAAGTGAATTCAAAACTGTCATCTTCTGTCCCTTGAGCTGGAATCCTCAGGCCCACCAACCTGAGTGTTAAGTCACTGCAGTGTTCAGCTTTGGGTTTAGTACGGTTGCAGACCTTCTAAAAATATGGTTCTAAAAGGAGTTTACGGGATCCTAGGCTCTACTTATTTCCACTCTTAGAAGTCTGATTTCTAAAGGGACTAGCCTTCTCAAATACCTAGAGACCTCTAAAGAGCTGCTGCCACTGCCCATCCATCTTCTCTTTTAGGTTTTATGGAAGATGTTGCTGGAGACCCATGCACTGCACTTCTGCTGTCTAAACACTGTATAAATTGCCTTTCTTCTCAACAGGAAGGATTTTATAAGCCCCGGTGGCCACACCATTGTATGGGTGAATCCACTCCAAAAAAGGCTAAGAGATCAGATGTCCTCTGCAAAATTTCCAGACTCTAGACATGTAAGGGAGAAAGCATTACTAGAACTTGAATTAGCTTTGGTTATAGAAAGCGGTGTATAAATGATATTAATAAAAATAGTGTTATATTTGTACTGTCACTGTTTTGGCCGTGCCTGTGCCCCCGTGTCCAGATTCACCTCTCCTCCTGGTGACCAGGCTCTGTGGCTGCGGCGGACTGCTTTTTCCCTGTTTCTCAAATCATGTTCCAGAGATTATTCCAGTCCTACTCTGATGTTCCTGTATTCAAGCCTCATTCCTGAGTAATTCAAACCTCACTCTGATGTTCTAGTATCCAAGCCTCAATCTTCAGTGTGTTTCAAGCCTCTTTCCTGAAGTCATGACATCATCAGTGAAGGCTCTCATGAGGAACGTGAGGACATTCAAACTTTGCCTTTGCAACTTCGAAGGTCTCCAGGTTTTCCTGTGTGCTTGTTTAGCACTTCTGCCTTGCTTGTTTGCTAGCGTGCTTTTTTAGCATGTCTGCCTTGCCTTGAGTTTTGCCTTGTTTGCCTTGTCTTCTGCCTTTGGTTCTTGTTTATGTGCTTGTGTGAGCTTGGTCTTGCCTTCTGCCCTTGTGTTTGTGTGGGTTCCAGTGCAGCCTTGCTGCTGGTGTGTGTTCAGCCTTCTTGTGTTTGTTCTTCTCTTGTTAGGCCTCTGCCTGTGTGTACATGCCTCCTCCTTTGCCTTCTGCTGTTGTGCTTGGGTTCCATTTCGGCCCGTATAAGAGGTCTCTTGTGTGCACTGCACGGATTCCAGTTCAGCCTTCCAGTTTGAGTGTCTTTTTTCTATCTTGACTTGGCTCTGTCCCTTTGTACCTTGTTCCTGCCTAGCCAAGCTCTGCCTCTGTGTACCTTGTTCTGGCCTAGCCAAGCTCTGCTTTTGTATACCCTGTTCCGGCCTAGCCAAGCTCTGCCCCTGTGTACCCTGTTCCGGCCTAGCCAAGCTCTGCTCCTGTGTACCCTGTTCCGGCCTAGCCAAGCTCTGCTCCTGTGTACCCCTGTTCCAGCCTAGCCCAGCTCTTCTCCTTTGTACCCTGTTACTGCCTAGCCAATAGCTATTTCTTTGTATTTGCCTGTGTGCTTATTGCACTTCTTGTCTGTCTGCCCAAGGTATAGTGATGCACAGACTCTCATTGCTGCGTGTCTCTGACCTGGATCATTCTATCCAGCAGCGAATGGTGGATGTTCCTTGCCGGGGGGATAACCTTTTTGGTGAAAAAGTAGAGGATCTTGTTGATCAGATCAAGAAGCGTAATGATGCTATGGATTCTGTCTCCCACCGGTGCCTTCTGCTACTGCCTCCTCGTCTAGGAGGTATTTTGGGGGGAAGAGGAGTGCTCCCTATTCCTATCCTAGGCGTAGGTACACTCCTGCTTCTCGACAGCCTGCCCAGGCTCAGCCCCAGCGCGCTCGTTCTTGTCAACAGCGTGCATCTAAGGCCCATACTGCTCCCCAGCAAAAGCAAGGGACGGGCTTTTGACTGGCTCCAGTTAAGTATAGCCTCAATAAAAGTGTCCATACTGGACGATTTGCCGGTTGGAGGGAGGTTGATATTTTTTCACCAAAGGTGGCCTCTTATAACCTTCGACTGGTGGGTTCTTCAAATAGTCCGGTTAGGATACACCCTCAATCTGGAATCCAAAGCTCCAAATTGCCCACCAGGAGCTCATTCATACAGTTCCGAGCACAAACAGGTACTTGCAGAGGAACTCTCCACCCTTCTAAAGGCTCAAGCGGTCGAACCTGTTCCACCAGGGGAAGAAGGGCTGGGATTCTATTCCAGGTATTTCCTTGTGCAGAAAAAGACAGGGGGATGCGTCCCATCCTAGACCTAAGGGGCCTGAACAAATTTCTGGTTCGAGAAAAGTTCAGGATGGTTTCCCTGGGCACCCTTCTTCCCATGATTCAGTAGAATGATTGGCTGTGCTCTCTGGACTTAAAGGATGCTTACACACATATCTCGATACTTCCAGCTCACAGGAAGTATCTTCGATTTTGGCTCGGAACTCAGCACTTTCATTACCGTGTATTGCCTTTTGGTCTGGCGTCTGCGCCCAGAGTGTTTACAAAGTGTCTGGCGGTAGTAGCAGCGTTGCTAAGCAAACTGGGAGTGCATGTGTTCCCTTATCTTGACGATTGGCTGGTGAAAACCACCTCGGAGGCAGGTGCTCTACAGTCCATGTGAATGACTATTCAGGTGCTAGAGCTACTGGGTTTCGTGATCAATTACTCCAAGTCCCATCTCACCCCAGTACAGGTTGGAATTCATTGGGGCTCTGTTGAGCACAAAGACAGCTCAAGCTTATCTTCCCGACGCAAGGACAGACAACCTGTCCTGTCCCTGGTGTCCATGGTTTGAGCGTCTCAACAGATCACGGCTCGGCAGATGTTGAGACTCCAGGAGCACATGGCCTCCACAGTTCATGTAACTCCCATGGCACTTCTACATATGAGATCAGCTCAATGGACCCTAGCTTCCCAGTGGTATTGAGCTGCGGGGGATCTAGAGGATGTAATCCAACTGCCCACCGACTTTCAGAATTCCCTTCAGTGGTGGATGATTCGATCCAATTTGACCTTGGGACGTCCATTCCAAATTCCTCAGCCACAAAAAGTGCTGACGACGGATGCATCTCTCCTGGGGTGGGGAGCTCATGTAGATGGGCTTCACACTCAAGGAGCTTGGTCCTTTCAGGGAAAAGGTCTTCAGATCAACCTCCTGGAACTGCGAGAGATCGGCTGTCCAACAAAATCATTTTAATTCATACAGACAATCAGGTTGCTATGTATTACACCAACAAGCAGGGGGGCACCGGATCTCGCCCTCTGTGTCAGGAAGCCGTCCAGGTGTGGCTTTGGGCGTATCGTCACGGCATGTTTCTGCAAGCCACTTATCTGGCAGGCGTAAACAACAGTTTGGCCGACAGACTGAGCAGGATAATGCAACCTCACGAGTGGTCACTGAACATGGAAGTAGCCCACAAGATCTTCCAAGCGTGGGACACTCCCTCGGTGGATCTTTTTGCCACTCAGATCAATCACAAGGTCCCTCAGTGCTGTTCCAGACTTCAGGCCCACGACAGACTAGCGTCAGATGCTTTTCTCCTACATTGGGGAACAGGCCTTCTGTATGCATATCCTCCCATACCTCTAATAGGGAAGACTTTGCTCAAACTCAAGCAAGACTGCGGAACCATGATTCTGATTGCGCCCTCTTGGCCCTGTCAGATTTGGTTCCCTCTTCTTCTGGAGTTGTCCTCCAAAAAACCGTGGAGATTGGACTGTTTTCCGAGCCTATCACCCAGAACGAGGGGTCACTTCTACATCCCAGCCTCCAGTCTCTGGCTCTCACAGCCTGGATGTTGAGAGCTTAGAAATTGCCTCCTTAGATCTTTCAGAGCATGTCTCCCAAGTGTTACTCTTTCAAATGGAGGAGGTTTGCCGTCTGATGTGACAGCAAGGCCCTAGATCCTTTTTCTTGTCCTACATGGACCCTGCTTGAATACCTTCTACACTTATCAGAGTCAGGTCTCAAGACCAACTCCGTAAGAGTTCACCTTAGTGCGATTAGTGCTTATCATCACCGTGTAGAGGGTGAGCCTATCTCTGGACAGCCTTTAGTAGTTCGCCTATCTCTGGACAGCCTTTAGTAGTTCGCTACATGAGAGGTTTGCTTTTGTCAAAGCACCCAGTCAAACCTCCACCAGTGTCATGGGATCTCAACGTGGTTCTCACCCAGCTGATGAAAGATCCTTTTGAGCCACTGAATTCCTGCCATATGAAGTACTTGACCTTGGAAGGTCATTTTCTTGGTGGCTGTTACTTCAGCTCGTAGGGTCAGTGAGCTTCAGGCCTTAGTAGTGCATGCACCTTATATTAAGTTTCATCACAACAGAGTAAGGATACACCCTCAATCAGAACAGAGTAGTCCTCTGCACTCACCCTAAGTTCCTGCCAAAGTTGGTGTCGGAGTTCCATCTGAACCAGTCAATTGTCTTGCCAACATTTTTTCCCCGTCCTCGTACCTGCCCTGGCGAAAGCAGTTTGCATACCTTGGACTGCAAGAGAGCCTTTTACGTGGAGCGGACAAAGCCCTTCAGACAGTCCGCCCAGCTGTTTGTTTCTTTCGACCCCAACAGGAGGGGAGTCCCCATCGGAAAATGTACAATCTCCAATTGGCTAGCAGATTGCATTTCCTTCACTTATGCCCAGGCTGAGTTTACTCTAGAGGGCCATGTCACGGCTCATAATGTAAGAGCCATGGCTTCGTCAGTGGCCCACTTAAATTCAGCCTCCATTGAAGAAATTTGCAAGGCTGCAACGTGGTCATCAGTCCACACAGTCACATCTCACTACTGCCTTCAGGACACCCGACGCGACAGTCGGTGCTGCAGAATCTGTTTGGGTTTTAGAATCCAACTCCATCCCCCTAGACCCATTTTTGTTCTGTTCCAGGCTGCATTCTCAGTTAGTTATTTATGGTTTCAGGTCAATCTATGTTATGTCCTCGCCGTTGTGAGGCCCAATTGACCAATATTCATTGTTTTGAGTGAGCCTGGTTGCTAGGGATACCCCACATGTGAGAACAAGCAGCCTGCTTGTTCTTAGAGAAAGCGAAAATACTTACCTGTAGCAGGTATTCTCCGAAGACAGCAGGCTGATTGTTCTCACAAGCCTGCCCACCTCCCCTTTGGAGTTGTTGTTTGTTTATATGCTTTTTGATTAAACTGAGGAGGCATGTTCATGCGATGGGCAGGAAGTCATGCGCGGTTCGTGCGCCACAAGGC
The DNA here is from genome assembly GCF_901765095.1 of Microcaecilia unicolor. Taxonomy (NCBI): domain Eukaryota; kingdom Metazoa; phylum Chordata; class Amphibia; order Gymnophiona; family Siphonopidae; genus Microcaecilia; species Microcaecilia unicolor. The sequence continues at coordinate 374,247,030 of NC_044033.1, read as the reverse complement.
TTTGGCAAAACTTTTTATTTTTACTGGTGAAAATTTGCCGTTTCCTGGGCCGACGTGGACATCGACCCACATGTGAGAACAATCAGCCTGCTGTCCTCGAAGAATACCTGCTACAGGTAAGTATCTTCGCTTTACCTTGAGCTATTACTGAAAAAGGTATAAGCAAAATCCAAATAAATAATATAGAGATTTAGAGAAAATTATTGCAGATGATTTTAATCAAATAAAAAAAAAGAGAGAGACTCAGGTGTCCAGTTATAGAATTGCTCCTTTAGAGAAAAATTTGGCAACTGTCCATACCAGGGCAAAGTACTTTTTTACCTGTGCATCACTTTTGAAAGGAAAAGTGCTTTCTTTTTTGAAATTGCTATGGACGTTCGTCTGCCTGCTTTTTGCGCAGGTGCATATTTGATAGAAAATGTGCATAGCATTCAAAATGCAATCTGCGCACATATGTTTTCCTCCTTCAATGTAAACACATGGAAATCTAAAGTATGTGGCTTGTGAAATACCATATGGACAGTTTTCAATTGGCCAGTTTATGTGCATGATTCACTATTTAGCTGTATAAATAAAGTTCAAAATTGCCTGCCCCGTGACTTAATGACAAGATATAATAGAAATATAGATTAATGGCCTAGTTGACTTATGTTGGATAACAATCTCACAGGGCCCTACTGTTGGTGGCTGGTTTAGGATTCTAGATCGAAGTATACCAGGAAAAGGCAAAACAGTGGTACTGAAGAAGGTGATGCTAGATCAGGTAAGTCATGAAATTGTCATCTGTTGGATAATGTACATTTAAAAAAAAATTATAGAGAGAGTGAATCATTAGAAGTTGAATTTAAAAGTGATTTTATTAAAATAGCCTAGCCCTATGTGGCCATGTTTCACCACTCCAGGGGTTGTGTCAGGGGATAAAACTGAAACATATTGGAAAACACAGTTACAATGTGTAAAAACTTATAAAAGACACCACTTTTAAGTTCATCTTCTACTGATCCGCTTTCTCTTCCTATTGCTGTTGACTGTGGATCCCACTTGCCTCTTGTTCTGATACCCCTAAAAACATTTAAAAAATTTTTGTGCTGTACTATCTGCCAGTGATTGAAAAGAGATCTATTTTTACTTTCTAGTTCTCAACAGTACTTTAATGCATTTGTTTTAAGCAAATTTTGGTGAAAAAATTATTGAACATAGTGGGGAGGGGTTTGTTTGGGGTTTTTTTGCTAATCAATTTTGTATCTGTATTCTGTAAGAGAACACATCATATATGCCAAATTGCACAGGCTAATTGCTATTAACAAAGTAAGATTTGTAACTTTCAAATTTTTGGAATAAAGCAATACAGAACAAGTAAGCAAAACATGCACAGCATGGTTCATGGAATTCTTTACAACTATTCCATGTGTGTGTAACTGTGCTGTCTCTTGTATGAGTTTTTGACTTAGATGAGATGGGGGAGGGGTAGTTATGGGTGTAGTGTTTAGTGCTTTGAAGAAAATGGGGTGGTTACAGGCTTACTACAAAGATCAACCAATATGAATATACACAACTCCTCCACACACATTCAGAATTATCTTATAATACTTGCTTGTAATACTACTATCGTGTCTTATCATTATCATGTTACCAAAGATTCTTCTGTAACACTAAATGTCTATTTTCTAATATATTTCTATCACTCATGATGTATTGTAAACCACATTGAGCTTGCAAAGAGGTGGGAAAATGTGGGATACAAATGCAATAAATAAATAAATTAGTTCAGGGGTAGTTTTGATAGTGAAACAGTAGGGAAGTGACGGGATACTATTGGGATGTGGTGAGGTAGTTGCTGGAGTAGTTTGTGGGGTGTTGGAGGAGTAGAGAGTGGAGAAAAGCAGTTTGAAAGGAGGAATTCCTTTACTTCTGTGCTTTACTTATGTAAGTTTTTATAGGCTGCAGAAATGCATTGGGCCATCTTTTGAAGGGGCTTATTTCACATTTAATTTATTTAATACTAGCTGTTAAGCCCGTAAAAACAGGCGAGTATTGCAGCCCTCCTCTCTCCCCTGGCCTCACCCCATCCACCGATCCTCCCCCCCATATCCAGCGACCCTCCTCTTTCCCTTGGCCTCCCCCCTCCCCCCATGTCCAGCAACCCTCCTCTGTGCCCTGCTCTCACCCCAAGTCCAGCAACCATGGCCTCTCCCCCCTGCCCTCCCCCCATGTCCAGCTACCCTCATCACCGCCGCTCCCTCCCGCCTCTGTGCCGGGCCCCCTGCACTGACCTGACAGCGCCTCTCGCCTCCGTGTGAAAGCGCTACAGGCAGCAGCAGATCGCTTTGCTGCTGCCTGCAGCGCTTCCACACGGAGGTGAGAGGCGCTGTCAGGTCAGTGCAGGGGGCCCGATATGGAGGGGGGCGGGAGCGGCATCGGGGGGAGGAGGGTGGAGCTTGTTTCACGCGATGTTCCTTTCCAGGCGGCAGCGGCGTCCGACAATTCGACTCCGTTTCCCTCTCTGTTCCGCCCTCTGACATCATGACGTCTTGATGCGAGGGCGGGACAGAGAGGGAAGTCTGTACTGCGCATTTGCAAGTGAGTACGGTCACTTGCCGTTTATATGTTTGATGCCACAAATAAAAGAATATCTAAGCAGTTTACATAAGATGATATTAATAAGAGTGGAGCGGAGACACACCTCTGGCTTAACTTACAATAGTAAATATCACATTATTGGTGAGAATTTACTCTAAAGTACACTAGGAAGGTAACATTTAAATAAGTAGAAAGAGAATAGGTGGTGATGAGATCTAATGTACGTCCTACAGAATGGGTAGGTGAAATGTCATACTGTCTTAAGTTAGAGGCATAGAGAAAAAACCATAAATCAATTACAATAGGGTTCTTACAATCCGATGAATATTAAAAATCACCTAGGATGATGAAAGGCAATGGGTCAATTAAATAAGGAGAGACAGTGTCATAAAAGCTTGCAACAATACATGGGTAATGGGAGATGGTAAACAAATTAAAATGAGGAAGGGGGATGGGGATGATTGAAGACAAAACGTCTTATATTCAAGGATGGGAGAGGAGTAAGTGTATAACTGAATAATCTGAAGAGAAGAGAATAGTACCACCAGTCATTCACTGCTCCTATATGCCTGGTTAGAGAAAAGGAATTGAAAGCCGCGGGGGGGGGGGGGGGGGGGGGAATGACAGAATTGCCCCAGAAACAATAAGTCAGAGTCAAATAGCCAAGTTTTTCTGAGGCAAAGAATATCAAGATGAGCATAAATGAAATCAGATTTATGACGAACGGAGTGGTTGTTCAGAAGTACTGCTTCAGGAGGTTTTAGTACAGAAATTGAGGAGAGTATAGGCATAAGAGCTCAAAAACTAACTTTCAGAGACAGATGATAATACATAGACGAGGAAAATCGCTGGCCACATAGGACAGGGATGGGCAAATGAAGAATCCAGATTGATTAGTGGAGTAAAGGATTAGCAAAACTGTGATAAATGACATCATAAAAGGCACACAAAAGAGCACGATATGCTGTGTTGTTATGCTTCTTCGTCACATGACGCAAAGTAGCACAAATGCGATTAGTTCTCTGGAATCCCTGACCCAATCTTACTCAAATCCCCTCTCCTCAAGATTAACCCCAAAGAGAGCTGCACCCACAAAATATACCAAGGATACTCCATTACTCTTTTGCTCAATCCCATATTATCAATCCCACCACATTTAAAATCAGTATAAATGTAACCCTGGTCTCATCACAAAGTTCCAAGTACCTAGCTAGCTTTTCGGGGCAGTATCCAAACCAGGGCCACAAATAAAATTTTAGTCCTTTGAGTTGGACGGGCTGGGGCCCGGCTTGATCCTGGTAGGCCGTAGGCTTATAAGCCTCACTTTCACTTGATTTCTTTCTCAGTCTGGGAGCAAAATAACTTCACTCTCACTCCAAAAAAACTCTCCACTCCAGGATTTGTATTTTATGCAAAACAGAACTTTATTGGAATGCTGCAATAGGCAGATATCCAAATGTCTTACTTTTTCTTCATATCAAATGGTTCATATTATTATCCAACAGTTCACTTTGCTGAAAAAATATTATTTTCTGCCAAGACTTTTGGTAGCAGTTCCAACAAATGAATTTAATAGTTTCTTTATAAATCCCACCTTCCATAACTATCCTAATCTCCCTTCCTTCTTCCCTCTTCCCTTCCTTGATCGCTACACATGACTAACTGTATCTGATATCCTGATATGACAATGTCATAAGTACATAAGCAAGTACATAAGTAATGCCATACTGGGAAAAGACCAAGGGTCCATCGAGCCCAGCATCTTGTCCACGACAGCGGCCAATCCAGGCCAAGGGCACCTGGCAAGCTTCCCAAACGTACAAACATTCTATACATGTTAATCCTGGAATTTTGGATTTTTCCAAGTCCGTTTAGTAGCGGTTTATGGACTTGTCCTTTAGGAAACCTTCCAACCCCTTTTTAAACTCTGCTAAGCTAACCGCCTTCACCACATTTTCCGGCAATGAATTCCAGAGTTTAATTACACGTTGGGTGAAGAAAAATTTTCTCCGATTTGTTTTAAATTTACTACACTGTAGTTTAATCGCATGCCCCCTAGTCCTAGTATTTTTGGAAAGCGTGAACAGATGCTTCACATCCACCTGTTCCACTCCACTCATTATTTTATATACCTCTATCATGTCTCCCCTCAGCCGTCTCTTCTCCAAGCTGAATAGCCTTAGCCTCCTTAGTCTTTCTTCATAGGGAAGTCGTCCCATCCCCGCTATCATTTTAGTCGCCCTTCGCTTCACCTTTTCCAATTCTACTGTATCTTTCTTGAGATGCGGCGACCAGAATTGAACACAATACTCAAGGTGCGGTCGCACCATGGAGCGATACAAAGGCATTATAACATCCTCACACCTGTTTTCCATACCTTTCCTAATAATACCCAACATTCTATTCCCTTTCCTAGCCACAGCAGCACACTGAGCAGAAGGTTTCAGTGTGTTATCGACGACGACACCCAGATCCCTTTCTTGGTCCGTAACTCCTCACGTGGAACCTTGCATGTCAATAAATCTATGTAAGCCACATTGAGCCTGCAAATAGGTGGGGGAATGTGGGATACAAATGCAATAAATAAATCCTAGGTTATTTACATATTTACAGCTCTTTCAGTTCTCCAATAGCCATCTTTTCTGGCAGAACAAGACTGTGTTTGCTGCACTTGCTGCAGTAAGCTGTCCTGCTGGGCTTTTACCCAGCCGCCAGACCCACTCAGGACCAGACCTCCCTGTCTGTCCTTCCTCCAGAGGTGTACTTCTAAGACCTGCTGCCTCTGGCACTGAACAGACACTTCCCTGTTCTGCTGCCAGGCTGGGTTAACCCTTTCTACCCACCCGGAGTACTCCTCACACTCTAGTTAATGCTTTTATTGGCAAAAACCTACTCTTTATTCAGCCTTAGGTTATTGGGACTGATCAGGACATCCCCTGGGATGAAGGCAACCAAAGACCATGTGCTCGCTAATCCTATCACTAATCCTATCACTTTTATCGTCTTCCAACTCCACCCCAGCTATGACACCTATTGTCAGTTACTCTGTTCTCCCTCTGGGCTAGGCTCATCCCCTCCCATCCAAGCTGTCCTCCCTCCCTCCAGTGTATCTGGAGAGTTCTACACCATGCTCACAACCGTTAGACAACACAAGTGGTTCTGAGAAAAAGCCAAAAAAGGGGTGTGCTGTATTATGTTCAAATCTTGAATAAATTCTACGCACACCACATGTTACAACCATTCAGTTTCCTTATTTCCTTATTTAAACCAGTTGACGCAATGCAATTCTGTTTAAATATCCAGCAGTTCTCTTTATAAAGTAACAAAGAGTTAAAATGACCACCTCAAGGACAGGAACAGAGGACTTCTACTTCACTGAAATGTAGCTGGTTAAAACTATATCCAGTCTACACAATGTGAGGCAATTGGGGCTTTCAAATCTTGACTCTGCAGGCAACTACAATGTTCAATAAGATGAATTTTTAAAGGGCATGTAGTCTTCTCTATGTACACCAAAGTACATGGGCACCATATTGCATACACTATATTTTAGATCTGACACATAGATGCACATTTCAAACCGATCAATTTTCCATTTAGAGTTACTGTATTCCCACTATAGGAGGAAGAACAAACACTGCAGTGTCCACAATGATATGGTCAGAGGGAACAATATCTGTGTGATCTATGGAGAAAGATACGAGGGAGCAAGTATGTCTCAGAGATTCTATCCACTCCTGAAAGCAAACAGGGGCAGCTCCTAGCAGATAAGCTGTAACTGCAAAATATGCCAGTACTGAAGAATAACAGATCTAACTCTATGAATGCCAGGTGAATAAGGGAGGATGCACACTAAGCGATCCAAAACTGATCTAGAAGATGGCAACAACAAAAGATCTTTCAGTACAGCATGCTCTCTTGATGACACAAATCAGGGTAACCCTGTTCCTTAAATCTTTGAAATATATGTTGCGCTTAGAGTTTAAATTTGTGAACTGTGTAGCAGATACGTCTCAACAGGTAAATCTTCACAAAGTCTATGGGGATGGTAACTGTAGCAATGTGTTCCTGTCAGTTAGTTTACAATAGACAAAGGGCCCTGTTTACTAAGCCACACTGTAGGCGTGCTAACTTATTAGCATGTGCTTAAAAATTAGCATGTGCAACAATAGAGACACCCATAGGAATATAATAGATGTCTCTATCATTAGCATGTGCTAATTTTTAGGATGCGCTAAAAGGTTAGCACGCATACAGCACGGCTTAGTAAACAGGGACCAGATTATGTAAATCCTGTTTCAGATATAGAGATTGTGAAATCTAAAAAATGTACTTGAGAAAAATAAAAAATATAAGTAAATTTCAAATTACTATCACAAAAGATGTGCCATTCAAAAAAACTTTGAAGTTCCTGAGGAGACCCCAACCAGATCAACAAAATTTCATCAATGAATCTCTTCCAAAGACCAATGTAGATCTGGAAAGGGGAATTAGTCAAATACAATTCTTCGAATCAACCCACATATTGTTTGGTCATGTCAGATGATATTGTGGCTCCTATAGCTGTGTCCTTTATTTGAACTATATATATTTGTCTTAAAACACCCCCACCCCCTTTCCATGACTAAGTCTCTGGCCTCCTGTTTCTAGTGTAACTTGCACAGAAACTGTGAATAGGATCCAACCAGTGAATGTTGTGGGGGTAGAGCACAGCTTTAGTTACAGGAAGAGAAGAGGTTGAACTGGGAGAAGTTCTTGTGTTGTACAAGTGAGGGTTCTTCATGTGGTTGGAGGAGGAAGAAAGAGAAATGAAACCTCATTGCATTTCTGTGGGAGAAGCAGTTCTAATAGCTGTGGCATGCAAACACTAACCTACTGTAAGGGATTAAAGAATTGCATTTTTCAAACTGCACTCCTTTCTCATCTCATCCTTTACGCCGACTCTCTCTCTCCCCCCCCCCCCCCCCCTCTCCCCTCTCTCTCTCTCTCCTCTCTCTCTCTCTCTCTCTCTCCCCCTGTTCCCTGAGCCTACTAGTGCCGCAGGCTAAGATACCAAGGAATGGTACTTAGATATTTATGGAGGAATAGATTTTACCCTTATGCTGTATTATTTTCCTCAAGTTTTTACATGAAAAATATGGATGTCTAACCTAGTCAGTATTACTGTTCTTGAAAAAAACTTTTAAGTATGTGCTGCTGATGGCTATACTGCAGTCAAGTCTTTCATGAAATAACATTCCAAATATGCAGGTTGGAATTAGAGAAGTGGTCTTATGCTTCCTAAGTCTATGCTTACTGGTGTCTAGTTATGCTGTTTATCTTGTATTTATATATATATATATATGTATATATATATATTTTTTTATTTTAGGGTCTATTTGCCCCAGGTTTCCTTGCCTGTTTTCTTTGCATTGCATCGACACTTAACGGTCTTTCAATAGAAGAAACGTGGGACAAACTAAAAAGAGTAAGTGACTTTTCTATATGGGGCAAGATTTAATTTAATAGGCAAATATTACTGTGCCTTACATTGTAACCATGCATGAATATTATGAGGCAACTTATTTGGGTCATCTGTGTGTTTGGCACTGTATAGGGCAGTAGGTAACTTACAATGGAACATGAAGCATCAAAAAATCAGGGCCACCGAGAAGGGGGGGGGCAAAATTCCCCGCCACCAAGGAGGGCCCAGCGCCGGAGTCTCTCGCCCTCTCCTGCTCCCAGGCCGCTGGCGCCGCAGTCCCTTCTCCACCTGCCTATCCTCAGTTCCTTCTGTCTGTCTCCGACCCCTGCATTAAAAAAAAATCTCTAAAGCAGCAATGCAGTGCCTTCTCTGCGAAAGCGGCAGATCGCCTCGGGCGGGCCTTCCCTGTGCCCCACCCTCTTCTGATGTAACTTCCTATTTCTGCGAGGGAGGGACACAGTGAGGGAAGGCCCGCCAGAGGCGATCTGCCGCTTTCGCACAGAAGGCACTGTGCTGCTACTTTAGAGATCTTTTTTAAATTTAAATGAAGGGGGTCGGATGGCAGGCAGAAGGGAGCAGAGGGTAGGTAAGTGGAGACTGGGGAACTGCAGCGCCAGCGGCCTGGAAGCAGGAGAGGGAGGCGACAGCAGTAGCTGAGGGGTGAGGGGATGATCCTTGGGGAGGCGGGGCGGCGGCGGCGATCCTGGGGGGGGGGGTGGCTCCGTCTCTCGGCGGCCCTGCATAAAATTATGGTTACTGTATTAGCTTGAAGCAAGACTGCAGAACTGAAAGGTGCTGTATAACAGCTCTGAAAGGGGGCCATTAGTGAATATGCTATGGAAAGATAAGGAGGGTATCATCCAACAGCACAGATGACTGACAGCTGTTAAGATAGCATAGAGTCAGGATATAAGGAAGAAAACAAACAAGATTATTACCACCTCAGCCTAGTACAATTTGAGGTTGAAAGAGATGACGGAGTAATGGCCTTTTCTTTATATCCATACCAGACCAGTATGGGTTATGTCCGTTTACCAACAGAAGAAGACAGGGAAAATTAGTTCCCGGTAATTCATCCCTTAAGGGTATCGAGCAGCCTGGAATGTCTCTGAGCCAGGATGACACTCGGTAGTGCTGGGTCCCTCATCCTCCAGTTAGGGTGACACGCGGTGGTACCAGCTCCCTCCTCTTCCTGCCTACACTCCTTTTTTTTTTATACAGCAGCTGAAAGGAGTTTTAATGGAGAAAAAATTTCTTCAGCTTTTCATGTAGGGACTGCATTGGGCAAGTATATGATCCTTACTTTCTCTCACTCCCCCAAGGTAAGCTTGTGTATTCTGACTGTTGTCTAATGGCAGGAAATTCTACTTTCCTTTGGGGGATACCTTCCCTTCCTTCCTTCTTTGGTTGCTCCTGTGTTTCCTATTCTGTTATCTTTTTTTTTTGCAGGTCAGCTTCTTGCCCTCCCTCTCCCCTTGTCCCTTCCCCTCCCGTGTTGCTCTGTATGGGGATTACTATTCAGTGCGGTGAGTTCCTGGAAGCCAATGTGGTGCTTCTTTTCTACTCTGAGCTATATTCAATGGCTGAGGTTACCATGTATAATTCTTTGCTCTCCATTGGCTGTGAGTAAGGGAATTATTCTTTTCTCATGTGCATCTGATGTTGTACTTTGCTCTCTCACTTGGAAGGTATTTTAAGCAGCCATTGATCTCTATGCTGCCATGCACTCCTTTGATTACTAACTCTACCTTATTGTTCCATTTTGCCCTGCATTGCTTTTCAACAGCGACTATTGATGCTGCAGTCGGTAATATGTACGTGCTGGTTTTTCTGTTTGGGCTGCCTTTCACTCCTTGCAAAGACACTGCACTCCTGTATTTTACCTTGCTCAGGTTGGGGTGATGGTATCAGTTGTGTATACTATACGGAAACAGCATCTGTCTTATGGCAGCTGACTTGGCTATACAATGATAGCAGCCTCTTGGATTGCGCTGTTTCTGAAGCCTCTAGAATAGCAGGGTGCCAGCAGCCTCTTGGACTGTACTGTTACAACACTTGTTGGCTACACTGTATTGTTAGCCTCTGTACTGCATTGTGTCTCATCATGCCCTGCTATGGACAGAGGCCTTGTGGGCTTCAATGCTGACCATCTCTGCAGTGGGTGGTGTTGAGGTGGTAGGCTCTGGAGCTTCACTGCTGCTCCAGCCTCTTGGGCTACGCTGCAGCTGCAAGTTTTTGGACTTAGGCTGCATGGTAACATCAGCCGCTTGGGTTGCACTGCAGAGCAGTAGCGGTAGCCTCCTGGGATCCACGGTGGCGGCAGCCTCTTGAGCTCCATGGTAGCAGCAGCCTCTCTGGCTTTACTGTGGAGTACCACAAGGATCACCGCTCTCAACTATATTATTGAACCTAACGATGACACCACTGACTAAATCTCTATCCAAACAAGGCCTCAATCCATTTCTCTGCACAGATGACATCACCATCTATATTCCCTTCAAACAGAACCCCACAGAAATCACCAAGGAAATAATAAACAGCATGACCATCATGGAATCCTGGGCATCAGCATTCAAGTTAAAACTCAATAGAGATAGAACCCAATGTCTCACACTCTCGTTCCAATACAATAATGTTCCCCCCTTGGCAATTAACGCACAGGGTTCATCCCTCCCAGTCTCAGACCACTTGAAAATCTTAGGCATCACAATTTACATAGGCTGCAAAGATCAAATCATAAGAACTACAAACAGCACAAAACACGGCTGCCAGACTCATCTTCGGAAAAACACGCTTCGAAAGCGCAAAGCCCTCCTAAGAAGGTTTCATTGGTTTCATATTAACACTCGCATAACTTTCAAAATATGCATAGTAATCCACAGAATCATCTATGGACTCGCATCAGATTACATGACAGAACTTATCGATCTACCAATAAGAAACGTGACGAGAACAGCAAGATCCTACCTAACCCTTCACTACCCCAATTGCAAAGGTATAAAATTCAAATCTTCATATGCCACCACCCTCTCGTTTATAGGCACACAACTTTGGAACTCACTACCCAAAGACCTGAAACTCACAGACAACTACCTACAATTCAGAAAAATCCTGAAAACACGTTTTTTCAAGAAGTCTTTCCCCCCTGGATCTGCCTAATCCCACACCACCATACATCACGAAAAGTTCAGAAATGGAAAACAATAATATTAACCTCTCTCGCAGTATGCTAATATATCAACCTAAGCGTTTATTGTACTTCTGTATTATGTACTAGACTTCTACAAATCTAAATTTTGTAACTGCCTTTTTAGCAATATGTGAGCCACATTGAACCTGCCATACGGTGGGAAAATGTGAGATACAAATGCAATAAATAAATAAATTTTATTGTGTTACTTCAGTGACAGCAGCCTCAACCTTTCATAAGGTATTTATGGCGATAGCTTCAGAGCAACCTTGTTTAAAAAAAAAAAAAAAAGCAAGGTTTAGGGGGCAGTGTTGACGAGAGTGCCCTACTTCTGAAGTTCATTATTCTGTGCTGGTTACGGACCATGCCTTAGTTCCTCACCCTTCTTCGGCCTCAGCCTTTTCTTGTGACATATTGCTGCCTTGTAAGCTATGTGTTGTTAGCAACTGCTCAAACACCTATTTTCCTACAACGTTTGCATCCTCTTGTATGAGACATCTCTTTGGGTTGCATCTTGGCACTTCTTCGTTGGTCAGCAGCTGGTGCACTAAATATCTGTTTCATTTTTCTCGGGTGGTCTGAGTGCAACTTATGTGGCCACCTTATGGCATACCTTTGTTACTTTGCAGCAGAAGTTTTTATAGCAGTTCCTTAGGCCTTGCCAGGGAAAATTCTAGGGTAGTGTCCAACAGAGTAGTGAATGGACGTAGGACAACCAAATCAGGCAGGGCTCCAGAGGTAGATGGATAAAAATCTTTATTACCAGATACAATGGACTTGTCACAGTCCCGTGTTTCAGCAAAAATATGCCTGCTTCAGGAGTCAGAGTATCTCTCAGCATCTATTCACTATAAAAAATACGAAGCCAATAATACAGTAGTTGATACAAACAACCGCATTCAGTGTCAAAGGACTGCTACAAATGCGAAAGGGAATGGGATTTGATATACCACCTTTCTGTGGTTACAATCAAAGCGGTTTACATATTATACATAGGTACTTATTTTGTACCTGGGATAGCAATGTTAGAGAGAGTGGGTGAAGGCTGAGTGAGAGGGTTTGAGAAGGGGGGAGTTGAGAGAGAGACTGGGGGGAGTTGAGAGAGAGACTGGGTGAAGGCTGAGAGGGGCTCAGAGAGAGACTGGGTGAAGTCTGGGGGGTGGGTATGTGTGAGTGAGCCAAAGACTGGGTGAAGGCTGGGGAGGATGAGCTCTAGAAATGTTTAGTAGTAGTAGGATGAGAGAGATTGGGTGAAGACGGGTTGAATTTGAGTGAGAGACTGGGTGAAGGCTGGGGGGGGGTTGAGAGAGACTGGTGGGCCTGACTAGCACTGTAGGGAATGGCACAGAGATACTACTACTACTACTACTACTACTGAACATTAATAACATGCAAATTATATGCATTCTGTTAGTGTTATGCATTGGGAAGTTAAGGGGGAGGAACGTGCCTGTTATATGTGTACAAGAGCTTTGTGGTAAGCACAGCTCTTGTGCACATGCCCAGTCAAACTGGAGAGTAGGGAGCACGTGCTTTGTTTCCAGGTTAAAAGATGACTTTGAACTGAACAACACAAGAGACAGGATTTATGAAAGTTTCCACTTTCATTCTGTTCCTGTGCTCCTCTCCCTCCCACAACCCTGTATCAATCAGCTCAGTCTAAGCGCACACCACTGATGCACATCTGAGCAGCTCCTCCGTCTGCTGTAATAACGATCCCGTTCTCAGGATGTATAAAGAGGGAAGGAAGCACGATACAGTTCAGGGTGCTTGCGATGGCCTATCCCTCCCCCTGCTGCTCACAGAACCGCAACACCCTGACACCAACTCTGAGCTGGTTTGTGTGCTGTTTCTGAACATTCAGAAGGGGATAGCTAAGGACCTCATTTACATAGGATGGACCAAATTTTAATGCTACTTGCAGCCATTGTCCTGCACATTGTCCTTAGTATTAGTGCCCTCTGAGCATTCGGCGTTAGATTCTGAGCATCGGCCTATAGGTGAAGACTCTGGGCGGGGTGTGAAGGCTGGGAGGTGGGTATGTGCGAGCAAAAGGCTGGGGGGGGGGCTGGGTAAAGGCTGAAGGGGAGTGGGTATGTGCGAGCAAGAGAGAGACTGATGATTTTGGTGACATGTGAAACAAAGAGGCAATTGCTTCTTTGTTTCACCTGTCTAGAGAGTGCTGTCACACAGCTGACAACATGCTTTGGAAAGAGAGACTACTGGCTTTTACTAGTGATTTGCAGATACACTGTAGGAAACTGATTTTCTAGTTTCTTTGACAAAAACACAAAATAGGAAAAGAGCCCTTAGGAAACCAGTTTCTGAAAGAGCTGTTGCTGATCTGAAAGGGGATTTCCCTACCCCCAACTTCACTGGGGACAATGTTGGAAAGATGGGGAAGGAGAAACAAGAGAGGTGTCTGTCGCTGGCTCCTAGATTTTGTGAAAATATGTTGAGTCCTGCTTTATGATCCATGAATTTTGAATAGTTGTTTAATTCTGGCCTTATGGAATTTCATTTTGTTTACCTCCCTCTGTAATTCTAGCCCAACAGTGCCTTCAGCATTGATATAGACAATGTTTCTTTGTCTTATCTGGTTTTATTTTCTGTTCTGCAGTGCTTACATAGTGGAGATTTTCTTCCCTTCCTCAGGCATACCTGGAGCTCAGTGCTTGCCATTTAAAGTGCTCTCAGCTCTTTCCCTTTATTCCTGACTTCGATCTCCCTTTTGTTGGGAGGTTCTTCTTTTTCCAATTCTTCTCTGGTATCCCTACCCTATTTGGGAGACTGCTTTGCAACATCCCATTGGTCTGGACTTGTCTGGTATGGATATAAAGGAAGCTAAAATTATATCTTACCTATCAATTTTCTTTCTTTTAGTCCTTCCAGACTAATTCAGACACCCTCCCTATCTGGATTTCCTTAGGTCCTCTCTTTATGCCGAGATGATGATTTTTTGGCTTACCATCTCAATACCTTTTATGTCTTACATCTTTTGACTCAGTGTAATATCTGTCCGTCAGTTGAGTATGTGCCTGACTGAGTGAAATATCTGTATGACATTGGAGGATGTGCCTCTTTGCATGTTGCAACTAAAGCCGCATGGCGTCATTGTTTATTCAGTTTTTCAGTGTTCTTTCCTATAAATGTTTTGAGCACCATTGCTTGTCTATTTGAAATACTGAACATTCCAGACTACACAATACCCTTAAAGGGCGAATTACTTGGAGCTGTTTTTCTCTGTCTCCTTCTGCTGGTAGATGGACATAACCCATTGGTCTGGACTGGTCTGGTAGGACTAAAGGAAAGAAAATGATCAGGTATGACATAATTTTACCACAGAGATGTTAACGGAAGAGGAAGTGAAAACTGAAAGAATTCTAAACTAGTGAAGGACTATAGCAAAGACTGTGAGAGGGGATGAGGAGAGGAATGGGCCATCCTGTGTAGGGGTATGAGCAGTAGGATAGGAGTGGAGGGCTTAAGGAATTGATGTTATGAAATTTAGTATTTACTAAATAACAAATAGCTTCAGAATAGCTTCTGAAATACACTGAAAAATCCACAATTCCAGGAATAACATGTATAGAATGTTTGTACGTTTGGGAAGCTTGCCAGGTGCCCTTGGCCTGGATTGGCCGCTGTCGTGGACAGGATCCTGGGCTCGATGGACCCTTGGTCTTTTCCCAGTGTGGCATTACTTATATACTTATGTACTTTAGTCTTTCTAGAGATATTTGGTAACTAACAAAGGAGGTATTTTACTAAACATTAGCTCGAGTTATCTGTAGCAGGGTCCATAGGAATAAAATGGGCCCTGCTGCAGATAACTCGAGCTAAGCTTTAGTAAAAACTCCGAAATTTCCTCTAATGATTTCTCAACTAGAAGTCTGCATTAAATCTGCAGAATTAACAAAAAAAAAACCTACCAAACTGCAACATTTAAACAGAAAAACCTTTAAAATGTTTAGCACATGAGCTACATTTCCATTAAATCTGGCTCACTGAATTTCTCCCTTAGCCAGAGCACTACTGATCTTTAGATAGACACAGAGGGTTAAGTACACGGAAAACTTTCTCCCAATCTGTATTAATGGGAAAGTGCTTAATACATCCATCTCTGAGTAGTCATGTAATATACTTCGATTGTCTGAACATGAACAGATGAGTATTAATGGCATAGTCTTTAAATAATATGATTCAGATGAAGTAATACCAAAACATAGACCCTATAAATTTTATGTTAAGTTTATTTAAATGGAGCTTCAGAGTTTGTATTTTTTTTAATTTAGCATTAAATAGTAGAACATCATCCTTGTAGGAGTTAAAAGTGCAGTGACAGAATGCTGTGAGTAGCATGGAAACAAACCAGTAAGAATTGCTTAATGAGATGACTGTACAAAATGGATTTCGACCTGTACTGTGTGGGAAAAGTAAAGAGATATTCATAGTAGGTAACTAGGCAAAACAAAAAAAACAGAAAGGTGATTAATTCAGAAAGGAGCATGCAGTCATTGAACTCTTGAATTCTAAGTTAAAGATAGAGATATGCATTTCTATGCAGATAATTAGAAGAGTGGATGTGGAATGAAAAAGATGATGCAAACTGGTGTGTGAAAAATAAGTTACTCTGTGCAGAGCACTTGACTGAAAAAAAAAACTAGGCAGCATATGTAACATACATAGTAACATAGTAATATAGTAAAATGACAGCAGATAAATACCTGCTGCTGTTTGAAAGGTAAGCTGGTACAAATTTGCAATTTATGTACAGTTGAATTTATAGAGAATAATATAATTCAGCTAAGAAAAAAAAGAGTAAAGAATAATAATAATTAAAAAATAAATAAAATAAAGAAGAAAAATGCAGTATGGATAAATATGAGAGAACCTCCCAGTTTGCACAGGAAGTTTATCATATTTATTATTTTTTTTAATATTCATTATTATTTATTTATTTTTTTACTCTTTTTTCTTAGTTGAATTACCAACAGTGATGGTGTTGCAAAAATTATCTTTTTTTTTTTTTTTTTTTTTGCAGTAAGCAAGCTGTTTGTTTATTTATATATATTAAGTAGGAATTCATGATGTTTTGCACTTCTGTTACTCTGTCTTCCCTCTATTTGTACTTCCATTTGATTTTATTAACTATTTTATTATTAATTTTTTATTTATACTACCGGCACAAAAAAAGCACTGCTCTTTACTATATAGAAGTCAAGTGTTTCAGAGATTCCCTTGATCATGACCTACAGATCCAGTCAGAAGACTTCAGTAATATTGTAACCTGACCTGATTTGAATGAACTTTCTGTCAGACTGAACAATCCACTTTCTGGTTTCTCTGGTTCTTAGCCCATCAATCCAACCGCTAGACCATGCTTCCACTGATACAAATAAGAGGAAGAGAGAGGGGGAAAGGATGGGATTTGATATTCTGCCTTTCTGTAGTTACAGTCAAAGTGGTTTACTTGTTATAAAGAAGTACTTATTTTGTACCTTGGACAATGGAAGGTTAACTGACTTGCCCAAAGTCACAAGCAGGGGCATAGCCAGACAACAGATTTTGGGTGGGCCTAGACAAGAAGTGGGTGAGCACCAAGTGTTCTCCCCCCACCACCACAGAAATATCCCAGCTGGTGGGAAAATGCTTCTTTCCACTTTGGCAGTCTGCAACAGGCATACACTGAAAACTGAGCATGCGCAGGTGCCAGTATCGAGAGTAGCGTTTTCGTTACCATCAAGGGGAAGTCTTCAGCTGGCGGAGCTTGGGATCCCCATCAGCTACTGCTAAACATGTTACTGTTGGGTGGGCCTGAGCCCTAAGTGGGTGGACCCTGGCCCACCCAGGCCCACCTGTGGCTACGCCACTGGTCACAAGGAGCTGCAGTGGGAATCAACCCTGGTTCCCCTAGTTGTCAGGCCACTGCATCAACCATTAGGCTAAGTGATGTTAAGTAACAGCAGAAAAAAAAATTATTTTACAGATAACTGCAGTAAAGGCATGTAGGAGTAGGCTTGCAATGCTGCTGCTCCTTTTATTGCTTTATCTGTGATGTAGATAGGCATCATGGGAGGTAACTCACTTATCTGGCACCTTTCACAAGCAGGATATGCATTTAACCCTCCCTCCCTTCTTTCTTTTCAGTGTGATGCCTTTTCTCCCTCCCCACACACTTGATGATAAGTTATTTGTTATGGATAGGTTAGAGATCAGAAGAGAGAGACTTACTGTGAGAGTGTAATCAGTCACAGAATCACATTTTATTTTCTGAACAGGCTTTTACAAATACTTTTTAGGACCTTATCTAAAAGTCTGTAATGAATCTACCTCAGTAAAGTGAGCAGATATTTTTAAGCTCTCTCTTGGGGATGACATCAGTCTCTGCCTAGAGCAATACACCCAGCCAGCAATTGTTTGTCCTTGAAAAAAAAATGCTAAGGTCACTTACTCCACAGCTATTAATCCAGTAAACAACAAAATTAACCTGACACTTGGGAAATAAATTGTTCTTTTTAAAAAGAGGAAAGTGTTTGAGGCATGGAGAAGAGATATTTGTGAAGAAAGTTGCTGGTGAAAGTAGCCATGGATAAACTGTGGATGCTGTGAAGAGCAGGTAGGACAAAGACTGGGAGAATAGATATACCTGAACTTTTTACGTCTTAATTTGGCCAAGGAGGACGAGGAGAAAGTGTGGCTGCTTTGGAGTGGCTCCATAGAGGCTAACGTTCTAAAATATTTGGCGGTAACACAACACAAATCACCCCTCCCTGGACACAAAGAAGTTTTCTCAATATTAGGGGTGATCACTGACAGAACTGGCTTCTATGGGTGGACCCAACCTGACAGCAGAGAACCCAATCTCCTTACTCCTCCTCTCAAATGCAGCAGTGGATATGGTGAGCAGCTGCTTCTGTACCCCATTGTTCATCCTCTCCCACATCCCTGGCAGCAAAGGCGAAATCAGAGCAGAGACACAGTAAGCATGAGCTTTGGATTGCCATAACTGCTTTCATCCTGTGTCACAAGAGGAGTGGGGATGTAAAGCAACAGCTTCAGGTACCCAAAGTATGCTGTTACTGTATGCCTGAAGTTTGTTGCAGGTCTTCTTTATCTGTTTACTTGTTTGTTTGTTTGTTTGCTTGCTTGCTTGCTTGCATGCAATATATGATCTCATTGTACGAGCTTTGGAGAGAAGGACAGAAGGGGGAAATGTGAAGAGAGTTTGGAGAAATGAAAAAAAAACCTTGGAAAAGTGATTGAGAGGAGACAAACCTAAATTGGAAGGGGAAGGGTTAAAGCAACTGGAAGAAGGGAAGAGAGAGGAGATAGAGGAATGTAATGGGAGTTGAGAGGAGAAAGGGACCTGAAGGGAGATGGGAGAAACAGAAGAATCTGAGGAGGTGACAAGAGGAAAGAAGAAACTGGAAGGAGAGCTGCAAAGAACAACGTAGTTTAGACCAAATTGTTTAACCACCCTTAGGTTTTGCCTTTGGGTTTAACGGTGCATATAAGGCCTAGATAAATTAATTTAAACTATGCTTAAGGTATATGCCCTAAATATGTAATACATAGTAGCAATAATGAAAGATTTATGGAATATTCACATAGCAGGCAGACAACAGATTTAATTTCCACTGAAAATAATTAACTTTGTATGAACTTGGTGGCTAATAATACTGTGCTGCTTGCTATTTTGGCGGTGTATTGTTTGTCTGCATAATAAAATCGTGACAATCTGTCTTTTAAGCAGATTTCCAATGCCACCATCACAGTTTTTAAGGATTTGCAGACTATCACTACAAAGCTTTGTCAGCATTAAAGCTGGTTTTAAGCTCAGAAAAGGGCTTTTATAAAATTGCATGTTCCCAAGGGTGTGGTTTTAGCAGTGCAGAGGCTGAGTGGTGACATATGCCTTTTTTGGGGTGGGGAGAACAGGGGCGTAGCCAGACAGCAGATTTTGGATGGGCCTAGGCAAGAAGTGGGTGGGCACCAAGTGTTCTCCACCCCACCAAAAAAATATCTTAGCTGGTGGAAAAGCATTCTGCAGCAGGCAGGCGCGGAAAACTGAGAATGTGCAGGTGCCGGTATCGTGGAGAGTAGCGTTTTCGTTACCATCAGGGGGGAGTCTTCAGCTGGCAGAGATTGGGATCCCCACCAGCTACTGCTAAATATGTATTACTGTTGGGTGGGCTATGCCACTGGGGGGAGGGGTAAATTTGCACACTATTGGAGCTGATTTTGCATGTCTGTTTTATAAAGGCAAATAGGCACCATTGTGGCTTTATCAAATAGGCTTAAAATAGGAATCTTTTTGGACTTACAGGTATTCTGTTATAAAATTACCCTACATGGGCAACACATTGTTTTCTCAGCCTGATGTATGTTTGTTAGTAGTGGAGTAGCCTAATAGTGCAGTGGGCTGAGAAACTGGGGATCTTAGTTCAATTCCCTCGGCAGCTCCCCTTGTAACCCTGGCCAAAGTCACTTAACCCTCTGTTGTCCCAGGTACAAAAACTTAGATGTTGAGTTCACTCAGGACAGAGAAAAAGTACCTGTTTATAATAGATGTAAACCCTTTACCTTTACCCTTTATTAGAGTACTCAAGTTTTTAGACTTCTTAGGATAAAAAGAATAGAATTGTTATTACTGTTCTACATAAGGCCTAATCCCAATCTCAAAAGGTACAAAATTTCCAGCCCTGATCTAGCTCATCCTAGCATTCCTGTTATATTCTGCTTTCTTTTGGCTAATGACTGCTTTCTGTGTCTTCCAGGACTACTGTGATGCTTTGGTCGTCAACTATTATGTAAGTTTACACATTAGTTCCTGCAAATCTGATATTTATACTGCTTCCCTAGTTAAAAAAAAAAAAACACCAAAAGACGTGTACAACAAATATAAAGTAAAATACTATGAGGGTAATTTTATAATTGCAAACATTGATAAATGTGACCATGCTTCTCCCTGTGTGGGCTTTGGCAAATTTTTCAATCAGAAGGATGTAGTAGGACTGTATTTACACTGTAAAAATGACTTCAGGGCACTTTTACAATTAAATTTGCAGTTGCTCTTTAGCATACATAAAGTTTCAGGGTTATATGGCACAATTTCATATTCATAATTTGTAATGACTTCTTTTTAGCTTATTGTGCGGGAACATGTGGGGTATAAATGTCATAAATAAACAATAAATAAATAAAATGTAAGTATGTAAATGTAAGTCATCCCCTCTCCCATCCTGCATCCTGAAACCCCTGAGCTGAGTCCAGACAGTTATGCATTTGAAGGCTATAAGTATTTAATTTTATGCATACATTGGCACAAAAGTTTATATAAATCGAATGTTTGTATTCGCACGCGTACTTTCAAAAGTGTAACCATATGTGTGTAAATTAGCTGCAGAAAAAACTGTCCACTTATATTCCCGAACATTATGTGCATTATGTCACCAAGAGTGAAGGGAAGGTGTTCCCACAGGGTGGGTTTTGGGGTGAAGCTTGCAAGTATGGGTATACGTTTACATAGAAAAAAGCACTGTTATAGTTTAACATTTTTATTGATGACAAATAAACATACATGTTTCCGAAAACTGACTAAAAAAAAACTTCCCTAGCATATATGAAAGTTGCAAGGAATACAAACATCATCAAACTTTTAACATTCCCCCCCTCAACCCATTAGCTATTTGTCAAGTCCTAATATTACATTTCAAGCAAGCAAACATGGTACATGCTGAAAAAAGCACTGTTATAAAAAGCAGGTATAAAGTTGTGCAGGTTCTTTTCTTAGGCAAGGGAATGTTTTCCCTTTGAAAATAGATACAAAATAAAAATTACCTGTAGGCTTTGGGGGTCAGTGTATAAACTCAGATAAGCCAGCATATCACAAAACAGCATGTAAAAAAACTCATGCTAGCTGCTTAACATGGGTAGGGCCAGGTTGTGGGTGTGAAATTGGCAGAGATAGGGCATTGCAGCCAGTGACAACTAATGTGCAGGCTGGTTTCACACATTTGCTATTATGTTCCCTCCCCTGATCCATTCCCCTTCCACATGTAGAACTCAGGTTCCCTAATCAAGGCGCTTTGATCCAATTCCCTCCCTGCAAACCTCACCCCACACGGTAATCCCCCTGATCCAATCCCTCCAGTGGCCTCCCCACCTAGGCCAGACCCCCATCACATGGCAACACCTGATTCAATCCTCTCCATAAGACCCCCCCCCAGGATAGGCCTTTACAAAAGGCCTCTCCCATGATTTACCCAGGGAGAGAGTTGTATGGGGCCTATTCTAGGGGGGGCCTAGTGGTCCAGGACAGGAGAGGTCTCCTTCTGCTCCCGTCCTGATGCTGCCCATGGTTCAAATTAGTTCATCTGAGCCCTAGATCTAATCCTCCAATTTTGAACCCAGGGCAGCACTGGGATTAGAGTGGAGGGGAAACACAGAGGGACCTTATTTTGTGACCATCTTTCTGACAACATTATACGTATACTTTGAAAATATTAGCCCATTGTCTAGTCCATACTGCATTTTGCTGACAAAGATAGATTGGTGGCTTTTAATAGATACAGGAATTTAAAGGATATCCTTGCACCATCAGTACTTCCAATGCCTCAGAAGACATTTTCCGTGTCACAACTGCTCTGTGTGTCACGTAAATCTTAAATCCAAGGTTTTTGTACATCCAGTTTCTGGTGATAAGTATGAACTAAGACGTTATTGTAATTGTAAAACTGAACATGTTGTCTATGTAATCATATGTCCCTGTAAATTATTATACATTGGAAAACCAATGAGGGCATTGAACAAAGGTTTTATAGCACACACGAGTTCAGTGAAGAGAGAGTCCATTGACAAACTGCTTGTGGAGCACATGTTATCCAGAAAACATGATTTTAATGACTTGCGTTTTATGTGTTGCACAAGATTAAAACACATTGAAGAGGTGGCGATGTTAATAAGTTGTTACTGCAGGAGGAATAGAGGTTCATATTTAAATACAACACTGTTACACCAAATGATTTGAATCTTGAATCAGATCTCTCTCTCTTTTTTTTTTTTTTTTTTTTAAATATTCAGAAGGACACTTTTTGTATGATAACCTTACAGTGCCTCAATATTACTGTGCATAATGTTTGACTCAATTGATTGGTTTTACAATATTTCTTCTCTATATTGTTATGATTCATTTTTATACGTACTAACACGTGTTTTTATCATTATTATTTATTATTATTATTTATTGCTTTTGTATCCCACATTTTCCCACCTATTTGCGGGCTCAGTGTGGCTTACAATACATTGTAACGATGGAAGTACAATAAGTTATTACATGATTATGGTTACATTATGAGGAGTTGAGTTGAAACAATGTCCAGGTATCGATAAGGGGAAAGAATAATAGTGAAGAGAAAAAGGCTGGGTGTGTTAGAATTATGGGGATAGGTGTAATAGGAGAATGTGTTAATGCGTTGCCAACAGTGTGTGTGGTCTTCATGTGCTTTGATCCTTTTGATAGATTTTTTCAAAGAGATGAGTCTTTAGTAGTTTGCGGAAGTTGGTTAGTTCATAGGTCGTTCTTAGGTTTCGTGGTAGTTTGTTCCAGAATTGCGTGCTCATATAGGAAAAGGTTGATGCGTGCATCAGTTTGTATTTTATGCCTTTGCAAGTTGGGAAGTGGAGGTTAAGGAAAGTTCTAGACTATCTTTTGGCATTTCTGGGTGGTAGGTCTATTAAGTCGGACATGTAGGCTGGGCCTTCACCATTAATGATCTTGTGGACTAGTGTGCATACTTTGAAAGTGATGCGTTCCATAAGTGGGAGCCAGTGTAGCTTCTCTCGTAGTGGTTTTGCACTTTCGTATTTTGGTTTCCCGAAGATGAGTCTGGCTGCTGTGTTCTGGGCTGTTTGAAGTTTCCTCAGTATTTGCGCTTTGCAACCTGCATATAGTGAGTTGCAATAGTCAAGATGGCTGAGTACGAGTGATTGCACTAGGTTGCGGAAGACGGATCTTGGGAAGAAAGGTCTTTTTCTCTTCAGTTTCCACATGGAGTAGAACATCTTTTTGGTTGTGTTGCTAGCGTGGGTTTCGCGTGTTAGATGGCGGTCGATAGTGACTCCAACGATCTTTAGGGTTTCTGAGATTGGAAGGTTTAGGTTTGGTGTGTTTATTGCGGTGAATTCATTAGTGTTGTATTGGGAGGTGAGTATCAGACATTGAGTTTTTTCTGCGTTCAATTTCAATCGAAATGCATTAGCCCAGGTGTTCATGATTTGTAGGCTTTGGTTGATTTCGTTAAGGATTTCTTTAGTGTCCTGTTTGAAAGGGATATACAGTGGTGGAAATAAGTATTTGATCCCTTGCTGATTTTGTAAGTTTGCCCACTGAGAAAGACATGAGCAGCCCATAATTGAAGGGTAGGTTATTGGTAACAGTGAGAGATAGCACATCACAAATTAAATCCGGAAAATCACATTGTGGAAAGTATATGAATTTATTTGCATTCTGCAGAGGGAAATAAGTATTTGATCCCCCACCAACCAGTAAGAGATCTGGCCCCTACAGACCAGGTAGATGCTCCAAATCAACTCGTTACCTGCATGACAGACAGCTGTCGGCAATGGTCACCTGTATGAAAGACACCTGTCCACAGACTCAGTGAATCAGTCAGACTCTAACCTCTACAAAATGGCCAAGAGCAAGGAGCTGTCTAAGGATGTCAGGGACAAGATCATACACCTGCACAAGGCTGGAATGGGCTACAAAACCATCAGTAAGACGCTGGGCGAGAAGGAGACAACTGTTGGTGCCATAGTAAGAAAATGGAAGAAGTACAAAATGACTGTCAATCGACAAAGATCTGGGGCTCCACGCAAAATCTCACCTCGTGGGGTATCCTTGATCATGAGGAAGGTTAGAAATCAGCCTACAACTACAAGGGGGGAACTTGTCAATGATCTCAAGGCAGCTGGGACCACTGTCACCACGAAAACCATTGGTAACACATTACGACATAACGGATTGCAATCCTGCAGTGCCCGCAAGGTCCCCCTGCTCCGGAAGGCACATGTGACGGCCCGTCTGAAGTTTGCCAGTGAACACCTGGATGATGCCGAGAGTGATTGGGAGAAGGTGCTGTGGTCAGATGAGACAAAATTGAGCTCTTTGGCATGAACTCAACTCGCCGTGTTTGGAGGAAGAGAAATGCTGCCTATGACCCAAAGAACACCGTCCCCACTGTCAAGCATGGAGGTGGAAATGTTATGTTTTGGGGGTGTTTCTCTGCTAAGGGCACAGGACTACTTCACCGCATCAATGGGAGAATGGATGGGGCCATGTACCGTACAATTCTGAGTGACAACCTCCTTCCCTCCGCCAGGGCCTTAAAAATGGGTCGTGGCTGGGTCTTCCAGCACGACAATGACCCAAAACATACAGCCAAGGCAACAAAGGAGTGGCTCAGGAAGAAGCACATTAGGGTCATGGAGTGGCCTAGCCAGTCACCAGACCTTAATCCCATTGAAAACTTATGGAGGGAGCTGAAGCTGCGAGTTGCCAAGCGACAGCCCAGAACTCTTAATGATTTAGAGATGATCTGCAAAGAGGAGTGGACCAAAATTCCTCCTGACATGTGTGCAAACCTCATCATCAACTACAGAAGACGTCTGACCAAGTATTAGGTCTTGTTTGCCAGAGGGATTAAATACTTATTTCCCTCTGCAGAATGCAAATAAATTCATATACTTTCCACAATGTGATTTTCCGGATTTAATTTGTGATGTGCTATCTCTCACTGTTACCAATAACCTACCCTTCAATTATGGGCTGCTCATGTCTTTGTCAGTGGGCAAACTTACAAAATCAGCAAGGGATCAAATACTTATTTCCACCACTGTATATTGTTACGTCGTCAGCATATATGTATGGATTGAGGTTGTGGTTTGATAGAAGTTTTGCTAAGGGTGTCATCATCAGATTGAAAATAGTTGGTGAAAGGGGTGATCCTTGAGGTACTCCACATTCTGGTGTCCATGTAGTTGAATTTGATGTGACCTGGTATGAGCGCAAGGTTAGGAACCCTTTAAACCAATTTAGGACATTGCCTCCGATGCCAAAGTATTCAAGTATATGTAGTAGGATTTCGTGGTCAACCATATCAAAGGCACTTGACATGTCAAATTGTAGTAGGAGTATGTTGTTGCCGGTTGCAATCATTTGTTTGAATTTAGTCATCAGGGTAATTAATACTGTTTCTGTGCTGTGATTCGATTGGAATCCTGATTGGGCGTCATGCAGTATGGAGAACTTGTTTAGATAGTTTGTGAGTTGTTTTGTTACGATCCCTTCGGTCATTTTGGTTATTAGTGGTATGGATGCTATTGGTCTATAATTAGTTATTTCGCTTGCACTTTTTTTTGTGTCTTTGGGTATTGGGGTAAGTAGAATTTTTCCTTTTTCTTTTGGGAAGAGTCCGTTTTGTAGCATGGAGTTTATATGGTTCGTTAGGTCTATTATGAATTGTTGAGGAGCTGATTTCATGAGGTTGTTTGGGCATACATCTAGTTTGCAGTGGGATTTGGCGAATCTTTTGAGTGTTTCAAAGATGAGGTCTTCTGATGTTAATTCAAATTCGGTCCAAGTTCTGTCTGCTGGGTATATTCCATCTTCTGGGTCTAGACAGTCTAGGAGTGTGGTGTATTCATTAGGGCTAGTGGGTATTTTCAGTCGTAGTTGTATAATTTTCTCTTCGAAGTATTTCGCAAGGTTGTCTACACTTGGTACGTCTTTGTTGTTGTTTGTAACTGGCATGGTGTCTAGCAATTTATTCACGAGGTTGAAGAGTTTGTGTGTCTCTTTGTAGTTTGGTCCGATTATTGTTTTGTAATGTAGTTGTTTAGTTTGTTTTATGGTGTATTTGTATTTCCTCCGAAGTAGTTTCCAGGCAATTAGTGTTTGTTCATCTTTCTTTTTGTACCAAGCGCGTTCTAGTTTCCTGACTTGTGTTTTAAGGTCTTTCAGTTCTTCAGTAAACCAGGAATTTGGTTTTTTCCTGTGTGATATTCTGGTTTGGATTGGGGCGATTTTGTGTAATGTTGTTTTACATGAGTTCATTAATATGTATAAACAGATTTATTTATATGTACTAAACTTTTAGTATGGATTCATAAAGTACTAATTTAAACATTTATTTACAGTAGCACATGATTTACTTAATGAGTGATTTTACTGTATTTACTGCTTTATCCATTTTATGATTCATAGAAATATATTTACATATGTTTTCAGTTTGAGTTCATTTATATGTATTAAAAGATTTGTATGTATTGATTTATGCTTTTATTATTGGTCCATTTGTCTAATTGTAAGGTCAACTTTTAGTTCATTTTGGCACTTATTTATGTAACTTTTTTTGCTTTTATATTATTTTAAACATAATTCCAGTCGAAGACCATTTGGTTTTGATATCCAATGATGTCATCAGCATCATTGGAACACACCAAATATGGCCACTGGAAAGCATAAAAATTTTATTTTTTTAAATGTTTTTACAGCATCTTAAATGTCGTTTTTCAGTAAAAATGAGTGATTCTGGGAGGGGAGACACAGCTGTAATGGATTCAACACATAGGGGTCCTTTTACAAAGGAACAGGAGGGCCCA